>NW_026054557.1:0-506804 GCF_022478715.1 Daldinia decipiens | reverse complement strand
CCGCCCCCCCCCCCCCCCCCCCCCCCCCCCCCCCCCCCCCCCCCCCCCCCCCCCCATTTTTTGTGTGAGCAAGTTTACCTCTTGCTCGAGAGATTCTGCTCTAGAAGTTCTGCTCTAGAAACTATTCGCCCTGGTAACTGCTGTGCAAGCAGACACTTGGACCGCTTAGAAGAGGGGGTACTTCCGCTTCAACTGCGCTGCCTTGTGCTAGTAGAGCTTGCTAGGGAAAGAGGGGAGCTTGGTCTCACGAACAATAACACAAGGCGAGAGCCCTAGGGGTAGGCAGTGAATGCTATTAGGGACAGGGGCGTGGAGACAGGAACATATGACCGGCCAACCATTGGTGCTCTAAACGTGGAGCATCGTGGATATGCCGTCTTGTGTCTGTCCTTAGTAGAATGAGCAGAAATCGATGCCTGTGAGTGGTTGTTAGGGACAATAGATGATAGGACCTGGCGTGCCTGACGACTAAGCAGTGACCCGCCTTCTTAATTCAGCTATGGGATATGTTTATTATCCTACGATTACTTAGGTACGCTTGTAGTACAGCATGTGGATTAGAGGCACTGCTTTAACATGGCTTGTCTTTATAAAGGTAGCTCATAAACAAACGATCCAGCTTTCACAGATGCTTTGGATACCTTAAGATCGTCTAGCAGCGGAACTATCAATGCTACTAGATTACAGGACGGTAATGTAAATATTACCTACGCAGGGATAGTACGAAGCATGAGGATGTAAGCACGACGTAAAACGCATCTCCGTTAAAGCTTAGAAAATTATCGATGTCTGGGCCAGGACCATTGATATAGCTGGGAGGGTTTCGTCCCAGGAATTTTAGTAGTCTAGGGATCTTGTACGGGGATTAAGCTGGAGATTAATGATTTAGTCATATCCGGTATATTTAATATCACAGAACTTAAATATTGGGAGAATTGTAAATTATCAGATAAATTGTAAGATCTTGTGAGTGCCAAATTTCCCCTAGGATCATCAGCTTGGATGAAATGTATTGTGCCAGAGCCCTCATTATTCTAGACCAGCAGGCATACACATGTTACGAGCAAACGTGTATTTTTTCTTTTTCTTTTTCTACATATTCTATCTACCTTGTAAAAGATGGCTGTTACTTAAAACCGTACAAATGAACTCTGGATCCGTCTTTACTGCGTGTTGTTGTGCTACTGGACCTCTTTTATGAGCCTTTAAGAGGTAGACGAGCACGCATGCTACCGGTTGCGTAAAGGAATAAACTGGCATATAATATGTATGATCAGACATATCCAAGTGCCAGATATATGAGTGTGTAGCAGTGTGTTTAGGCATATTTATACTTGTAAAGCCTCCCTGTAAGCTTTGAGGCTACAGAAGATATTGTTTATTGCATACAAATAGGAAGCTGGATAACTACAACCTACATTGATAGATGCGTTAAGATTTTAGATGAGAAATTTAAAATAAAGGATAATTGGCATGTGTAGCCATGGGCTTCCATAAGCTAGGCTAGAGTTCCTTGCGAAATAACAATGTTATTTTCACATCTTCTAAGACCATGTTGTGATAAGATGATCTTGGCTGTGTTAATGTAATTGCTGTAGGTTTAGTATTGAAGTATGTGAATTTAAAGACTTGAAATTTATTTTCTTGGGAACCTCAATGGTTGCTCTATAATTATTTGGCCGTATTTTATTTCCTATTACTTCCCATCATTCCTTTTTGCATGGTAAACTGATTATTTAAATATGTTACTGATCTGGATCCTGAGCACTAAATAATATTATATATAGCAGTTATTTTAATCAATCTCTTTTAATTAATGCTTAAAATGTAAGGATATCAAGTAAGTCAAAGCATCCTTACGGGGGCCACCCTAGTAGAGACTACCTTAAATTTTTAAACCTTCAAAATAAATATCTTAATTTTAATTTAATGTTATTTAATTAAATTAAATTTAATTAATTTATAATTTATTATATTTTAATAATAATATAGTTTTTTATTATTAATTTAATTAATAAGGTTTTATTTTCCAAATTAATATTAAAATTATTAATTATAATTATATTATTTGATTTTTAAACTTTTAATTATTCTTTTTTTTTTATAATAATTTTAATATTTATAAATATTAAATTTAAATTAGGTAATATTTTATGCCGTTTTTACGGTTTTGTATTTATTAATATCTTTTTTAAATATTTAACGCAGGTCTTTATTATGATTAATTTTATAATAATTTTATTAAAGGTTTTATTAATTTTATTAAATAAAAGTCTTATTACAGATTTAATAAATATTATATTGATTTTAAATAGTTTTTTAGTTAAAATATTAATATCTTATAAATTTAAAGGCGTTATTAAAAGGATTAAGGTTATATTTTTAATAAAATTAAATTTTTTTAAGTTAAAAATAAAATTTAGAAAAATTGGGATAATATTAAAAACTTTTTAAAATATAAATTAGTAATTTAATAACTTATTTTAATTTTTAAAATAAATTTCTATAATTTTTTAATTAATTAGTATATTATATTTGGTTAAATGTTTTTTTATATTATTTAATAAGTTATAATAAATTTCTTTTTATTAGAATTAAAGATATAATATAATTGGTATATTTTAATAAGTTTATAATAATGATGGTCGTGTGACACTGACATAAAGGCACCTTACTAATGATAAGGTGCCCTTATCGTAGATAAGGGAGGAAGAGATAAGATACCCGACTTTACTGGATAAAGGGGTCGGGTATCCATTATTATTGGAATATAAGAACATGCTATACTTAGCTAGCCTCAGATAGATTCTTCCCTCCTTAGACACTCATTATACACCAGTCTCAACACTATTGTTTATTGTTACCTTGTTTATTGCTTTTACCATACGTACGTACCTACCAACAGTTATATAATATATAAAGCGTAATTATTTAAAAGCGATTACGGCGTCGTTTTTAACTTTAATATATTAATATATATAAGGAATTTAAAATTTAATTTAAGTTTTTTTTTAAATGTTTTAAATTTAAAATTACGAAAATTATTTAATTTATTTAAATCTTAATCGGGAATAACGACGAAAGCGGGAACTTTATTAAAAGGTTAATTATTAATAATATTAATTTTAAATAATTAGTTTTTTTTTAAATAATATAAGAAATAATTAAGGTTTTATAAAAGTTTTATTTAAAGGTATTAAATGTATATATATATATTAAAAACGAATATAATTAATTATTTAAACCGTATTAAAATTTTATTTTAAAATTATATAATAATTTAAATATATAATTTAAAATATATATAATATTTTAAAAAATCATTTAAATATATACGTATTAAAACATAAAATTTAAAATGATTATATAAAAGTTATAACATTATTTATAAAGGTATTTAAAAATTAAAAAGTTTAAATAATTAATTAATTTATTATATTTATTAAGATTAAATATTTAAAATTAATTATTATTAAAGATTTTTAAAAGTAGTTTTATATATTAACATTAGTTTTAAAATTTATATTAATGGATTAAATAATTATTTAAAATATTATTTTTTATAAAAAAATATATAATAAAACTTTAATATTTTAAAAGGTAATTATAACGTTATAAAAATATATATAAATTTTTAAAAACGTTAAAAAAAATAGTTAAAAGTATTTTCGAGTTAATTTATAACATTGATAAAAATGAAAATATTAATTAAAAAAGTGAATTTAATTGTTAAAAAAAATTATTATAGTTTATAAAAACCTTTAAAAAATAATAAAGTAATTTTAATAAATATAAAAAAATTAATATTAATTTAAATTAATTTTATAAATATTAAAATTATAATTATAATGTTATATATAAAGTTTATTAAAATTTTTATAATATTAAAAATTATTTTTATATATTTAAAAATAAAAGGCTTAAATATTTTAAGTTTAAAAAAGTAAATGTTATTTTAATAAAGTTAATTTTAAAAATTAATTCCGATTTAATAATTAAAATAAAAATTTTAAAAAAGGAAATAAAAATTTAAGAAATAAAAAATAAAAATAATTAATTAAATAAATATATAATTATTACGGAAAAAGGTGTAGTTTTTATAATATTAACTTATATTATTATTTTTAATATTATTTAATATTTATTAAAAAATTTAATAATATTAAATTTAAAAATTATTATTTATATATTTAATAAAATGTTTTAATTTATTAATTTTAAAATAATATTGAACTGGTGCTGGTGTATCAGGTGACCTTGACCTTGATCATGTGATCATATTCTTAGTATAAGTACCATTTATGGTCGCACACACCCATTTTACATAGTATCATCCACTTTTAATACAAGTCATTCCTTTCTTTCATCATTTTCATCATCTAAAAAGTCCTTGATATCAGGTTTAATAAGGCTTGATCCAAGGCTAAGACGTTTAAGTCTTGTTTAATATTATTAAATAATTATATTATAATAAATAATAATAAAGTTAAAATTATAAATTATAATAAAATAAATATTTATATTTAATATTTAAAAAGATTTATTAAAATAAAGTTAATAAATATAATTTTATATTTTTAAAATAATTACGAAAATAAAGTTATTAATAAAATATACGTAATAATTTTATTTATTTAAAATAATTAAATAATATTATTATGGTTAAATTTATTAATTATTATAATTAATTTATATTTAAAAATATCTTTTATAAGGTTTTAAAAGTTATTTTTTATATATATTATAACGTTTTAAATTTAAAGTTTATAAAAACTTTAAATATTATAATTATTTTTTATTAATATTTAAAATTAAAGTATTTAAAGTTTTAAGTTTTAAAACATTTAATTAATATTAATAAAAAAGTAAAAATTAAAGGATTTATAACGGTTAAATGCGAAGTATACGGTATATTTAAAATAAAATATTAAATAAAATATATATTACGTTATATTAATAAATTTTTTAATATAAAATTAATTTTTAATTATTATTTAATAAAAATAAATAATTATAAAATTATAAATTTTATATTAATTATTAATAAGTAAATTAATATAATTTTTAATTATTATTTATATAATTAAAAATTAAAAATAATAATTACGGTGTTAAATTAACTGTGTATTACGTAATAATATAAAAGGGAATGTAAATAACGATCGTGTTTTAATTGGTTGTTATAAAGTAAAAGAAAAGGGGTTCCCCCGAGTGGGGAAAGATATTATTAAATTAATTAACCATGTTAAGTGATTTAAAAATCTTTAATCTTATGTAAAATAGCGGTATTGAACTGGTGTGGTGCTACATCGCCAAGAGCAAGGGTATTATTATGTAATCTTAAGTTATAAGCCATATAAAAGTCTAATATTCGTTGTATTCTTCTAATTAAATAACTACGATTATTATTATTTAATTATACATTTAATATAGACACATTTGTTATTTTCTTATATTTACAGCTTATGGTCCTATTTTGCGTATTTATCTTATATATTCTATCCAATTAATAGATCCTTATAGTTCTTCTAGAGTATAGTGCTATTATCAGTTGTTTAAGGCCTTTCACGAGGATCTAGACGTTGAAGTGATATGCCATACTCTGTAAGAGATACTAACTCCTGTTCAATAAGATAAATATGTAAAATAGGGCCATAAACTGTAAATATGGGAAAATAACAAATATATTTATATTGAATATATAACTGAATAGTGATAATCGTAGCTATTTAATCAAAAGAATATAACGAATATTAGACCTTTATATGGCCTATGACTTAAGATTACATAATAATACCCTTGCTTTTGACAATATAACACCATACCAGTTCATTATATTTTAATATGCATATATTTAAGTAATTTTTTAAGATTTTATACGTATTTTAAATTATATATTTAAATTGTTATATAATTTTAAAATAAAGTTTTAATACGGTTTAAATAATTAATTATTTTAATTTAATTAATTTTTTTATTAATTATATTTATTTTTAATGTATATATATACGTTTAATTCTTTTAAATAAAATTTTTATAAGGTTTTAATTATTTTTTATATCGTTTAAAAAGGAAAAAATTAATTATTTAAAGTTAATATTATTAACGGTTAATTTTTTAATAAAATTCCCGCTTTTATTATTACTCCCGATTAAAATTTAAATAAATTAAATAGTTTTTTATAATTTTAAATTTAAGATATTTAAAGAAAAGGTTTAAATTAAATCTTAAATTTCTTATATATATTAATATTATTAAAGTTTATTTATTTTTAAAATTAATAATTTTAAATAAATAATATAAACGTTTTATTTTATATATTTTAATTATTAAAATATTTAAGTTTAAGATTTAATAATAATATAGTAAATTTTATAATAAAATAATAAGTAAATAATAATTTATTTAAAATTTATTTTAACGCGTACGTATTATATTATATAATATTAATTAAAATTTTATCTTTAAAGCTTATATAATTTAAATATATAAAATTTTTAATTATTACATAATTAATACATATTAAATAAGTATTATATAAGGTTTAATTTATTATATTTTTAATAATTTAATTAATTGAAATAAAATTGTAGAAACGTATATTACACCGCTATTTTACATGAGGCTAGGGATTTTCAGGTTACCTAACATGGCTGACTAATCTGACAGGTATTTTTTCAAGCGTGGCACCGGTAGGTATTTTGGCCAGGGCCTATATGTGCCTTAGGTACCTATGTAAGCACATAACACCTGAGGCATTATTTTGTATACCTAGCCCAATCCTGCTTCAGTTAGATACTAATCATGTTCCATTGTCGGCTTCCGTCGCTGCAAGTATTCCTTAATATTCGTGCTTTTGTACCAGCCCCTACCCGAATACTATTGCGCTGTTCTGCATCTTGTGACACGACATTTCGAGCAATGGATATACCATAGTTGGTTGCTTCTGAGCTATCCCAGTCTCGCTCGTCTTGCCCGCTTTGCCCGTCAACAACATAAGGCTCTGGACCAAATTGTTCGTCGGCAGCATCATTCATGCCACAACTAGCTGAAAAGATTACCTTAGCACATTGAATAATGTCCCTCTGTTTCTCCAGTAAGTAATTGTGTGTGTGTGCCGAGATTTTGCTGGCCTTATCCCAGTCTGCGAGCGTAACGTCTTCGAGACCTCGATCCACATTGAACCGATAATACCGGCCCGTATTTTTATACCTCTCGTCTAGCCTATCCGCCACTTTCTTAGATGCTGTTGAGATGGACTTCAGAGCCTTTAGTATCGACGTCCGTGTGTCTTTGATGGTGGCAACCGAGCCGAGACCTGTGCCAATACTAAGAACATACATTTGACGGTCTCCGGGAAATTGCTTCTGAGCTTCCTCCATGAGAACCTCGCACGGGTTGTTATAACCGAAGGCGGCATCGATGAACTCAATATTATCTCGACCACACCGAATAGATTTAAAGAAGGTTGATGCTGCCGAAGTTGCGCGAGCCACTTCCCAGATCGTGCAGTCCCGAAACCCGCTTGTGTTGTCGTATGTTTTGAAGAGGGTAGGTCTCGCATCAACATTCTCCTTAGTTATTGCCAGCACCGCACTATATAGGACCTGTCAGCCCAAGTCGAAGAGATTCATCCATAAAAAGGCGTACGTCTTTACACAAGCATCATTCCGGAAAAGAACATCATCATGGGAGCAAGCCCCCCGAGTGACACACGCTTCATCTTTACATTGAGCTTTCACAACTGCCTCTATAGCCCTCTCGAGAGCTTTGGCAGAATAAATCCCAGTAGGAGGTAGAGGCAGATGTATTAAGCGCCGCTTAGGTGTAAAGGCTTCCTTCGCCAGACTTTTATAAGCGTTAATACAGTCCTCAACTGTCATACCAAGTCGTCCAAGCATTATTGCAATGATTCTATTGCCAAAGTCAGTACAAGTCTGCCTTTAATATTGAGTCATACTACCCTCCTGTGCTTGTTCCTCCAATAAGGTCAAAATATTCGCACGGCCTGGGAACTTGTTGTAAATTATAGATTCGGCGGATGTTTTCCATTACTTCCTGAAGTATCAGGATGCTTGACAGCCCACGGATTCCACCTCCATCTAGTATTGTAAGCTCGATAAATATCCAGGTACTTTGGTACATCATAGTGCGAATATGGAACTCTTACCAAGCGATAAGATTCTCAAAGGAGACGCCATAATCTATATTGAATCAGATAGGTATCCCTTAGGCATAGATGCCTTGTATTAGAAAATCCAGGGTGGTGTATAAGATAAAGCTTCTTCTTAAATCATGGTAAGGCTCATTAGGCTTCAATCCTGCTGGGCGCATCTGCAAATATCAGGTTTCTTACATGTTGTATCAGGCTATTGTGCCAATCTTGGGGACGAACAGGAGGAGAGACAATATGCCCTTTTAATGCAATACCACCGCACTGCCTCTATATAATAAGCGATTGGGTCTAGGAGGTCAATAGATTGGGTGGGTAACTTTTTTAGCATTCAAGATGACTAATTCGACTCCTGGCCACAAATACATGGGCTAAATAGGGGGGGTAGAGTCGTCCTCTATTCTATACGAACACTCAAGAGTATAAGTTGGGGCTAGTCAAGCGTAATCCACGACAGTAAAATAATTAATGGGTTTAAACAACTTGATAATTCGAGTATACACCTCGTCTCAATGCGGGTATATATTATGCTTTGGGATCTTAAGAGGTATAGTGTTACATCTATGCGCGCATTATGATGTTTAACACATCATAGTTTGCACGATATCTAGGTACCTATCTATATCAATTGCTTGATCTAAAAATGAATTATGTTATAAAATTAATATAGAACACAAGCTAGAAGAGTCATCATGAAATCGTAATATAAAACATTTCAACATCTCTTATATTGATATAATTGAAGGTTAAGATATTGTGATCTAACTAGTTAACATCGAACACGGCCCGTAGAGCACGCTTTTCACACGCTATATCTCTGGTATTGGTGTAGGAAGGACCAGGTATAAGGTAATAATTAGGTAAGGATTAGGTGTACACCAATAAGCGTACGGCAAAGGAAAGGGAACACACGGTACTGAAATGAGGCTATCACGATCTGTTGTTGCTTGTTGTTTGAGTTGTGTGTGTGTGGGTTAGCCTAAAAGGTAAACCCTTTTAGGCTTAGCCCCACGCACGTGGTGGCACGTGACTAGCTTACATAATTGGCTATTCCCCATATTCCAACAATTGGATTATACACGAGTACCTGATCAAAAGATAAAAATAAAATAAACACTCAGCTTAAGAATATCAATAAGGGGTATATGGTTGGTGTTTATTAATAAAGTATAAGAACAAATAAAAAGAGTCTCACACATGATATAAAACTGACTCTTTTATCCTAGAAATAACACAATATCTCCTATTATTGCTGAATTAAAAAATGTATATTAAGGAAAATGAAGTTGCACAATCATCAAATGATACTTGATCTTTGAGAAACTACAATTCTATCCGAAGCACCGATAACTTTCGTAAGGTCCTTATGTTTTCCCAAAGGTGTTTACAATATTACTATATTAGGTACCTGTTATGTAGGTATTTATCTTAACTTGTGGCTAGGTTAGAGTCTTTGGATGGGCAATAAGCTTGTCTTGAACATTTATCCCCGCAACCTATCATCTGTATTAGGAATAAGGGTAATATCGAAAAATCCACCATACGGCATATATTATAAGGAGCTGAATGGCTTGTTTCTCAGTTATGGCTACTTAGGACTTTTGATCTTAGTGAACTTCCCAAGGATTAAAATCCTATTGATGACGTCGGCCTCCCAGGCGGCTTATGCAGCAGCCCTAATACCCTCAATGTCCACTACATAGCAACAAGTCCTACTAACCAGACACTATCCCCATTCCCAGGTCTTACCGCTTTATAAGCCCCTGGTCAATAATAGGGTATGATCTGCCGCCAATCCCAGTTACGCTGCTCTGGCTGGGAACGGTAACTTCAACATTCTGCTAGTAAAAATGTGTGTCTATCTACTGTGCTGATCGGCAAGCGTTCGTGCGCTTGTAAATGAACATGCAGTACGCTTAACCGTCTGAAATACTATCATGTATTTCTATATCCCAAAAGCAAATACGTAGAAGATGGGAGTAAGGTAGGTTATGACAAAATTACCAGAGGAACTACAAGAGGGTACCCTAGTATCTTACAAAAGTAGAAAGCGAGTTAATGTATTACCAAGACGGCCAAGTGAGGTGGCATATGCTTGATTCGCGTTCAGATGCATGCATTAGAGTTACATGCAGAGACTCCAACTTTAATATAAGCTCCAAGTAAGTTACTTACTATTCTATACAGACCGGTGAGATCTTCAACTGTATAATAATCCTTACTGCTAGTTGTAGGAAGTAAGGTAATAATGAGGCTCTATTGTACCATGAGCAATGGCGGTCCTTTAGTCCTTGAGAGAAACAACAATACACACTTTTATAATACAGACAAGTTCACAATACTGAATATATTACGTAGGTTAGGCAATATAATTGGCTTTGTTAGTTAGCCTGACTCGGTAACTCGTCTGGGTCTCAAATTTCCGACTCGGGACAAGTCGACAGAACGCCAATTAAGCTTTCTTTAGTTGATTGGCTGCACTAGTCAAAACCTGGATGGCCTTTTTTTGGACAATTTCCGAATGGGCTTTACAGTAGCTTTACCCGGAGTTGACTGCCGAGGAGACCGGTAGTACGTAGTGCGACCCTAATGTATTTAAACGCTGTCTAGGTGCGTAATGACTTAAATACTACCGTGTCTAAGGGTGAGAGAGATATGGAGGCGAGGCGAATTACCGGCAGAGCGAAGCGCGTTTAGGATGTCACCTTAGCGGGTTGACGCCGAAATGTTGGGGTAAGACGCAGTAAAGAAGATTACAAGGTCTAATAAAATATTGGTGGTGATGTTGTTAATAATAGAGCGGGAAGGTAGACTTTGGAAAAAGGGGCATAGCTTAAGAGTACCTAATGCATAGGTAATATACAATATACACATGTATACTGCATATTATACACCTTATTTCAAAGGGTAAATATGGACATACTATGTAAACGCCTCGATTTCAGTGGTGACACGAGGCGGACAGAGCGGGGAATCCCATTTCGTTGATGCCGTAAAACTTGCGTCATTGCAGAAGGCACGGATTCTTAACTGCCAACTGCACAAACAAAAAGAGGAGAATTTAAGAATCTCACTACTTTAGGTACCTACCCAGGTAATGCACACGTGTAGGAATATAAGAAGCGACAGGAATAGAAATTCTATCTGTTGTACAAAAGCTGAAGATAAAATAGGAAACTATGCATGCGAAGATCGTATAGTTATAGTACCAATGGAAAGAATTGTACGTGCCGGCTCGAGCTTTTGTTTATGTAGTATGTAGGCTTTTGATAACACGGGATCTCCATGTACGTGATAAGTCAACCCACGATCTTGGATCTGGGCAGTGGAACAATCACGAAAGAACTAAGATAACGAAATGTTACAACGGGCTTCTAGGTTGAATGTGTATACGAAGGTACGTATTATCAAAGTTGGGAAAGCCAGGGGGAGAGTGTTCGGGAGGAGGTAAGACGCGAATAGAAAAAAAAAAAAGGGAAAAAGGAAAAAGGAAAAAGGAAAAAGAAATACAGTTTGCCAAGAGCCAGCTTACACTGGGCGTGGTACTTGGAGGGAGTGACGTAATTTGTTGCGAATTTCCCGCCCTGACCACCTTTTCCACACTTCCTTTTATTTTTTTCTAGCTTATCCTTGAGACGCTAAGACATAACTGTCTGACCGTTATCCTCGAAATTCTACGCGAAGGCGGAAAGAAAACGTGGATAGAAAAAGAAGGTTAAACATAGTAATTTGAACTTGTAAGTCGCGTTCGCGGATTAAATATTTCCAAACAGATGAACTAAAAAAAAAAAAAAAAAAAAAAAAAAACTTGACCTAATAACTTCTACATCAGCTAGACAGTTAATCTTTCATTTCGTCTTCCATGTACGTATACGACATTATTTTTTTTCTCCCGCGGAGCCTCCCTCGAATGCTGCTTTCCAATTTGCCAGACGCGAATGGGGCACGTATGAGAAAGGTAAAATACGACCAGGGCATTGCATTTCGGCCGGGATATTTGATTTGAAGAAAGGCTGGAGAACAGCCATTCTTTTTTTTTTTTTCGCCACCCCCCAAAACGTTCTGGTATGGGTAGGATATGTAGGTGTGGATGGCCTGCCGCATTTCAACTAGCGTAATTGGAGAGTCAAGTATTCGAAGGTAGACTACGTAGGAGATACATATGTAACGTATGGAGGGACGGGACGACTCGAGACTTGTCTTTCTCCCTTAGTATCGAAATTCGAGCCTCCCATTATTAAGACATCCTTTTAAGGTCTCTCCCGCTTGTCCTTGGCTTTTATTCTATCTATGTTATCGAATTTATCGAATTTTTGTTGGCCCTTGATCGCGATCTCACAAATCTGCTTTGTAATTCAAGTCTTGAAATCTTCATCCTTAACTCCATGCCCATCACCTTGCGCCAAGAAGTTTGCTTCGAATATATCCTTACAATTTGAACCAATTGCGCATGCCCATACGCATGCCCAACATGTATTATATGTACTATTATATGTACTATGACAAGTACCTACAGATTTAAAACTGTTATCTACCACCTATTAACACTCTGTTCGTTTTTCAAAGTAAATAACTTTTCTGGTGTAAACTTTAGCAAACAGGGAAATATTAAAGATAACATTTAGAACTGATGACGATGTCATTTTATAATTATGTTGTATTGTTTCTATTTAAAAGAGTAATACAACTATTAGTCTGGAGTTTTATGTACGCAAAAACAACCTGAGCATGGGGAAGAGAAGAGAAAAAATATGGCCAATTTGCTTTTCTGTTAATAAACGGTATACGGTATGCCACCTGTACCTATCTCGTATGTTTTCCTTAACATCCAGACGTCCAGACGTCCAATCCAAAGTCAGGTCGTTGTGATTCGGGCTGGGGTCCGTCGGGTCAAAGAGGCAAAATGGAGTGGTTTGCCCCGTTTAGTAAACAGTAACCGGACGAATCACCGTCTTCTCTTCAGTATTTTCAGTATCGTACGTATTTCGTACCACAATTGGTTTAATTTTGACTTAACTGCCTGACTGCTTGAATAATACGTGTTTTAGTGCTGGCTTCTACATACATACATACATAAATTATATACTAGCAGGCTTATGTGCAGGCTACCCAAACAGACCTAAACACCTAGGTTAAGTGCATGTATGTAATAAACCTAGCAGGCCTAGCAGAATCAGAATGCTAAACCAACATTAACAACATGAGCGAGAGCGACAGGGAACTGCAGGGAATAAGTTAGCGTGGCCGCACTGTACGGGGTACTTGGGGATCTTCGATCACGCCTTCCACACGACCATTGGACGATCAATCCATGTCTAGTGCGGGCCTTGTCCACCTTCGGCTCCAAGCATTTTTCGGGGGGCTTTTACGTCTGCTGTGCTTGCCTTTTCTCCCAAAAACCACCCCTTATGTCACTTCTTCCCTCATGACCTCATCGCCAACATCTCCTCGACACACCTGCAACTTATCACTTCGAACTATCTGCGTCAATACCAATATACACACTCAAAACACAGCACAACAGCAACAACGGGCCCCCCCTTGTAGTAATAACTACGTGATAACTTGCTAGTCTAGCCTATACCGTCACTCATTCATCAACTAATTGCCACGATACCCTAGGTTGCGGCCCGCGCTCGCACCTAATTCCCACCCAGAGGTAGTTTACCGTTTTTTTATTTTTCCTTTTGCAAGCTGCCTCCCCAAGTCAGTGTCAGTGTTGTGCGTCAGGCGTATCGTTACATCATATTTCTTCCCCCAAACGCCCACCTACGTACTTGCACGCCCAGCGCCATAAAAACGACTTCGTCATCGTCGTCACAATGGCCCCGACCGAAACCAAATCGTCAGATAATTCTTTGTCAGGTATGCTTGCCGATTGTTTAACCGTTTCTCGCACCGACCTCCACCGGTCATTGCTTCCGTGCCGTTGTCGCTTAAACAACAATCAGCCCCCCCTCGCGCGTGCAATTGGTATGCGCTCACACGGACGTCATTGCTAACGACTTATCGTCATTTGTAGAATCTAACGGCGACAAGAAACCCGAAGTCAAGTCGGAGGGAGCCGCCAACAGTCACAACAACGAACCTGGTCGCCCGCTCGCGCCTCCGCCCAAGCCCGGCGAAGATTACTTCTCGAGTAACTTGAGCCTTGAGCCTAATCCGTTCGAGCAGTCATTTGGTACGGGCGGCACGGTTGAAACCCCTGGTGGTACCAAGTTGCCCAGCGTGGCGGCCTTAACCTCGCCGTCGTCATTGTTGCCCGGGAACGGAAACACGCCGTTCAACTGGGGAGGTGGCTCCCTTAGGACGGGACCGCTCAGTCCAGCGATGCTTTCTGGCCCGGCGAATGACTATTTTGGTGATACGTCGCATACTTTGCGCGGTGGTTTTACCCCAAACGAGAGTTCTCTGCGGACGGGTCTAACGCCGGGCGGGAGTGGCTCTATGTTCCCTGCCCCAAGTCCCAGCTCGCAAGCTCTCTTTGCTCAATTAGCAAGTGGCGCTGCAACTCCTAGCACGCTGGACTTCCACAGGACCGCTATGAGTGCAGCTGCGGCGAAGGCAAGCCGCGACAAGCAGCAACCCCAGCCCGTAACCTCCCAACCGGCGGAGACAAACGGAGCCATAGTTAAGACAGAGGCTAAGCCAGCATCAGGCGCATTTGATCCTCATGATAATGATGCTGCTAATGGCCTTTTCATGCTAGCTCAAGGTGCGCAGGGTCGAAACGGAACCCAAACACAATATCCAGTTGGTGGCAGCCAGCCGGTTCATGCTCACCCGGCTCCACCGCCGCCAGCCCAGCCTACAGCCACTACTTCTCCTCACATGAACGGCAATGGTGCGACGGCATCTTCCCCTATGAGAGGAGTCAGTGAGGCGGCCAGTGGTATGTCGGAAGATAATGACACAAAACCAAGTAACAGAGGGAAGGGGAAACGTGGCATTGGAGCTGCTGCTACAAACGGACGACGTAAAGCTGATGATGCACCTGCCAAGCAGCCTGTTAATAAGAAGCCCAAAACGGCATCATCAATTAATAGCAACGACAATTCTTCGGACGAAGACGATGACGAGAAAGACCTTAATGGTTCTCACACGAAGTCGAAGATGACTGACGAGGAAAAGCGAAAGAATTTCCTCGAACGTAATAGGTATGTCCACTTGTATCTGCTACCGCTCCAAATGCTTTGCTAACAAGATTTATCAAGGGTTGCCGCTTTGAAATGTCGTCAACGTAAGAAGCAATGGTTGGCCAATCTACAAAATAAGGTAGAAATGTTTAGTAGTGAGAATGACGCTTTGACGGCGCAAATCTCTCAGCTGAGGGAAGAAGTTGTGAACTTGAAGACTTTGTTACTCGCTCATAAGGACTGTCCGGTTACACAGCAACAAGGATTACACGGAGCGTTTATGCAACAAGCCATGGAGACGTACAACCCGCAGATCAACCCTTACAGCATGGCAGCACCTATCCCGAACCAACCTGTGATGGCAGGACAAGGAGTACAGCGGCGCTTCTCATAGGATGACGAGGCCGCTCCCCATGACCAAGTCTATCCAGAGCTACCTGGATGCTAACACCGGCAACGATGATCAAGAGTATAGGTTTCGGGTGGTAAAAGTCAAACAGTTGCTTCAAAATCTTGGTCATCCATCAAGCGGTTAGCTAATCATCTTTAAACATCCTTTAATGGTATCTGGAGGTAGGGAAAATATTCGGCGCGCTTGCTCTTGACGGCATAGGAGGTTTAGTGAGCGTTCCTAGCTAGGGAGGCGCTCGCTTGTTAACTCTGATGTCTGTAATAACATTCGATAGTCATGAGAGCACGATAGGGCGCTAAGGTTATGGCTGCATTGTGGCGCGTCTGTAGCTAATGTTGTGAGACGTATAGGCCTACAGCTTCGCCATGTTGTCGGTTGATATTGATATATGTACGTACGTATCTGGCTGGGTATACACATTAAAAACGGTGTTCTGGGAGGGTCGGAATTGCTTTATTATACTATCTCTCGGGGGGCGTTGAGGAGGATACAGGCGGCAACTAGGGCTTTTCGGCCATCTTCGTCTTCCTCGGGAGTTACTTGGTCTTCATATTTTTCGACCGCTTATATTAGCTAGCCGATACACGCAGGCTATTAACAAACGACGCAATTATCAATGATTATTATAGTGCGATAAGATTCTTAGGGTTTACATGACCGGGGGAGAAATATACGACATGTGAATATTTTTTGAGAGTTTACTTATTGTTGAGATGAGATTTGAAATTATCAATGTGTTGTGTTAGTGCAGACTTGAGTTGCACGTTAGGTAGGATTATTACCCTAAGACCTCGTGTCTCTTACGTAGGTAATTACATAGTTAAGAATATAAGCTTTTTTAATAGATAGTTTACATAGGTAGCTATGCACATAAGAGATAGTTGAAGTAAGTGGATCATGCAAGCCACGGCAAGGCTAAATATACCTAACTTCCATTGGCGTCGATGGTTGGCCCGTGCACAATAACTCATGTAAACATTGAGAAAGTGGAAGGATCAACTTCGCGCCTCATCACCACCCACACCCTGCAACGCCTCAACCGAGTAAACCGCCCACGAACGACGTCGAAACGAAAACCAACATTTATACGTACAATGCTCAACGTCTTTAACACTACTCTAGATAAAGTAAAATATAATTGAATCCTTCGCCAATCGATTGACGCGGTTATAACAGCTGTTTCGCGCTTCATCCATCTCCATTACCCGATCGAGCACTAGTCAAGACTTCGCGCGACATAGCTTTTTTTTTCTTTCTATCTGACCGAAACACTCCAGATTCCAGACCGATGCGCAGATTATTCCAGCGTCCATGACTACCCTCGTGCAGACCCGTCAGCCATTACAAGCCCTGAGCATGAGCAATCAGTCTCAGCCTAAGCGTCGCAGGAGCTCGCGCCTTGCCTGTGGGTACCCCCCCCTTTTGTCCCGGCGGGAGAAGAGATCTAGAAGAATGCAGTTGGATAGTTGGATAACTAACAGAATCATCTATAGCATATGATGAACAGGATGGGGATTTTCATTTTACGCGAGGATCTAAACGAGCAAAGACACAGCCGGAGCCGATACCTGAGGACGAACCGGCACCGGCCCCGGCCCCCGTACCTATACCATTACCTAGAAGGGGAAGACCAAAACAGAATAAGGACCGCGAGCCACAACCAGCACCCCCAGTTCAGGCGGTTCTACCGGCCCAGCCAGCACCCAGGAGAAATGCAAAGCGGAGGTCGAACCAGATAACATCTGATCAAGATGAGATACAAACGTCGCCGCCTCCGCCACCGCCACCGCAAAGGACTACGAGGAAAAGAGGACGTCCATCTGTGGATAAGACCGAAAAGGAACCAGCAAAGGTTACGAACGGAGTCTCTAAGAAGCAGAAAGAACGGATAGAAGAGGAAGTCCAAGAAGAGGCAACTCAGTCAACACCTGTGGATGAGCACAAGGGAAGAGGCAGAGATAATGCATCAGACTCCAAGAAGATCGCGCTGCCGTTTAGCGACACGCCTATAATGAATCGTAACAAAGAAATGAGGAGGAAGACAGGGGCTCGCAGGAGTAGTTTGGGTATGCGCGGGAGAAGGGCAAGCTCGCTTATAGATAATGGCCACAGCGCCATACCGCATAAAGCAGTCGATTCCGCCGAATTCTACAAGCATATCGAAGCTGATCTGATGGAACCACGCCGTATGAAGCAACTGCTTACGTGGTGTGGAGAGCGAGCTCTGTCAGAGAAACCACCGTTAGGATCCTTGAATTCTAATGAGATTCTGGGAGGTAAGAAACTTCTCTATAAAAAAAAACGGCCGTACCCCTGACTGGTCCTATATGCTAACTTATATATCCCAGCCCGAGCGATTCAAGACCAGCTACTAAAAGATTTTTCGTCGAAATCGGAATTTTCAGACTGGTTTTCACGAGAGGAAATACCGCGACCACCGGCAATAGTGAAGCCTAACCCGCGGAATATCGAACACGAGGAAAAAATAGTAGCATTAGAAGAGAGGGTAAAACGGTATGTTCATACATCATTCACAAGACTTATAGTTTATAGCTACTAACAGGAGTTGAAGATTAAAAGCAGAAAAGCGAGCATGGCAATCCTTAAAACAACCGCCTCCAGAACTACCACCACTTTTCCCGTCATCAGATTCAAACTCTCAATCACTGCCATTACCCGACGCCTCCCTTCTCGACTCCGAAGAGGCCCAAATTCTCGCCACTCTCACCGACCCATCGACCGCCATAAAACCGCAGAAGATCCAATCCCGACTTCAAGCGCTCCAGAACTCTCTCGACTTTAGAATCGACCACCTGGCCGACAACGTGCAAAAACTAGAGCACCGGGTAAAGACGGGGGGACTGCAAGCAGACCGCGTGCTAGCACTCAGCGCAGCAAGGTTAAAGGAACGTGAGGAGAAGGAGAGGGCGAGCGCAGGAACCAAGGATATGCCAGTTATGGAAGTACTAAGGAGTCTAGGGAGGATATTGCCTCCAGAAACCGGAGGAGGGGGTTAAAGTCGTTTCGTCGACTTCCCGTGCCGCGTATATAGCGCGTACGCGTGTATGGAAAAGCAGTAAAAAGAGAGGAAAAAAAACAGATTATCAATTTTTTTTCACGTCCTCACGTCCGGGTTCTTGGTTTTTTTTTTTCGTCATCGAACAAACAAGGGAAATAGGTGGGATGAATGATTTGCGTTTACGGTTTGCGTTTGCGGCTTGGAAGATACCACATCGACTCGAACGAGGCGGGAAGGCGTTTTCCGTTTTTATTTTTATTGTTGTTGTTGTTCGTGCTGTTTTACTCTCTCTGGCATAGCTACGGCTACGAGCTACCTGGGCTTGGTAGCTTATGCGTGTGTAGGTAGCTAGCTCTGGCTGGGATCGGCGTCTGCGAGATGAGATAATGAATGATACTGCATTGCATTGCGTTGCGTTGGCCCGGTTTGCATTACGTTATATCGTATCGTATCGTATCGTATCGTATCGTATCGTATCGTATCGTATCGTATGGGGGGGTGAGATGGATATTTAGTGCTTTGATTGTTTGATAGATTTATTGGTTGGATGGGGTGGTGGTGGTGATGCATTAAGGGGTTGTCGAGTGTTTGGTATTGTTCGATCCCATATATATATGACTGTTTACGATTCATTTACTGTTGTGAGTGAGTAGATTCCTCTCCGGTGAGCCTTTTCTTGAGACAGTAGCTTGATGCGAGGATATGGCTAAGGTATAATAACTATGGTATATTTAAAAGCTATGACTCAATGATCTTTTAACACATACCCTCGAGTAGTAATGGTAGCTAGAAGAAACTTGAGTGGTTATGTTTAAATTAGGGGAGTCGTTGTGTTTAGTGAGAACTTCGAGATATGAACTAAGTTAGTCGTTACCTATATTATGTGCCAAGAGTAAGTGGTATGTTAGGTATATATATATTGAGACTTCAGTCAGCCTCATTCATCTCTAGGATATGTATATGCATATATGTATGTTTTCCTCAACACCAACTCATATAATCGTACACTAACTGTCATGACTGCCCACCATCATACATAGGTAGGTAGGTATTTTTATACGTTCCGTTTTATCTCATGCTCCCTATCATCTTAACACGATTAAATACATTAACACATGGAGCTTCTGCTGCCATAATTGGAAAGCTGTACTCCCCGCCTATCATGCTGAATAGGTGTTCATACCCTTCCCCTCTCTTCCTTTTCATCAAGTGAACAAAAGCCTACTAATTCCCCTTCATCGCAGCGAAGGCATAAACGCCATGCCGCCCCTCTCCTTCGACCGCGCCTTCACGTGCTCTCGTAGTAATAGTAACACTTCACTGTCGCGCCATCGCGCGGGTACAGGCCGATACGCCGGCTTAAAAGTCCCCACCGTCTGCGCCCACTCACCCGTCTCGGCCTGCGTGCGGTACGGCTCCGCCGATGCGGCGGCGGATTCCTTGTGGGACAAGTCGCCTGAGAGCGGGGCGCCGCCCGTGGTTAAGTGCTCCGGGGTAGTGGCGGTGGTAGTTGCTGGGCTGGAAGAAGTGGTGGTCGAAGAGTTGGTGTCTAGAGGCGTGGCTTCCGAGATGGCGGCTTCGGCGCCGCCGGCGTAGTCCGCGGAGCTGGTGTCTTGTGTTGCTATGGAGGGGGGCGCCTCGGAAGAAGAGGGGGTGTTGGAGGGGGAGTCCTGCGTCGCCCAGTAGTATATGTCCCAGTCGTTTTCGTCGAGGAAGCGGTCGTACTGCTCCATCTGCTCGCGGGTCATGGTGGGTAGGTACTCGTCCGCAAAGGTGGAGAGTAGAAGGTCTGATTCGAGTGTTCCGCGCTTACGGCTCTGGTCTATAGGTCGATGGGTTGTTAGTTAGTTGCGCTTGTACGATTGTGTATGTACGCGGTGGTAGATGTTCTATTGGAGATGCATTTATATATATATATATATATATAAATAGAAAATAGGATATAGGAAATAGGAAATAGGAAATAGTCAGGGTGGACTTACAGACTAGCCGGGCGCGCATAGTAGCGTCATCCTCGCCGACCCGGCGCATTGGCTCAACACGGAACTCAGTGCCCTCGAGCTCACCGACTCCAATATCTTGCGGGCCGCGCTGCTTGTGCGGCTCCATAGGCGGCGGGTTGTGTGCAAAGACATCGGCCCGCGCGGCACGGGTGCTGCTTAGTGGACGGCGGAGCAGGAAGAGCCGAACAGCTGCAGCGGAGGGCCTTTGAGCCGAGCGCAGGATAGCGCGCGGCAAGGCTACTGCTGCTACTGCTGATGCCATTGCGAGATTGAATCTTGTTTCTTATATACCAATGGATATATGATATTGTCGTTTTAACTTTTAACGGTTTCCTTTCCTTCACATCCCACTTACGTTAGAAGATCCGAAAACGCAGGACACTAAAATTCCAACTCAAAATCGGAATTTGAATGTTACAGCTGTATTAGTGGCAAATGAAGTTGTTTTTTATGAGTCGTTGACGTAAGTTTGTTTTTGGAAGCTTAAAAGCTTTAAGCTCGAGCTTTGTTAATTGAAGCTTTGTAATTCGCGGATCATATGAAAATTGCCGAGGCCGCAGGGCCGTAGGGCCGTCCCTTCCCACACGGCCGGTCTAAGGTGTGCCGGGACTACCCTTTCTACCTTTTCAAGGATGTCGCGCTTCCGTTCGTCTCCGATCTGATCTGCGCTACGGTACACAAGTACTACGTATATGTGCATGTCACTTTCGCATATGCATACCTAACATTATGTACGTCTAGGTACAATAAGATATATATATATTTACATTCTACGATTTCGTAAAATAGAAAACACAACAACTTTATAACCATTGAAGGATGGGAGACCCTTCTCGTCTCCTCTTAAAACTTGGATAGAACAGCAAATGGGAGAGAATATAAATAAAGAAAGAAAGAAAGAAAAGGCCTCCAGCCTCGAGACATGCGCTTTTCATCATAGCAAAGATGGCCA
This sequence comes from Daldinia decipiens, assembly GCF_022478715.1. NCBI lineage: Eukaryota > Fungi > Ascomycota > Sordariomycetes > Xylariales > Hypoxylaceae > Daldinia > Daldinia decipiens. The sequence continues at coordinate 485,109 of NW_026054557.1, read as the reverse complement.
TATCATTTGTTTTCCATTCGTCTCCCGACTCCAAGGCTAATAGTAGGAGACGTCTATACAGATTTATGAGTACAAAGCATGAAACATCGTATTTCATGACACCATATCCATTTTTCCTTCCTGAATTCGCGTCACGCCCTTGTCGCCTCCTCCTGAGTTCTGTAAAATCCGGGACTCCTTTACCACGACCATGCATTACTAAGGTAAAGGGGGTCTAGAGTAGTCTCAGTCCAAGCTGATCCAGCTAGGCACTATCTTTAATCGCATCAACAAGTTGAGAATCCCCTAAATCAGATGCTTCGACCGGAAGTAGGCGCGCAGGTACATGATCTGCCAGCCCCATAGCGCAACGAGCAGCAAGGTGGTGCCAATGCCGAACCACTTAACACGGGTGTTCGTGCTCTCGTTGGTATCGCGCAGCTTCTGCTCTCTCGCCCTAAGGTATTCCATCTCTCGTACGATGTCGGCGATCGTCTCCTCGATGCGGCGCAGGTCCGTCTCGACGGGCTTCAGCTTCTCGGTGGCTTGGATGGCGGACCAGTCCTTAGCGTCGGCACCGATGTCGATGTCCAGCTCTACATGTCGGCTGGGGTTGTTCATACGCGCTGGTTTGAATTGGTTAAGAGCTTTTCGAGGGTTGCTATCTTAGCCCTATCCTCACTCACTCACACTAGTAGAGTAGAAAGAAAAGACACTAGGGAAAGGGGAGAGACGTACTGTGCGTCATGATGTTTTCGAAGCATACGTCGAAGGCGGCGTCCGCGTGCGAGGTGAATACGGTACGTTGTTCGCCTACTACGTCTTTCGGCTTGCCGTACTCGTTGCCGACGTTATCCACGATCTACATCCCGTTCACACTCAGTGTCAGCTGCATCTGTTGGATACCTTTTTGGATATATAAGAAGGCCTTGGTAAAACATACGTGCATATTAACAATCATGCCATCTCCCTTGCTTCCACCGACCGTAGCGGTGACAACAACCAAAGTGTCCTTGGCCACGAAATTCCGTATGCATCGTTCTGTCTTCTTATCGTTGGGTCCACGCGCCACCAAGTCGAACTTCAAAGCATTTACGGATGCGATCAAGAGCATGAGACCGCAGATATACTGCAGCAATCCTCGTGGCAAAGCCATTGTGTGTTGGGGGGTATGTCGGCTTGTTTCTTCGTCTTGCGAAAGGAGGAAAGAGTCTCGAGGCTCTTACCAGAAGCTAACATTGGAACTTTAGGGATTTAGGGTGCGTCCATGTAACTTTGTACTTTGTAATAAAACGTGTTCAAGTGTTTTATCCAATCAAATGCTTTAAAGCTTAGCTTTCCCGTAGCCTTGCAGCTTAGAAGTCACGTGCATACTAGCCTTCTCAACATCAATTAGGTATCAATATCAATTCCAGCACCGGGAGTCTCCATTCTTTTTTGTCGCGTCCAAGCTCCTTTCTTTTTATAACTAGGTACCTAGGTACCTAACTACCAAATATACAAAGTACGAAGTACATAGGTATCTACCTAGGTTAGTATGTAACCTTAGCTTTCTTCCACGTCCGGCGGCAAACTCAATTTAAATCGCATTCTTCCCTCGACCTCAACCATCACCAATCTTTTACTATCACTAGATTGCAAATACAGGTTATACCGTCAAGATGCCGAAATGTATGTATACAAAATAACTCCTATTTTTCAATTTCTTGTATATTGTAATACTCTCTGTTCTAGAGACGCGACGCGATTGCTAACAACGTTCCATCAATAGTCTTCTGCGACTACTGCGACGTCTACCTTACCCACGACTCCATGAGCGTGCGCAAGGCCCACAACAGCGGTCGAAATCACCTGCGAAACGTCGTCGATTATTACCAGCAAATCGGACACGAGAAGGCCCAGTCCGTCATCGACTCCATCACATCCTCCTACGCCGCCGAAGGCCAGGCTCACGCCAATCCCATGCTGCCCCAAAACCAGCCCGGCGGCGCCGCGGCGGCGGCAGCAGCTGGATTCCCCGGAATGCCACCACCGCCCTTCAGCTTCCCCGGCGGTATGCCGCCTCCGCCTTTCCCCGGTATGCCTGCTGGCATGCCACCCCCGCCGGGCGCCGCGTTTCCCCAGGGCATGCCTCGTAAGTAGCTCCCTTATCCCATGTTGTCGCGTACTCCTCCGATGTGTTAAGACTTAAAACTCTAACGTGTGCAATGACAGCTCCGCCAGGCCAAGGTGGTAGAGGACTTCCACCGCCTCCCTTCGCAGCTGGACCCGGCGGCCTGCCCATCCCGCTCCCAGGCGCCGGTCTACCGTTCCCTCCGCCAGGTGGCTTGCCATTTCCTCCTCCGGGTGCAGCCGGCGGTAACGTGCCTCCCTTCCCGTTCCCCGGCATGCCCCCGCCAGGCCAAGGCTTCCCCGGTGGGCCCTCGCCGCCCGGCGCAGCTGGCGGCTTCCCGCCTCCCCCGGGAGCGCCCGGCCGTTAGGACCGCGCTGGTGCTGATATGAACCGCACCCTAGGGCTCGGAAAAGAACGAGAGGCGGGGATCAGTGGTGGTGGTGATGATGGTGAGGGACAGGATTCAGGTCAACGGCAGCAGCCCCTACCGCGACCGCCATCACTACCGCCGAAACCCGAAGTGGGAAAATCTCGGAATACCACTAGTCCTAGACGAGAGAAGGAGTGGGGATTTAAGCCATATTCTCGAAGATAACGAGGAAAAGAGAGCATGGGTTTGAGCATCTACATTGGAGAACCATCAAGACGACACTGTCAAGAAGAAAATTGAAGCGATCCCTCAAATAAGGTGTTCGCCTTTGTTCACCCACGCAGACTAGACACGGCAGAATCGTCCTGGCCACTTAAAGGGGGGGAAACTGTATAGTCCAATTAGACGACGGTAGAGAGCATGACAGGCGGATTACGCAAGGGAAGGAAATTGGGTAATGTGTTCGAGTCAATGGAACTTGGTTGCAAGGCAAGGCGTTAAAAGGGAAGATCGACTCAAGGTCTCTTTTGGTTTACTTCGTGGTTTTTTTTCCCTCTCCAGGCGGATATACCCTTTTGCCAGCCATTGTATTCTAAATTAGAATACGTATGGCCATAATGGACTAAAAATATTAAGGACAATTTGAAGGCACTTATTTAAACTGTGAGACGCGATGAAGTTATAATGCGATAGGATGAATTTGTGATTTGTTTTCTTGGTCTTTGCTATCTACCTAACATATCCCCCTCACTTCATTCACAATATAACCATATTAGCGTATCAGTAATAGCAGAAGAGTAGACGTGGTCAACACGAAAACGAAACCGAAAACGATAGCACGTAAGCACGATAAAAAGACAACACCAAACAAGCCTGCCCAAGGCCAAGTTTTGGAAAAAGTAAGAGGTAAACTCATCATCACTTGTTCAACAAGTTAGTATTCAGGTATTCGTATCAAATCTCTTTCCACTGGAATCCTAGCTCCAAGACGGGGGTAGTAGCATAGCAAAATAAAGTAAAACAAGACATCTCATCAACATCATTCCCAATCCATCCATCCATCCCTGCCTCCCTCCTTGACCCCCAATCATCCCCAAGCCCATCATGCTATTGGAAAGGGAAACAAAATCCTGTATCTCGTCCTTTTTTAAACATCCAGTTTCGTGTCATCAATAGGGGTAATCGGCCAAAGTCTCAAATCGTAGTATGGGGGAATATGATAGGGTCGTATTTTTCGTGGCTCGTATGCGTCGTAAAATGTAAATAGTAGGTTCGTCATTATTAGTGTTGTTGATTGGGGCGTTCGTGTCAGTAGTAGAAGTTGGAAGGTAAGGAAGACGGTAGAATATGGCACGGCAAGAGCAGAAGCGTGATAGATCACGAATTGAGAATTTGTCTTCGTTACCGTTTGATTGCATCCTCTTAAAAACTGACTCTCTAAAAGTCTATGACTCTTAGAAATCAGATGTAGACGGATCTGCGGTGCTGATGCGCCTGTGTTTGGTGTCGCTGGTAGTGTGTTGTCCCGTTCGCCTTCCCATTTGGCGCGAAAGTAGTCTGGTATGAAGGCCCCTTATAACTGTTGCGTTTGATGACTTCGCCTACGCCATCTCGGACTTCGCGCGGACCGCTTATTTTCTGCCGCAGAACCTCCGTGCGCTTCTGCCGGCGATGTTCACTTAATCTGCGCTGTAAGTTCTGCGGTCTGTATTGCTCCAACTTATCCTGCCAGTTAGGGAAGAGTCTGCGCCCTCGGTCGTCGACTCGTTTCTCAGCACCCCAAGCACGCCGGGCCTGCTGGTCGGGCGCGGTAGACGGCCGACCTTCAGCTTCATTTTCACGAGAATTGCGACGGCTGTTCCACTCCAGCTCCAGAGTGCTGTAGCTATCACGGTGTTTCATTACGCGGAGTCTGCCACTCGGTGTACGCTTGACGGTGCGACGTTCTGGACTACGCTGAGTGGGGACTGTGTAATGATCCTCGTCTTCGATGGGTAATATAGCGAATGTACGCTTCATTCGTTCGCTCAAGCTCCTACGACGAGCCGGACGACGGTCAATTGGGGGATATCTATAAAGCGTATCCACTTCTGCAGGAACATCATGTGCCCAATTGTCATAGTCGTATTCTTCGAGGTCATCATCAAACGTAGGTCGCCAGAATGGATGCAATTTTGACTCGTCAGGCGGCGGGTCTTCAGCCGTCGGGTATGGCTGCCTTGTAGTATTTCTATTCTTATCAAGGGTTGGGTTTTCTGTAATTTCTCTCTTAATTCCTTTTGAAAGAGACAGAGTCCGCGATAAGAACCCAGATGGACGAACATTGTCGGCGTTCTTGTGAAGACTAAAGGCGCGACGTACCAAGGAAGGTCGCTTTTGAGTCTCCTCGAAGTAATTACCCAGCATCTTTTCTTTTTCAGCGGCAGGTGTAAGTCCAGACGGCGTAGCTGGTATGAACTTGATCGTTGGCGGTTCGGGGGGAGCACGCGGATTTCTAAGAGGTGAATCCACATCATCCATCGAGAATTGATGTTGGGGAGGCGTCGCAGGTACACCATCGGGACCAGTAGCTATAATCTTAGGATTGTCTAAAACTTTCCCCGTTTCCGTAGCATATCCCGTCTGGGCAAATTCTGGCCCTTGTAACGCGTTTGCGGCGAGGGCAGGATCTACGGGTTTCGACATATGATGAACCATCAAAACGGATTTGTTTTGGTGCGGGTAAATACTCACAGCCATGGCTTCCGATATGTCTGCCACAGAGTGAGTCCCGTTTGTCTCGACGGATGCTTGGGAAAATGGGGTGTTGTGTGCAGTGAGGCGCTTGCCGAAGAACGGGTCCCCGTTATTATCTACAAGCGGTTTGTGGTCGTGGGGAGCATCCCTGTGTGACTCGACGGATGGAGTCGGTTCAAATTGTCTCTGATCGGGATGACTGCTCATATATTCGACGGGAGGTGCACGTTCCACTGTAACCTGAGGCAATTGGCGATGTTGCTGCTGCTGTTTGCTCTCCTGTTCCAAGAAAGCATCATGCGCCTTCAAGCTCTCTGCAGTTAACGATCCAGCTCGAGAACCAGCCCTGGATCCATTCCTGCTAGTCGGGGCCGAAAGAGATGATCTACGCATGGGAACGATTGGGGGGTAATCCATCGTTAATTCTTCCACCTGAACTAACCCTTCCGATTCCGACATCGATCTGCCCCTTCGGGAAGGTTTGTTAAAATAAGGCGTTAGGTCCTTCGTTTTATAACTTGACAGTGGTGCTGAACTAAGACTATTGCTTCTCCTAGAGTGGTGACTACCTGTAGACCTAAGCGATGTCGGCCCGGTGGCCTTGATAGAAGTTCTGCGTTCAGGAATGACCACGACGGGAATTCCTCCATTCTTCCATACTTCCCGCCGGGCTTTACGGCTAGCAATAGAGTTGACCGTACCTGTAGACGCGAGGCTTTCTGACCGGACAGTACCATCAATTACCGTCCTAGCAGCTCTTGCGCGCTGAGAAATTTCCGTCTGGCGAAGCGACGTGTTCAATGATGTATTCGCTGAGGAGCTTGACGGTGAAATCTCGGAGCTAGAATCCCTTAGAGCCGGTTGCTTCCTGACGTGTCGCAACGTTTTGCGCCTCTGAGGAGGAGTCCCAACTAAAATAGCTTCCACCACTGTAGATGCCGTAGACTTCGAGGACATGCCGGAGGACCGCTTAACATCGGTGCTTACCGAGGACTCGGAAGTAGATGGTGCGGTCCAACCCTTTTCCTTGCTTGCAGATTCCACCGGTGGTGAGGGATGCGTATGCAATCGATCCGATAGGGGCATCGACCTTAGAGCCTTTGTTGCGTTGGTCGGAGTCACTGTCACGTCCTCAACCACTTCTGCTTTTGACCCATTAACTCTCGCTTGGACACGTCGCTTCTCCACTTTGACATTCCTCTCATATTTATGGTCCCATTCCTGCTCAATCGAGCTGGCAGATCCCCATTCACCGTCAAAAGCTGAAAATTCTCCTTTCGTCCTTGGTGTCAGATTATCGTCCGACTCGAGACCTAACCCTAGCCCTACTTCCGGGCCTTTCTTCTGCCGCGCGTCAATCAAACGTCTTGCTACAACCTGAGCCGTCTTAGTTGAGGACAATACCGCCCGGGGCGTCAACTTGTCATCTTCCTCTGAAGAATCTATATTCTCTCGTGCTGTTGTGAAAGACTCCGAACGAGAACCTGTAGCCTTGGATGGAATGCGATCCGCTAGAACGGGGGGTGGAGGTCTCGATCGACGCTCGGCTTGGGGAGGGGTGACGTCTGGAGTAGGCGGACTCGCTTGATGCGGTGGAGTTCTCGGCGTTGTACTCACAGAGGTGTTGGCAGCGTTTTGCACCGGAGTGCCGACGTATGTTGGACTCGAGGGCTGGATTAAGTGATTACCAGATGAGATGCGCGAATGCGCCGGTGGGGTGGGAGGAAGAACAGGACCAAGCCCAGGCGCTTTGACACTAGGACTCTCGTCGTGGCTCAGGCTCGGTGGAGCAGATGATTCTTCTTCCTTGACATGCGACTCCAGGATTGACGTTAGATCGATAGACAGGTCACGAGAATGTCGATTCCTAACCGTCGACTCAGGCCGACCATTTCTAGGATGCGGAAGTACCTTATGCTTCTTGAATGCTCCTTCGCTAGGCTTACCAAGAGTAGGGCGATCAGACAGAGGCTCGAAGTAGAGATTTGTCGATGCCGGGGGCGGGACGGTTTTAGTAGAAGCGAGCATTGTTGTGCGGGATGGCATGCTATCTATCATTGTTGCCGACTCTTGCAAAGTCTTGCAAGGTCTTGCAAGGTCTTGCAAAGCCTACTTAACGGGGTTGCACCAAACCAGTCTTATCCTTCTCATCGTAAGAAAATGGGGTGGTTTGGGGCTGAGCAAGATACGCTGTTTTAAAAAAATGAGCTTGCAGTGCGTGTCCGAAACCTTTTTGAAGGTGATTCTCTATCGTCTGCAAGCCCCCTACGCGATGCAGAAGCAGAAGCAGGCAACTCTCGTGGTCCCTAAAAGGGTCGACCTGCCTGGCTCCTGATAAAAATGTACCGTGCCGATTATTGGACCACTCACAGTGACCAAAACTGGGTTGGAGACCTGATCGAAGGTGAAATCCTTAGGACCTTGCAGCGCATGGTACAAAAAGCAAGGTATCTAAGCGTTGGCCATTGGATGATATTTTTGGGAGGCATGAAAGAAGGAGTAAAGATATATGAACAGATATATTGAGGAATAATATGATATGGCTTGCGACACCAACGAGATTGCTCAAATTATGGGCGGTACCAATTCTTGCGTATTCTATGTGTGCGTGCCTAGGTAATGAAAGGAATCTTGGGACAAAAGAAAAGAAGGGTTGCGCAAAGTTACTAGGTATACTATTAGATATTAGAGAGGTGTACGTAGAGAGGTGTACGTATGTATGAGGTAGGTACTTCCTCGGCGGCTACAGACTAGAATAAACGACTTTTGATTGAGTGCAGGTGATAAAAGGTGGACGATGTCGGGAGTCTTTCGCGGCTTCCAATCTTCCAACTTTCCTAGGTACTTCCAATGATAGACAAGAGTAGGCTCGGTGGACTTCGAGGGAACACCGTCAGAGAATTTATTAGGTACCTGTTAACGTTCCCGCCTGCCGCCTGCCTCCTACCTCCTACCTCCAGCTTCCAAGTTCTAAATAAATTCGGAGTCGGGGGCTGGGAAAGCCGCCCCATCTAACCTTAGTTGGCTACCCTAATCCTGGAAACTTCGCTAGATTGTGCTACATAACGTCAAGTGCACATGTAATGATATAAGCAATTAACATTGACAACTTCCCGGATAGGCGTAGCCACTTTTTAGATTTTTATGTAGGTGCTTTCGATCTTACTTTTCGTCTTCGGAGAACACAGGCGGGCATCCACTCCAATAGTACAATAGTACAATTTACAACACCTACGTAGGTACCTAGGTACCTAACATACCAACTAGTGTAAACCCCGACATCTATGAGACCTAACATCTATGATTCCATATGCAACTCATGCAACTCCATCTGGACCCGGCTGGTTACATTAGATATTTCGTACATGACCCACCAAGTCTTTGAATCTCTCTATCTCAGAGCGGCGCGCGTCCTTACGCATCACGGAGAGACGTAGGCGGATTTGCTTCCAGCCACCCACCAGAGACGAGTAGGTTACGTTGTATCAATGCGGGAGGTGTTCTTCATCTGTCGTGCTTCTCCCCAATCTGCACCTCTGAGTGGATAACGCCCATCTGCTGCAGCCATTCAAGTCACCAGGACAAATGGGCTTCTCGAACTGCACAAGGCTGTTCGGCCTCATGCTGGACCTGCCTAGCTTGCAGCCCACCCAAAGCGAATCAGAATCCGCAACACCCATCACCCTAGGTCGACGTGCGACTTCGCCGTAGTCTGAGTCCCAACAGGGTCAAAGCCCGGGTTGGCATTTCCACACTTCTCAGAGCAACGAGTGAGGGTGCGACGTTCTAGGCGCGGACTGGAACCACATAGCTCTTCCTCCCTAATCTATACAAGTCGCAACAATATTTAACAAGGCACGATAGTCATAGTCATAGTCAAATAAAAGGGATCACAAAATCTCATTATGACGAAATTCCCAAGAATCCGGCAACGGTGGGGGGGCATAGGAGCGTCGGAAAAATAAATGATAAGCCGTGTCTCTTAGCCATGGCTCCTGCTCCTATGTGGCTATAACTGGGACTCGCGGCCGCAGAGTCGAGGCCACAGATGTAAATTGGCAAATCCTATTCAGCAAATACCTCACTGTTGTGCAAAGGAGCGTGTAGCAGTGTGGGGGGGTAAACCCCCTTTCTCACGGTCGAGACAGTTCATTAAGAAACACAAATCGGGCTGAAGCCATACGATTCAAAGAAGAAAACATGGAAGTTAAATTTGAAACGAACCCTTCGCCTCCTTGCTTATCATCATGCAGATACATAAACATTACCTACATATACTAAAGACTTTTGCAGACAGTATGTTCTTATCTTAATCTTATTACGTCGGCCTTGGAGGGGAAGTAGCCGACTCGGCAGTTAAAAAGACCTTGCCTATCTCTTCGCCAAATCCGTCTAGTCTACCACGTGGAATTACCATTTTTGGTCTTCTATCCAGAAACTATCCAGAAAAGAGACAATCACATTTCACGATCGGGAACCTATATAAAAACGGCCGGCTGCTCGATCGCCCGTCTCACTCCCGCTTAATAAAGTGCGTTTCGTCCAGCACGCCGGCTAGGATATACAAACTATAACAGGAGGAGATAATACTGGATACGCTGGCGCAAGTTCGTATCTAGCCAGTATACTCACATTACTAAGATCTTTAGGTAGGTAGCCATTGAAGCTTTATCTAGTGGTCCCCCGCATTCAGGTGCAATGTCATCAGCGCATTGCGGTTGCGGACAATTCCGACTGGATACTTACCTAAAAAGGAAGAGTTCGATGACATCTTCTCTATGCAAGTTGAGCATCAACGTCCAGTCGAGATGGGTCTCTCCCGACCAATATCCTAATCTCAGTGGTTCAGGATTACTAGTGATAAGCCCATTACACTAGTCAAAGCTCTGTTGTCATTACAAAAATTAAAATTAATGGTAGAATTGATAATTGATAGCAGAATTGATAGCAGTCTTTTACCAATCCGAATGACAGAAGATCACCCTCGCGGTAAGATAAATACCAAATACCTACCTAGGTATATATAGTTATATACTACTCTGCCATAACATCGATAGAATATAATTAGAACTTCTCCGTCTACCAATTGTGCTTCAAGGAGAGACAATTGCTTTTTCAAAATGTTGACGGCTCTCTTTGTTCTTAATTCCCTAGCTTTTGCTGCCGCTCATGGCACTCACGATGACCAGAAAACTCTCTCTGGGCCGCATCAGTCCTTGTGGTACAATGTTCTGCCTGGGGATGGTGGAACGCAGGTCAGATATTAACACGAAGAGTTAACTTTCCGGGTAGCTAAATATCTACTGTAGGCCGACTCGGTATTCTCTGGGATCTCTACCTTTGGGCGCTTGCCATACCAAGCTTGCTTAGGCCACGAGGAGATAGATTATGATCTTGCATTCATAGGTCCGTTAAATTTCTCACCCTAGCAGCTAAATATCCAAGCTGATAAGTCAAAGGGGCACCATTCGATACTGGCACGTCGTACCGGCCCGGTGCTCGGTTCGGTCCCTCGGGAATTCGTCAGGGATCTCGACGTCTCAACCTCTAGTAAACCTCCATTGATATAGACACAATTATGCTCATACGGCCTGCTGACCTAAAATAAAGCGGAGGATACAATGTACCCTTAGCCACAAATCCATTGGTATGTATGAAAATACCCCGTATTGTTATTTTCAGCCCCCTTTCTAGAATTGTCTCAAAATACAGTGGCTAACGTTGAGTAGTAAGTGTGATGACACTATCGTTTCAACTCACTCGAACATAGTGAAAATTCTACAATTGTAGGGTTGCAAAGCTGACACGAAATGTTTTCATACATTAGTAATGGATGGGCGAAGGTCCTTGACTGTGGCGATATCCCAGTGACATCGTATGGCTCAAACTCTCTACCCCTTGAAGATATTCCTACATATAAGACTAATCAAGTTATAGTTATGACAACACCTGGGCTCTGAAGCAAATCGAAGAGGGCCACTACAACATCTTATCTCGAGCCCCAAAGACGGCTGCAGACAAGCCTGGGCCAGCTAAAAAGGGGAAAACTCTACCACGAGTCATCACTCTTGGTGGTGACCACACCATCACCCTCCCTTTACTCCGCTCGATCAACCGAGCATACGGTCCCGTAACAGTCATCCACTTCGATAGCCATCTAGACACCTGTAAGTCGCTACCACCTCTCCCCCCAAATATTTACGCCCAACAACAGTCTAACTCATATACCCCCTTGCTCCTAAATAGGGCGCCCCAAAGTCTTCGGCGGCTCCCCTTCCGAGGTCGCAAGCATCAACCACGGAACATACTTCTACCACGCGGCACAGGAGGGCCTGCTCGCCAACGACACTAACATCCACGCGGGTATCCGCACCACGCTCAGCGGGCCCAGCGACTACGAGAACGACGGGTACTGCGGCTTCGAGATCGTCGAGGCCCGTGAGATCGACCAAATCGGCGCCGAAGGCATCATCAAGAAGATCGTGGAGCGCGTCGGCACGACCAACCCCGTCTACTTGTCCCTCGACATCGATACCTTGGACCCGGCCTTTGCGCCGGCTACGGGGACTCCGGAGACGGGTGGCTGGAGCACTAGGGAGCTGCGCACGATTTTGAGGGGCTTGGAGCATGTTAATCTGATTGGCGCGGATATCGTCGAGGTTGCCGTAAGTTCTATGATTGGTGATAAACTGGGTTGTGAAAGTGGATTTGCTAAAAACTTGTCTATCTAGCCTGCTTATGACACGAATGCCGAGCACACCACGATGGCGGCAGCCGATGCTTTATACGAAATCATGAGCATCATGTTAAAAAAGGGGCCGTTGAGCAACATGGTCTCTGCCGGTTCTGAGGAAGAGCTATGAGCTTTCCTACGCGTTCCCGTAGACGCTGATTTAAGGATTGGTTGTTTCTGGGGATATCTAGGGCTGGCTACTGGGTGCGAGCAGTAGCTCTTTAAAGGGGGCGTGTGTGTGTTACGAAGTATCTAATACAACTTGTATCCATGTCATGGAGTTGATTTCAAGGGGAGTGCCATGTGCCGTCCGAGAACATGTGCATAGAGTACACGTCGCGTGTAGACAATTCTCTTTTGAATTGCACGTTCGCGGGAAATATTTAGACTGTAAAAGCGCGTGCTCTATCAATCTACGGCACCATTTAAAAACATTTAGTACAGCGGTTTAATCCCGGATTTAGGGCACATATAAAGTGAAGCATTTACATTCGAATCTATGGAGGGGGGTGCAATGTTTGACCATTTTGTCTTTTTTATCAACTTATTTTTTTTGTGCAACGAAAAAATAAATCTTTTCTTTTCTTTAACAAAAACGTATCGTATTATATGATATAAAAGAAAATTCCTATGTTTTATTCTCAGCTACCGAAGCAACATATAAGGAGTCGGGGAAAGGAATGGTGTTCTGCTCGCATTAGATGGCTCTTCGCGCCACCTTTGCTTGAGCATCCAGATAACGATGTGATCGTTACCTAATGGAATAGAATAACTACCTAATGTACTTGTGGGACTTGATCTTTTGCCAGTCTAACACGCTTCCATGACGCATTTGATATCTGGAGGACCCATTGTATCTATCCCCCGACAGAAGAAATACCTTCTTACTAAAGGAGGAGGTAGTTGAATACAATTCTCTTCGTTATCCATATAACGAGATGTTGGTTGTATTCCGAGTTTGTAAAAAGTCAACAATATCACCTAGTACCAATTATTCATCTATAACACTTGCGATTATGTATTACATTGTAGATAGTAGCTAAAACGCCACATTGTATATAAAACACCAAATTTGCTTGATCTGATAGATCATAAGGGTATCTAACGCCCATGCTTATCCTAACCTCCTCCTGTAAGCTCTCATATCCAGGTCCTTGTGTCCAAGTAATAATTCTTGGCTGCTGACTCGATGCAAACAGGTATCCAAAAGGCGGTTCCAACGCCACCTCCTTAGTTTTGACCTCCTCGTCTACTCGATGGGATAGTTGGGCATTGCTGTATGAAGACGGCCTCTTGTGAGAACCGGAGCCCAGGACATCCTTCTTCTTGCTCTAGGTGGAGGGTCCTCACCCAGACAATGCCGGTGTCTCGGTCGAGCCCCTGGCTAATCAAGGGCTGGCAGCGTAGGAACCGGGCCCCGTGCACAAGCTTGTGCGCCAAGCAGACGTAGACCTGGACTTCACACATCCTTAATGTATTTCCTGGAAGTTGATATTGGTAACATGGTCATTATTTATGGGGTTGGGTGTTCTCACCTTTATGGTGTTCAAAGAACCTTATTGATGTTGTGTTTTGGGGGTATTGGCGTACTGCTTGATGTATTGGAAACGCTTGTTACTGTGTTAAACAGATTGGCTTGAGCTGATATCTCTTGGTGGCGGTTTTCTAAGAATGCTGGGAGTAGAAGACCTTGTTCGAGTTGCTTGATGAACTAGTTGAGACTGAACGCATTTACCTCCATGCCGATATCACTTGAATATATATACTTTTCCATATCCCAGAGGTTAACAAAGTGAGAATAATGTAGTCTTTTCCTCTGTATGGATTCCAAGCTCTTCACAGTTTTGGGGAGAGATAGAGAAGCGTCGTATATAGGAAGCGAGTAGTTCATAACTGTCACCATGCCTAAAAGAGATCTTAAGGTGTTCATACTGATATTGATAGAAACCCCATCTATTGTCTTTACTGTGATATTGATCCACAAAGAATACCTTCTAAAGACTTGCTTCTCCCACTGTAGAATACTTTAGATGCATACTCCTTATTGGCACAATAGACCGATTTTAGCTTGGGGCACTTACAATATGGCTTTAACGCCAGCTTGCCATCTGTATGGCTGCAGTGCTTGCCGTTTGCATGACCTCGTCACTCAAAAAGATACGTAATTATTTTATTTCCATTCAAAGTGGGCCGTTCTAGAGGCCAGTCTATTTGCAACTGGCCTAACGCGATCTTATGGTTTTATCGCACTTCTAAGAGCATTTTGCCGACTTTACTCACTGTTCATGGTTGCTCCCAGCTTCTCTCAAAATTATTCTCTACTTAGACGGTGTGCTTCTCATTTGTGCGGCCTGGACTAGAATCAAACATCGTCGACATTGTTAACATTGTAACTTATTGATGCTCGCGATTTCGCTGCCCATTGTCTTTCAGGATGCTTGCTATGGGGAATAATTTGTTCATATTGCACTTATAAGCAATTGTTAATAGCTATACTAGTTGAAATATCCATTCAACAAGTATTGTCTATTGGTAATAGGGGCTTGTATATACCAATAGCGACGGCTACCCCACTACTGAATGATATGTCGTGGTGTCAGACAGAGTCGAGCTCGCATTATCCGAGGTGAAAACGGTGGTCGCAATTGGGCTCATTGGACTAATAGCATGGAAAAGAGACCCGGACCAATTAGGACCAAGCCGGACAAGTCCCTGGCAGCCCCATAGCCGTGGGCCAGTGTTTTAAGTCCTGTTGGATTCGCACCGTTTAGATATGATAAGTCGTCAACTGCCAGATGTCAGGCTTATTGACGGAAGATAAAATGGCCTGAGTTTATAGTTTCTAGGTTAGCAAGTTGACGGTTACGTGCATAACCCCTCGAGGTTGTAGCCACACGTTCTCGGCCCCATCCCGGTGTGGTTGTCCGCTGTCCTGGTGTTGTGGTGCATAGCTGGGGAAGAGTGTGTAGTGGCGGAGCTGGGTGAGTTGATAAATTTAGACTCCAGTGACGTCAATTAATGTGAGGCGGCTTGATAGCTGGGGATGCCCGGAAGCTCCGACAGAGACTTGATTTTACCGACAGTTTAAACGGGATCCAGCAATCATGACTTCACTGACGAGTTCAACCGTTTCATTTCGGCACATAAACTTTTTAGAAACGGGGCGACGGCTTCGCTCCGCATGTAGTATTATACTACAGCCATTAAGTATGCAATAATGATGCTCAACTACATCTTGGGAGTGGGCAGGACACCACCAAGTAGAAGGGGAGCATACCAAATGATGCACTATACACCCACGATACGTACAAAAATAGAGACAGATAACCTCGGAGCTACCAACCACCAGGTGGCTGGGAAACCCGATAACCTCTTCGTGTATGTGGGCGAATCGATTTAGAAGCCTTGGTTAAGAATTCTCAAGAGGTAATTTTGAGGTCGTAATTGAGTGGCTAGGAATCTCAGATGATGTCAGCCACAACCGAATTGTTCCTTGATTCGGCCCCCCATGGCAAGTGATTAGCCAGATGTGGCGTTGTTCACCTATGGGTTACCTCCATCAGCCTCCTCTGTTCCACTTCACAGCCGCCATCGCCCACCTTTTCCTTGGTTATCGATAGCTAGTGGAGCTAGTGGGAGTGGCGGTAGTGTGACATCCAGCCATTGTGAGACATACACTTCAACCTAAACTGAGCAACTTTTGTGTGTGTATGTAGAAACGTCAACCCTCGATACGCGTGTCGTTGGAATACCCCGAGATGGCCCGCAAAATGCCAGGCGCATGTCTACAGAGTCTTAGTTGCCTATATGCATGCGTAAGCGGAATTCAAGGTAAAGTTTGTTAATAGAGCTTGGCTGTACCTTTTCCCTTCCAGTCTCTCGCAGCCAAAGCAGTTATATAAGTGACTCGATCAAGCATCCCTTTATCCGGTCCTAACCACTCGTTCATTACATACATATACGAGTACTTCTATTTTAGACAATCACTTGCGACTCCTAAGGTATATAGAGTCTAGTTAACTGTTCTAAGTCTTCTTTCTACATTAATAGCCAACATCCTCGGACCCCATTTCTTACGTTTATAACCCAGTTCACTACCAACAGCTTAACATCCACCAAAATGAAGGTCTTCACAGTTCTTACGCTCTTGGCGGCTACTGCCGTAGTAGCTCAGACGGATGCCCAGACGGATACCCAGACGGATACTCAGACTAATAGCCAAGATGCTACGGCTGTAACCGCGACTGGTACGGCCGTCGCCCGCGCGACTAGCGATGGCACAGATGCTACCGCTAGCAGTAGCGCAAGCGACGCTGCTATCAGCTCAGGCACAGACGTTGCTAACAGTGCTGTCAGCAGTGCTACTGATAGCGTTGAGACCGGAGTTAGCAGCGCTGACGCTGACGCTGACGCTAGCGCTACTAGCGATGCAGTTGCAGAAACCACGGGCAGCGATGCCGTTGTTGCTACCGGCGCCAGCGACGCTACATCTCCTACCATTATCGTTGCTCCCCAGAGCACAACTGATACGGGATCCTCTGCCGTGGTAGAAACCGACACCGCCAGCACTACCGCTGCCCAGGAAGCAGGTACCACTGTCGTGGTTGGAACAGGATCGGTTGGAACCGCATCAGCCGCATCAGGAACGGCTGGAACGGCTGGGACTGGTGTTGCCTCTGCATCCTTAAGCTCAGGATCGGGTGTTAATGATACTTTCGCGACCAGCGTTACCGATAGCGGAGAGGCTACTGCCACTCCATCCGGCCCTACTACGACTTTCGACATCGGCGACTCTGATGCTTCAAGCTCAACTGTCGTGCCGGATGCCGGCGCCGGCGCCACATTCGGAGCCGGCTCTAACAGCATGTTAGCTCTTGTCGCTCTAGCTGCGGCCGTCCTGTTGTTCTAGACGACGTGCGCAACTGGTCCGGACCGAATAAGTTCGGATGTGTGCATGGCATCTATATGCCGCATAAGCCTATCGCTGGATAACCGGAAGATCTTCTATCTATCTGTTTATTATATGCCCTTTTAAATACTTCGATTCGTTATCTGTTCGCGCTCGCCGAGTTAACCAGGCTGGCCCTCGGAAGGCTGGACGGCTTGGCTGCTTTTGGTCGTTACTGATCTTACTATGATTTTAATCGTTTTAATCTGTTTTGGAACGCCGGGAACAAAAACTATGGGTGGATGGTAGGGGGACAGCGGTCTTGGACGGTTCATTGGGCCCGACCCGGCACGGTAATTCCAGCATCGGAAAGGCGTTGCGGCAACCATGCTCTGTATAAGCTTGTAATTGAACTAGACGTTGCACTTGGGCAACACCGATTCCCCGCACAGATACTCGCAAGCCGTGGCTTAGAAGACGAAGCTGGCTAAGTAGGTAGCGTGCATACTTGAGAAACAGGAGACATAGCTAGCCATTACATAGAGTTGAGCTGCTTTGGTTGGTTTAATTGGGCAAAGTATCTAGGTTAATAGTTTAACGCAATAAAAATCGTTGATATTTGTACATTTGAGTATTATATTAACGAAAGTTTTCGATATAGCTGTTCTATGTCTTAAGTGTTTCGACAACGCAACGATTAGCTACCAGTTGCAAAGTACGCAGTCCCATCTAGATATCTACCACAGGTATACTACTTATCACTACCAGACATCATGGCTTTACTGTCCTCAAGTGTTTATTCTTAAGGGATGAAGGGATTGGTAGTTAACTGATAATATTTCTATTTTGTATCAACTATTCTTGTAAACCCTACCGACGTAACAGACTGCAAACCTGATGCAAGAATCAAATCGAAGCAATAAACAGTTCTTGTCTAATAGTAAAACATGCTACCAACTCCGTCCCATGCAAGATGCAAGATGCAAGATGCAAAAAAATAATGGCTTCGCAACGCTGCGCTCGTCGTCGATCTATATGCAGGACCCCCCCCCCCCCCCCCCTTTTTTTTTTTTTGTTTAGGCTGGGTGGGTATATTCGTCTCTTCTCTTTCATCTGTCATATCTCATACTGCAGCTTCATACTCAAATTTCATCGTCTTGTTCTGGCTGGCTGGCTGGCTGGCTGGCTGGCTATCCGCCCCCTATATCCAAACCAAAGCAGAGCCCACACCTACGACCCAAGCCAACACCAGCACATGCGCAACCCCACCTCTGCTCGGCGCCGCGTTGGGCAACTCCTTCTGCACCGTCGCCGTCGCCGTGCTCGTCGATATCGTGCAGCTTGCCGCGCCGCAGGCATACCCCGAGGGACAGCACCCGGCGACGGGCCCAGCGTCGTCGCCGCCGCAGAGAAACCAGCCCGAGGCGCATGTCGCGGTGGGCTGCGCGCCCGCGGCTGCTTGCGCGTCGGACGCGGGCACCGCGATGGTGACGCCGCCGCCGGAGAGTATCGTCGTCATGGGCGGGGGCGCCGGGCACGACGTCGTGCTGCAGTCGCGCCCGGTGCGGCAGCATCCGCCGCTGCCTTCGCGGGCGACGCATGCGTAGAACCCGGTTGGGCAGTAGGATGGGGAGGGGGAGGTGGTTGTTGAGGAAGACGAGGAGGTGCCGCTTGTGGGTCGGTAGGGCGGGATGCCGCCTGTTGCTGTGGTAGAACTGGGAGAGGCGGGAGTCGCGCTTGCGGTGGTGGTCTGCGTGGTGGTGCTAAGGACGGGGGCGCCGCCGCCGGGAGGTGTGACGGTTATGACTACGGTTATGACTTGCGTCGAGGCGGAGGGGGTTGCGGCTACGGTGGTGGATGTTACGGTTGTTTGGGTGATGACGGAGACGGTGCTGTGGACGCCTGGATGTTTGGTTGGGTCATGTTAGCGCTATCTGTCTACTTCTGTCTACTTCTTCTGTACCTAGGTAGGCTTAAGAATCAAGGAGGTAGGTAAATAGGAAGACTTACACCCGACATCAGCACACACGAACCCAGAGATGCAGCACCCGCCCCCTTGGTTCGCCGGGCAGGACGAAGACCCATCTGAACATTGTCCCACGGTCACGCCGCACGTCTGGCCGTCGGGACAGCATCCCACGTTCCCGGCGTCGGGGGCGTTCGTCACGACGAAGCACTTGGTCCCCTGGGTGCAGCAGTAATTCGGCTGGTCGATGTTCTCGCAGCTATGCGTGTTTTCGGGACACGCGAACTGGCGGCCTTGCAGCTTGGCTAGGACG
Organism: Daldinia decipiens; assembly: GCF_022478715.1. Taxonomy (NCBI): domain Eukaryota; kingdom Fungi; phylum Ascomycota; class Sordariomycetes; order Xylariales; family Hypoxylaceae; genus Daldinia; species Daldinia decipiens. Next base: position 466,011 of record NW_026054557.1, on the reverse strand, counting down.
TCGCGCGCACGGTTATACAGGGACGGTCCTGAGTCTTCTACCCTTCCTCTTATCCCAGCTCTATGGTAGTCGTAGTGCAGCGGGTACGGCGGACGAAACGGGATGGCGGCAGAGCTGTGTCCGGCAAGCAGGAGCTCTTCATCTTCGTCGCGGGGCTGTAGTGGTGCTGGCGCGAAGGCGTAGTACTCTGGTAAGAACATCTCGCCCTCGTCTAGCGACATCTTCCGGATTGCTGTCGGATGCTGCTGCTGCTGCTGCTGCTGCGCGCGGAGCTGGGTCGCGACGGTAAGGAGGACGAGGAGCGAGTGCGGGAGGCGGCTGAGCATTGTGTTGGAGAGGTGCATTTCCGGGTTGGGTACATATGAAGGTTCGCCGTCTTGAGTATCGGTAGTTGTAAGGAGAGTCCTCTAGGTTAACCAAATACATAACCGTCAGTTGTCCGTAGACATCTGGGCCGATGATAATTCGCGGATAGAGTTACACGTCTTTCGAAGTCGTGCGACAGCACCGGTAGCTGTCAGTTTGACTTGACAGCCGAAATAATTGGATTAGATGAACCGCCTTGGGATGTTGGTCTTGTGCTATTCGACAAGTAATATTCCTATTATTCCGTCGGTAAGGCTGTTTAATAAGAAAGGGGATTATTTTCGGATGGGACTTGAAAAGGATTACCTATCGTTTTCTCGGACCCAGTAACAAACAGCAACAACAACAAGCTCAACAGGGGTTGTTGGCCCTGTTGGCCCAGTTGGCCCAGCTGGGACCTCAGCTTATAAGGGATCGACATGGGTCTATCCGAGTTCCGTCTTTGACAACACATCGATGCTGTATTCACAATTTCTTATTATCGGCTTAAAAAAAACTCTCAGGTGTAATAAATCTAGATGATTGCTCTCCCAAGCACATGGTAGGAAACGCTCTAGAACTCCAGGTCCCTGCATACGATCGACCGTTTTTATATCTAAGGGCTAAACGTAAACTCGTGCACACTGCCTATACACCTGCATGGCCTGCAAAAGAGACAGCTTTGGAACAATAAAAAGACTCGATACTATTTCATCGCTTAGGGTTGATCATTGGAATCTTTTATTTTGAGCGGAGTAGTTGCATAGGTAGGTATACAGCTGCTCCCGTATCTAATTGAACTCACTGCAGAGAATTCTCTCTGTACCTAACCTACCTAATGTATGAGGTATGTTCTAAGTATAGGGTTGAAGTTATCCCGTCGCCTCATTCCTCGTGCATATGCCTAAGAACCCAGTCCATAAAATCGGGGTTGTCTCGTCAAGACATCCCATCCCTATAGTACATGATAGTCATACAAATGTCTCATGAACATTAGGCATTACCACAATTTATCAGATTCATTATCCAATTTTCCTCCAGAAAACTGGCTCTTCAAGAAAGCGGAGCAGAGAATGGCCGTTGCGACGCTGACGTTCAGACTCTCTACCATGGTAGATCCAGAATGGTTCGGAATTGAGATTTCGAAGTCTGCTATCCGTCTCGTCTTTTTGTCAAGCCCCTCACCTTCGCTTCCGACGATTAGGATTGTAGGCTCGGCCGACAATGGGTCGTAGGTATCTAGTCTGTCCAACGTGATGTTCTTACTTTCCCTAGGTCGACCGGTCGGCGCTACGGCGGCATAAACAACCCAGCCAGCCTCCTTAGACTTGGTAAGAAAATCGAGCATGGAACTGATTGAAAATAGTTGTGTGACCTCGGATGCACCAACGGATGCCTTCACGGCTACAGATGTCAGAGTAGCCGTGTGGCCTTTTGTAATCCCAACAGCGTTGACTCCTAGAAATGCTGCCGATCGTAAGATAGCGCCCAAGTTCCCCGGATCCTGGACGCCGTCTAATAATAGAACAAACGGTTTACGGTTGAGTGGAAGGACGTATTTGACAAAGTTGGAGGTACCATTAACTTGGGCTTCTTCGGCGGTCTGGTGACCCAGTTCGAGAGTAAAGCCGGTGGCCGGCTCTTTGGTTAGCGGACCAAGGTTCCTGACTGGTAGCTGTGGCAATGGAGAAGCTTCGAGGATAAAACCATTGTGAGGTCGACCCTCGCTCATCTTATCCATCATGCGTAGGCCAGCAGTGTCTTCTACTCTCTCGACAGGGATGCCAGCTTGGCTTGCCTTTCTCTCCAAGCCAGCACTTCGAGCAATAAGCTGTGGGCTATCCCCATAGTATAGATAGAGTTTGTAAATTTGCCGCCGCGTTTCCTTCAGAGCAGCTTCAACTATCGAGTAGCCATACAAGAACTGTGATGCCGCAGTGGTACGTGGAATGCGAACGGGTGCATCCTTTGGCAGGCTGGGGCGGAACGATGTTTGCTCATCCTCACTGGCTCCTTGCCGTTCTGTTGGAGGTTGAGAATCACGGTCCCACCGTTGAAATCCCGGGGTAGTCTCTCTGTCCCAAGTTGATTGATAAGGCTTCCTGGTTTTGGCTGAACCCCTTTGTTCCCACGGCGCCGGTATTTTGCGAGGCTTGTCGAAACGGGGTGGGTACCGTGATGTTTCCCTGAATGATTCGGTTCGAGTAGATCTATAAGCTCCTCGCTCATTTGGTTCTCTCCTAGGTGGCCGTTCCGAACCGAACCGAGATGATGAATGTGGGTTTTCTGACTTGTATGGTGTATAACTCCGAGGTCCTTTTCTGTTGGCTCCCGTAGTCCCTGGACCCGAATTGAAATCCTTCATAAACTGAGCCTTTGACAGTCCACTATCTCTTTCATTATGGGTAGATCTTTCCTTGTTTTTTAGTTGATATACTAAACTTTTCTTCCCGAATGATTCCTTTGGATCATAGAAACGTGCTGCTCTCGACTTTGGTTCTGGACCCTTGTATGTAATGTCCTTTTTGCCTTTCGTAACTTTGAAGGATGGATTTTCTTGACGACTATCCCTTCCATACCGATCTGTCCTGCCTGGCCGAGCCGTATTCAAGGAATCTCTGTTAAAACCTTGTGGCCTAGCCTTCTCCGAATTGCGCAACCCGCGGTGGATAGCCGAGAGAGAAGAGGAGCGAGAGTAGACATTGACAGGCTTAGGAAAGGCCCAGGTTCTGAAGAGAATATTATGTTTACTTCGTATACACGAAGCCTGGAGGGAGATCATCGAATTTCCCTATCAAGTTCTCTCAGTGGTACTTTACTGAATATAGTACCAATAATTGTGAGCACAATGAGCATGTGAAGGAGTTTGCAGCTCAATAAAATTTCGATGTACCGAAGTATACCATGGATTATCTTCCAGACGCTAACGCTTATCTTATCGCCGAAAGCTAGGGGTCCTATGTATGTAGAAAAATACCCTTGTATTTGCGGCTGCAGTGCAATGACGCTAAACCATGTTGAGGTTAAGTGCCTCGATTAACGCAACGCGTGAAGTAATTAATTCTACAGCGCGTTTTCAATTACCGGCAACGTTAGCATGCGCCTAATTTATCTGCGATAGCTCTACTTTATCATTTCTCAACATCGTTTCTGCCGTGATCTTGGGGGGGATGTGATTATGGCTTTGCATTACCCTGTGACGCCCTAGCAACTTGTTTGATTTCTAAAATTTGCGCATCGCAGCTGGCAACTGCCAACTGCCAACCTAATACTAGACTGGTACCCCTCTGACTTTTTGTTGCTTAAAGCATCTCGATTCAACGACATGCATCCTCCTACTTTGTATCTATATCTGTAGGAATCTATGACCGTAATTCAAGATGGAAAGCGACTTAGAAGACTCGATGGCCCGTACGGCCCTTCAGGATGACGTTGTCATGGACGAAGTGCGCGAGTTATCTCATCAAGACTTAGACTACGATGTACAAGACGAATGCGACTTAGACGACTTGGACGACTCACATACAAAAGAAGCACCTAATCCAAATGCCGGGGATAGGCAGGAACAAGAGGAGGATATACCCCCAGCAACATCTCGACTACACTCTATTGTGGTAGTCCTTCATCCACCACCGGATCCAACTATATACGAACGGATATATCCGAGTCAGACTGTGGAGAGGATCCTTGATGAGATGGAGGATGAGGACGGCGAAATATACTATAGTGTTGAATTCAAGGATGGGTACATAGAAGATGTAAGTGGTCTCTCTGTTCTTAGGATGCTGTTCTTGGGATACATATCCTCTACTTGCCTCATCCCCTTTGTTTCTTTAATCTATTCGTGCTACTACTCTGGACTACCTCTATGGATACCACCTGCTTCAACCCTCACACGGGCTGCTTCCTTGGAGATGTGATTGCCCCAACAACCTACAAATCACTCACGCTACTATCATTACGTATGCGTTGTTTAGTTTTCCTGCGCGTGCTACTTCCTCATAGTAGTTCACGTCTTAGGTTCTTCACTCCTCACCCCCAATAAAACTCTCACTCTTCCTTTTTACATGCCTCATTCAACTTCTCTCAACAACAACAACGAAAACAACAACTATTCTCGTTGCCATTAATACTTTGGGACGCTCCCATCTAACATATACCATACGAACCACACACACTTACACCTTTACCTTTCTCCTACACCCTACCCCCTACACCCTACCCCCTACACCCTACTCTTTTCATCCATATTCTTGGTGGATTCCTTCTATGGGTCCGATCTAATGCGTACAGGCCTACCTTATGGTTACTAGGGCTGTTAGTACAAGATGGTAGGTTTCCTGAGGTGGCTACACGTGAGGAATTACATTCAAAGTCATTCCTGCCTCGTCTGAAGCATGTTGATTCCCGCCCTGTTTTGCAAGAAATGCTCATTCTTACCACACCACCCTTTATTAATACACACGAGGACCACATCTTTACTTTATCTTCTTTATTTTTTTTATTGAAATATCTACTAATTTCTTCAAATAGGTAGCATATGATGATATGCTGCAGCTTAAAAACGGCCCTCGCTCTGCGCAACAATTTCAAAATCGAAGATTCAATATTAGCCAGCCAGCCATGGATAGACAATCGGACAAGCGCCTCCCCCCCGAGGACAACTATTACGATTCGGAATCTTATGGCTCTGACAATCCCAGGAAACGGAAGAGGACATCCTCTCGGCCTACTCGCAGAAGTACGCGGCAAGCCTCTAGGCAGGCCTCCGTGCGAGCCTCTATGGAAAATGACCTCGAAGATAATGGCTTTGGTGAGAAACTTGAAGACATGCTCTCTGACAAGGAGTTCGAGGATAGAATCCCTTCAAAATCTCGCAGCTCCGTTCAACTCTCTTCAATAAGAGTCACCCGTTCAAAGAATCCTGCGTGGCAAAGCAAGCATAAACTGGATGACTCCGAGGATGAGTTGGCTCGGGGTCACAAATCTGACCAGGATGATGACTACGATGATGCCATTCCGTTCGTCCGTTCCGATATTGGCGGCGCTGTGAGAGCGTCATCTCGTAAAAAGAGGAAACTGAAGCACATGTACACATCTAGCAAATACATCGACAGCGATTCGGAGATCGAATTCGAGACATCCCGAAGGTCGAAGAGGTCAACCAAGGCTTCAAAGAGCATGCGCGATCCCGAGATTGATGATGAATACGATGCAGTTGACGACAACCTCCCTTTTGTACCTAAAATCGCCGCAATCAAGGAGATTTTCGAAGAGCGACGTGAACAGTCAGGGTTTCGACGAGCACATTCTGGAGTATGTGATGCTTGTGGATCGGTGTCGAGTCATGCAAAGGGTTCCCTCATCCCATGCCAGGGATGTTCCTATGCATTTCACAAGCAGTGCATCGGTCCGAGATCTCAACGTGACCACAGAGTTACTAAAGTTGGTCCAAATGACTTTGTGTTGCAATGTCGCTTCTGCATTGGACTACACAAAAAGAAGGACATACGTGCTCCAGACTACTCAGCATGTCAGCATTGCAAAAATCCTGGTATCTCATGTGCGGAATTCTCACCGAAGAGAACTCCAAAACAAGAGGAGAAAGCTAGACTCGAGAATGGGGGAGAAGATCCAGTCACACCCGTCCAGCCTAATCTAGTCAACAATCCAGATAATGTACTATTCCGATGCTTAACTTGCAGACGCGCCTATCACTTCCAGCACCTGCCTCAGCTAACCACAAACCCTGATGAGGATCGTTTCGACGAGTACTCCCTAGCCGGATGGAAGTGCAAAGACTGTTTAGACACGAGCCAGGGGATCCACGCGTTAGTTGCGTGGCGGCCTGCTGACCAGGATGCCTATATCGAGGACCAGCGAGCCGGCGAGTTTAGCGAGGATGAGATAGAGTATCTGGTGAAATGGGAGGGGAGATCTCACCTTCACGATACTTGGATGGCTGGAGCTTGGGTTTACGGCATAGCTGCGGCTACTATGCGCACCGCATTTCATAAGCGCGAAGAGAACGACCTACCCAAGATGACCATTGAGTCCGCAGTTGAAGAGGAATGGGTTTTGGCCGATGTCCTCCTCAATGTGAGATATAAGCGCGGCTCTACTGCTTCTTCCAAGGCCCAAGATTTAAATCGCATTTCCGAAATCCAGTCGGTATATGTGAAGTTTCAGGGTCTCAGTTATGAAGAAGCAGTTTGGGATGAGCCGCCTCCTCGTGATTCGACAACCTTATGGGCTGCGTTCGCAACTGCATACGATGAATTTCTCAACGGAAAATACTTCCCATCTGCTAGAGATCAGAGGATGCGTGAACGTATTAGTAACTATCGATCTCTCGACTTCCAAGAATCTTGCGAGCTGAAAAGCCAACCCCCGGGCCTCAAAGAAGGCCGTACGCTAATGCCATATCAAATAGAAGGCGTCAATTGGCTTCTTTATAACTTCCACCAGCAGCAGAACGTCATCCTCGCTGATGAGATGGGGCTTGGCAAGACGATCCAAATCGTCTCTTTTATTAGCACTCTTGTCCAGGATCAGCCCAAGTGCTGGCCATTTCTTATCGTCGTACCGAATGCAACTTGCCCCAATTGGCGTCGCGAGCTTAAGGATTGGTCCCCCGCGCTCCGAGTAGTAACATATCACGGCGGCAGAGTCTCTCAGGATCTAGCGTTTAAGCACGAACTCTTCCCTGATGGGGTCAAAGATGGAATGAAGGCACATGTCGTGATTATGTCCTACGAGGCGGCCAGTTCGGTGAGGACCACTTTTCAAAGTGTTAAGTGGGCTGGCTTGATCGTTGATGAGGGCCAGAGGCTCAAGAATGATGAAACGCAGCTTTACAGGACGTTAGTTGACATGAACATCCCGTGCCGGATCTTATTGACGGGTGAGTGGTGGCAGGTAGTCATTTATATACTCGAATATGCTAACGCTTAATAGGTACCCCGTTGCAGAATAATAAAAAGGAATTGTTCACCCTTCTTCAGTTTATTGACCCAAAGAACAACGCCGAGGCACTTGACGCTCAATATGACGAGCTAACAAAGGAAAATCTACCAGAGCTTCATGACCTGATCCGCCCCTATTTCCTACGACGTACTAAAGTTCAGGTCCTCAAGTTCTTGCCGCCAATGGCACAGGTCATTGTTCCCGTTACCATGACGGTGCTACAGGAAAGGTTATCTAAGTCTATCATAGCTCGAAACCCAGAGCTAATCAAAGCAATCATCTCTAAAGGAAAGATGAAAGCAAGCGATCGTAAGAACTTGAGCAACATCATGGCGGATCTTCGACAATGTCTATGTCACCCATTCTGCTTCAATGCCAACGTTGAAGACAAGAATGTTAGCGAAGAGCAAATGCGACGGAACCTAATTGAGGCTTCGCCAAAGTTCATGCTACTAGAGATGATGCTCCCGAAACTCAAGGCAGGGGGGCACCGCGTACTGATATTCAGTCAATTCATACGTTGCCTAGATATCATTGAAGACTTTCTCAATATACTGGGTCTTCCGTTTGGGCGAATTGATGGGAAGCTAAGCGCTCTCAAGAAGCAGAGACAGATCGACGCCTTCAACGCTCCTAACTCGCCACTATTTGCGATGCTGTTGTCGACTCGTGCCGGTGGCGTTGGTATAAATCTCGCCACGGCAGACACAGTTATCATATATGATCCAGATTGGAACCCGCATCAGGATATACAGGCCATATCCCGGGCCCACAGAATTGGCCAGAAAGAAAAAGTTCTCTGCTTCCAACTTACGACCAAAGACACTGTCGAAGAGAACATCCTGCAGACAGGAAGGAAGAAGATGGCCCTCGACCATGCTCTCATCGAGAGCTTAGATGCTGATAACGACAATAGCGGCGACTTAGAATCAATCTTGAAACGCGGTGCAGAGGCTCTATTTAGTGATAGGGACAAAGTGAAGATTACGTATGACTCGGCGGCCGTTGATAAGTTGCTAGACAGGAGCCGACTCGAGAGTACAAGTACGGATAACCAGACAGCTGACAACCAGTTTTCGATCGCGCGTGTCTGGGCTAATGACTCGGGCACGCTCACGAATAACATAGACCAACCCGACAACAACCCGCCGACGACGGATGCGAGCGTCTGGGAAAAGATTCTCAAGGCACGCGAGGAAGAGCATAAGCGCGAACTTGCCGCAAAACAGGAGGTGTATGGCCGTGGTGCTAGGCGACGTGGTACTCAAGTAAGATACCATTCGTATATGATTTTTATCTACCCGAGACTGACAGTATTTAGGGTGTGGACTATAGCGGTACTCGAGTATGTTACATTGAAGGCGTAGATAATTTTGATGAGAAGTCCCTAACAGAAGAACAGCGCCCAGAACCAGACAGTGGCGGCTCCGACGTCGATGGGGAAGACGAACTTTACATCGACAACGGCGTAGAAGACGATGACGATGAAGTATACGGGGAAGAGGAAGAAGAATCAGCGGTCCCAGCAAAAAACAAGGGGGCTAAAGGTAAACACCCAACTTCATCAACACTGCAAAAGTCACGAGCCAAAAAAGCCAAGATAGTTAACACTCCCAACAGTAACAGAGCACAGTCAGGGCCTAGAAATGGCAATGCAGATAGCGGCCGAACCCCTCGAGCCGCCACGAAAAGCTCGTCAGAGCATCAGCCAGACTCAGGGAGTAATTCAACCAGTAACACGGCCAGTATACCAGCCAACACCCCAGCTAGTATCCCAGTCAATCTATCAGCCAGTCTATCAGCCAGTACCAACGAAACCCAGTCAAAGCCAGGCGCAGAGGCCACCAGCCAAAATCAGTCGACCAATGCCACAGACCCGAGTGCCACCTCCGCAGAATCCCCACCAACCACAGTCTCCCCTGCTTCAAAATCTAAATCCTAACTTCGTAGTTTCGATCCCTCACCGCGAGCAACCTTCCTTTGCTAGCAAATCTGGTTTATCATCGACTATTCCTCCTGCTATACCAGCCTCTAAGGTATTAAAGTCAAATCAACAACCCGTTAAGAGAGCACCCCGCAAAGAAATTCTCAACCCTTCTTTCAGTGCTCCACCGGCCTCTCCTACGGACAACAGTGGCACTTGCATAGTTTGCAAGAATAAGCACCACATTAATAAAGCTTGTATAGACTTCAACTCCGAGGTCTCGCTGCGGCTCGCCATCGATACTCTAAGAACTAGCGGAGACACGCCTCAGGTTCAAGCATACAAGGCACACCTCGCCAACCATTTGCGACGACTATCAGGGTCTTGAAGGTATAAGTCTGGGTAAAGAGGCATGGTTTGCGGATTGGCTTATAGCTAGTTGCCTCGATGGGCATAATTTTTGCTACATGCTTGTTTGCAGATAAGAGAAATCAGGTTCGTGTTGACTACGCTATTACGCTATGATGTATTACCTACCTACCTAGGTACCTAAGTCAGATGCATATAGCCCGTCTATAGTGCAAATCAAGCAGAAAGGAAATAAATGGCCATGATTGATTTGTGATCAAGACATTTTGGAGTTGATTTCGGGTTGTTTAACAGTTATACAGGCCGTTTGTCACGTGGGAAACACAAGACAAGAACTGCAGGTAACCGTAGATGCATTCAACCTTATTTGAGGTTTCTCAGCAAACGCCGGTGATAATAAGAGATATGCGAGTAGCAGAGTCGTGTGCTTAAGGGTCTTCTTATGAATGTGTGTGCGTGTGCGTGTGTGTGCGTGTGTGCATGTGTCAGCTTGCTCCAGCTTCCAGCCCGACGGAAAATAAGTATTCCTAATATTCCTAATATTCCTGGGCTTTCTAGGCTTTCTAGGTTTCCAGGTTTCCAGGTTTCCATGCATTCTTTTAAAGACCTTCATGCTTTTTATCAAAACCAGCTTATGTTCTTTTTTTTTCTTCTCAATATTTCATTGAGAAACACCAACACCATCCCATCTAAACATCCAAAGCCGTCTAGGGTTGTGTTTTTGTCAAGACGTGCCTGGTGTTGTTGATCCAGTCTTGCGAGACTGTATAAATAATACCCAGAGCGCGTACCCATTTTCTCGCCCGTTTGCTCTGATTTCTTTGATATTCATCTTCTCCTTCTCACCATGGAAACGTCTTCTCCTCTCCCCACCGCCTCTGGCCCAATAACCAACTCCCCCTCCGACTTGTCTTACTCTTCAGGCGCTTCTCGCGCTTCCACTCGAAATACATCTCCTGATTCTACTACTGATGCTACGGCTTCTTCTGAACTCGCGTCGCAGCTCTTGGATTTTGGTTTGAACACCAATATAGAGCACACCCCCAACTCTCTACTTGACTCTCAGCTTAAGATGGATCGAAACCCTTTCCAGTCTGTCAACAATCGTAGAAACAAGCTGGTTACGGACCGCAGCAGTACAACCCAAATCCAACAGCCCCAACAGCCTCAACAGCAACATTTTCAGCCTCAAACGCTAAGAGCTAGCATGCAGTCTCTGGGTATGGCGCCTAGAAGTCTTGCTTCGTCTAACTGGAGATCGCAGGCTGCGGATGAGGCAGCATTGTCAGCTCGTACTGGCGAATTCCCCTCGTTCGACCCTACTGTTAGCCATCATACACAGCAAAGTTCTGGTGGTCGACAGTCGTTATACGCAGGCTCTCGTTCAGATCAGTTCCAGCAGCAGCAGCAGCAGCAACTACTCTCTAGCATGATGCCTTACTCGGTTTCTAGCAACATCAACGACTTCCAGCTGGAATCCAGCTACGCTTACTGCTACGATCGAGGCAACGGCCAGTATACGCGTCTGATCCCTGCCGACATGTTGCCCGCCTTAAAGGATATTCCAGCCCTGCAGCAGAACTGCTCCGGAATGCTGGTGTTGCCGCTACCACGAGGTCTGCCTTCAAACGGACGGTCGAGCAACACTAACCCGGCTATCCTCAGAGTAAGCCATCTAACTTGATATCACACTTCCTAAATTATGCTCTCTATTCCGCGTAAACGATATACTGATTGTCTATAGAGTCCAACGAATACCCCGTCTTCGACTTCGGATAACATCCAGGTAAGCCCGAGTGTTTGCTTGAACTCCCTGCTTCGGAGCAGCGCCAATATGGTATCTATACTCCCCCCCAGTCCACCCAACTCCTTCACCAGACATCACTACCCCGCCAATAATCACATAACCTGGTCAGGGCTCGATATTAGGCCGGTGCAAACGGGATCCCGTGTCTTAGACATCGGATATCATCAGAGTCCCGATGATCCTGCCCTTCCCTTTCACATTGTCTGACAATGCCTGCCTGCCTACCTACCTACCTACCTACCTATCCACCGCCCAGATATCCATACTCCAGACCTCAACGCTAACAGTCTCCGCCGCCGCAGTCACGAATCGACACCATCGTAGCCTCGACGCCCCCGACGCCAACAAGCCTGTCCATGGCAACGGGAGTCGCAGGTCTGGGTCCCGGATCCGCCGCCGGCGCTACAGGTGCCCCCCTCCCGCAACACGCCCAACATCCTCACCACCATGCCAGCACCAGCCACAACAACAACCACCCCCAACAGCAGCCGCAGCGACGCCCCAAGATCTACTGCGACAAGTGGGTGCACGAGGGCGTGTGCGCCTTCACCCAGCAGGGCTGCAAGTACAAGCACGAGATGCCCTTCGACAAGGTGACGCAGCACCAGCTGGGCCTGTTCCACGGCTTCCCGGCCTGGTGGAAGAAGCACCAGGCCGACCTGTCGCGGCAGAGAGACGGCCCCGAGGACCCGGTTAGGCTGAGCGGCGGCAGCAGCGGCGGCGGCGCTGAGCGGTTCATGGGACGAGGTGGAGGCGGAGGTGGACATCCTGCTGCTGCGGGGGCCGGTGCCGAGGTTGCGGGGATGGCGTCGGGACCCCCGAGCTGGCGCCGGAGCGCCGACGGGCTTCCTACGGAGCAGAAGGCGTTGGGGACGGGTCGGAGCATGGCGAGGGATATGAGAGGAGGAGGAGGAGGAGGAGGAGGAGGTATTAAGAATCCATTTGGTACGTTGGACTCCGCAAGTGTGCGCAGACGAAGCAGCAAAAGCCAGCCTGACTAACATGGAGCCTTGTACAAACAGTGTCGTACTCGTCTCCGTTCGGTCCCATCGCACCCCCGGCTTGGACCTCGTCGACGACCCCGGCGGCGTTTGCAGCCGCCGACCTGGATGCTGGTGCTGCGTCGAAGGCGGGAGGAGCCGGAGCCGGAGCCGGGGGCAATGGCGGCGGCGGCGGCGGTGCTCCGACTGCGAACCCGTACTCCTCGCTCGAGGCGCTGGAGGAGAGCGCCAATGGCAAGGGCGGAGAGAAGGCCAAGGCGTCGGTCGGAGGCTCTAGCGGTGCGCGGCTGATTTGAAGTAATGTTGGCCCGAGGACGGAGGACGGAAGACGGCTTGGATGAGGATGCTGTGGGAAGATATTGGAGACAGTGTTTGTTGTTGTCTGCATCAACACTCATCCTCTGATCTTCTATTCGCTTACCCCCTGTCCCTACCTATACATATCACCTCCCCTTTTATCACACGTACCCTCATGTTCGAGTACTTGTTTACGGTCCTCATCCATACAGGCGTTCATTTTCCCTCTCAATCCCATCATCATCTTCCCCCACCTCCGCCCCAGCAAAAGGAACGATTACAGCTTCCTTTTCTGTTCTTTTCTTTTCTTTCCTCTCCTTTTTTTTTTTCACGCACGTACGCACGCACGCACGCACGCATACATACATAGCATGACGACACGACCTAGACCAACGACAGGCGGCACCGCCTGCGCCGAGTTTCTCGCGAAACATGATTCACGACGACCCCTTATTCGCTCTCTACTGTTTTGTTTCACTACCGGCGTTCCCGTTTGCGTTTGCGTTTGCATTTACACTTGCACTGCTAGGGGTGGATGGATGGATAGGTAGGAGGGGGAAAAAAATTTGGGAGCGGACGAAAAGGAAAAAGGGGTTAGGGGTTAGGGAAAAGGGAAATAGGGAGGGGGGTGTGGCGGCTGAGGAGGAAAAGGACCACGCATATTGCCAATGTATAATAAACTAGCCCCTCGAGGCGAGGCAAGGCAAGGCATGAGACTGGCATATATCCAGAAATGGATTAAATACTATGTGGCATTTTCTGGTTTTGCATGTATGCCCTATTGAACAGTTAGCTGTCCGGGTGGTTTACGAGTTTGTCATGATTAATGAACGGGTGTGACGTCCTCTTGTCGCTTTCTTGTAATGGTATTGCATACATACCTACGTACAAGCTCTATAGTATACGCGTCCGTCCTTTTTAGGGTGGCATAATTGCCCGTCGCAGATGGTTTAATGTGTAAGTAAAAGTCCTTAATTGGAACACTCCCCTAGCTACGCTTGCCAGCCCATAACCTTTCAGGGCGGCTACAAGACTCCGGCATTTAGGAAGTAGTGATATACGGCTAGTACGGGTACTTCAATGTGGTCAACTTAACTGATAACTACCACGTAACTAGTAAAGAGTGATAACATGTAAACCAATCGTTCAAAGAGGGCTAAACAAGCCAAGCCAGCAGCTTCCAATAAGCAAACCAAATATTTCATCATATTATTTCCCAGTTTACTCCCCCTGAACCCTACTATCTTCCCAGTCATCTTCTCAATTATGCGCATAGTCCCCTATGTCTCGTCTATACCTTGATATAGACCCCCTTTTGTGGTTATTGGTGGTCATTAGAGCATGTCGTGCGCAATGCCACGATCTATCAATACTGCTTCTGGACGATTCGAGTAGTGTCCAACGCTCCATAGAATGATATAATAGAATATCACGAGCAATACTACTACGGAAACCAGGGTTCCTACGTCTTGTAAGCATATGTCCTCTCGCATATCAGTGTCTTATGGAGGGAAACCTACTGATGAGGTAGTTTGGAATCCAGAAGAATATGTTGCATAGTCCTAGGAGGTTGTTGTTCCAGGTAGTTATGACAAACCTTCCCAAATATGTGTTATCGGCCGCTTTTAATGTACCTAGCCACGGAAGCCTCCCGAGAATAGTCGTGGCGTATGTTACCTCCCCCACCTCGTCCGCTTCGAGTAGGGCAGTATTGCGGCCTATGAGTTCTAGTAAGCGCTGCTTGTTGTAGGCGTCGGAGCGTACAACAAAATCCCGGAACCCAAGAGACCCCGTAAATCCAGTTAATAGGGGCTTGTTAATCCGATATGTCCTTAATTCGTCTGTATGTTGCGAGACCCTCTGGCCATTAATATTTACGGCTATCTCGTATCTCCGAGAGACGCGTGACGCGCCTCCGATCGGCGATTTAAAGGGCCTTGTATAAATACTAGAACAATTAGAACATACTTAACTATAGAGAATAGAGAGGTCGTACTGGCGTAGTTGGATTCGAGGATTAGCTCCGTAGTCAAGCCACTGTTCTGTCAACGTCCATTTATCTTTCGGTCTTACTTGTCCTAAAAGTAGGGATTCCACCCAACGAACCCATGGCACAGTAGTATGGCATCCCCGCTTCGAAATCTGTACCCTACCTTCTACATCGCGTATATCACTGCCGAAAAATCCATTTTGGAAGAATTCTACCATGAGCGCGATGTTGTCCGACCCTAGTACTTTAGAGTCAAGTCCGAGCATGCAAAACCCCAATATATCAGACACCACAGATCCTTGTTTCGGTAAACTGTTCATCCTTCTTAGTATCCAATATCGTAGCGCAATTAGCCCATAAGAAGAAGACTGCACTAAAAGCGAACAATAATCGGGAACTCTAAAATGCAGAAAGGCATTTACATCAAATGCTGAACAAAATGCCATCAGCGGTGGAGAGGGAGATCCAAACTCGAGCATTAAGCAGACATCTTCAATCTGATCCATATATCGACCAATTAAAGACTTTTCGGTGATATTCAGGATCCCTATAAAGTAGGCAAGGCAGCACACCCTACGTATGGGATGGCAGTGGCTAGGATGTGAGTGGCTTGAGTGTCCGTATTTGTGGAAGAATATAATCTCCCCAAGAACGAGCTGGCAAGCCGATTTCACTAGTCCTACTTTGGTTACGCCACACTCGAGAAGTTTTTCGTCGATATCGGTTTGCAGGATCTCGATGATAGAACGATGGGTAAAAGCAAGAACTGATGCATGTTCCATATTTCCTAGGGGGGGTACTTTCGATACTTCAAGTAAACCATTAAAACGAGCATTAACCTGTTCTTCTGTAAATATATGCCAGTCTTCTCTCTGTAGTTCAGAGTCGATTGAGTAAGGTCGTAAAGAACTTGTTCCCTCAGCAACCTGGTCCAGCTTCTCCGATAAGTAAGATGCTCCTAGGACCGTAACATACTCCAGAGGTGCCATAGAAGCATACACTCTGCTCATGGCAAATATTATGTACGCTTCTTTTTGGTATGAAGTAGAAATTGAGTTGAGCATGTGCCTCAGGTAGTCAAGTAATGGCTTCGGCCGGGTGTCAATGTATTTCCAGACTCTGTATGGATTATAGTCGCCACTTAAAAACTTTCGCACTTCCAACATTGCAAGCCGAGTCCAGAGGAAGATACCTTCGGCTATGTCCACAATATGGTTTACCAGGCATTTGATTACACATCGATGATTTGACAAGTCATCACAGAGATTTTCTTGTACTCGTGTAAAAGCTTCCTGTAAATTCGCAAATTCCAGGTGTGTTTCCAAGCGCTCTGCAACATACTCTTGCATATCTTGCCTAGTAAGCCTATGTAGTCGAATCCTCTGGTGAATTGAAATGGTCATGAAAGCCTCGTATTCCCTACTGGAAACACAAACTTTGACCCTCCCTCCTGATAGAAACGTCCAGTTTTGGATGAGACGCACTAAGTCACGGTGATCCTCGGCGTGTTTTTCTTCGTCAAATTCGTCAAGGCCATCAATAAGTAGAAATATCCTATAACGTTCCAGGATCGTAGGGCTACTTATCAACAAGTCGACTGCTTGAGAAATTTCCTCGTAGCTTAGACGTGTGCGAGCTTTTTGACCCAGACCACTACGGCTAGGGATTAGTAGTTTCATGAGCTCTGGGGCTTGCTCTAGTGCAGACCTCAAAAAGGTGCACCTGAGTCCCATTAAACCGTCCTGGTGGGAAGTAGACCAAAAGAAGTATTTCATGCAAAGGAGTTGCGAAGTACCGGCCCATTTGCTGAGCATGTCCTTCGTCGATCCATGTTTCCATATGAATTTCATCAGCGTTGACTTTCCAGCACCAGGCTTCCCAAGGATATGGAAAATTCCATATCCATTACGGAGCCAGTCGGTGAACGATATTTTCAAGTCCGGTTCTACTTCAAAGAGTCTTTTCGGCTCATAGAAGATCCACTCAAACGTGTTGGCGAGATTGTTGTGTACTTCATCATATCGTGGGTTTAGTTGTGTACCGTTATGGTACTCGCTAAGCTCCTTGAAAACCTCGTTAATTTTTTGTATCTCTTGCGCATGACGGCAGAGATCGAGGACTTGTTGGAACTGGTTACGCAGATCGTTATTGGTTGAGACCATCATGGACTGAATTTCCTCTAACTGTTGTTCGATGTTATTGTTCACAATAGTACCCTTGATCATGTCCATGACTTGGCGAATCTGAATCCTATAGTACGTATTAGTTCATCTCATTTTGAAACATAAACAGTAGGCTTCTTAGTGTCTGCAAAGAAGAAATCAAGAGCAGTAATCTGTTAATACTATAATTTTAGGGATCATACATACTTCATAAATGAAATGAAGGCCAGATGGAGCGTCTGTTGACCCTTTTCTAAGCTAAATTGAAGGTCTCGAAGATTTTTCCCATTGAATTTTAACCTTGTTGCTACTTTAAATGCGCCCTTTATCGAATGTGGCTTTTCTGATATATCTCGATTTAGTAGGGACTTGATATCCGACGAGATATCTTGGCATCTGGTGACTATGACCTGGATATTCTTGTCATGATCTTTCGAAGTGCCCTTTAAGTCTTCCAACTTCTGAGAGTCTTTCTGGATCTTGTCTAGGAGATCGATCATTTCCTCGTTGTAGCCAAGTAGACTTTCCTGTTCTCTTGGCAGTCCTGTCTTTGAATCATAGGCTTCTTTGACCTTTCTTACGCACTTGGTTGTACGATCAATAAGGTCTAACACGCCGAAAAGGAGGCCTACTGCGGTGAAAGGATCCATAATGCTGTTTAGGATCTGTTAAACTCGAAATTTCGAAAATTCCTCATACATTTGAGCTAACTTGAGGAGTCTTCATATTTATTCAAGTAATGAAGCCTTATAGTAGTCTTTAAGCCAGGCAGCTATCCCGTATTCTTACGATGCATACCACAGTACGAAATGCTGCGTTGTGCGAGAGTGAGGCTCGTTGCATATCGCTCGGTAGGCAAACTTGTAAATTGGCGATGGGACCCAGCGATCACAATATGTAGTGATACTATACCTAGCATTTGAGGTATGTCTATGGGCAGTATTGATTGAAAGTGGACGGCATTTACTTGCTTGCTTCGAATATTCGAGGCAATGTCTAAGAGGTACGAGATTATACTCGAGGAAAGAATCCTAGGTAAGGTTAGGACCATACCTAGGTACATATATGTACACGTCCACTATTTTAGGTATTGTATGTACCTTACAATAATAAGCCGAGTCACTGTGGCGCGCACTAAAAATAAGTACCTACATAGCTCTAACGCTCCACCAACCACAGCCTTGACACAATCCCAATAAGGCAAGAGGGGAAAGGGGGGCGCAACTAAAGCCCACTATGCTCTCCGAGCGCCCAGGAGTAAAGAGCAACTCAAGAGCAACATACTCACCTACCTAACCTACATCATAGGGAACACGCGCGTGACGCGAGTCGTTTTCGCTACTGCTCGAGGCCGAACACGATGCCGGCCAGCCGCTCCTAAGTCCATCGTTCGTTACGAGTTAGGTTTTCCGTAAGGTAATGCGGTATATTTATGCTGACAGCCGAGCCGAGCCGTTATCTTGTTTGCTCAGAGAAGGTCGACTGTTTCACCTGTTGACACGTATAGTATAGCACATGTTGCTCTTTAAAAAAAATGATTGGTGCGTTAATAGTTGGGGTTTGATTGGTTAAAAATCCATGGGCAGCTGTACAACCAGACAACCAATAGGTAAAGTTGGGTCCTACATCCTACATCCTACACTCTACATCCTACACCTACCAAGTTTAGTTTCTACCTAGGTTAACTAATTGTATGTACCTAAGCGCCTACTACTTTCAATGCAAGTCCATATGGAACTCGATCGGTGTTTATCGGCATTGTACCATCAACGTAACGGATCATCTTCCCAGAGCCCCTACAAGCCACAAGGTCGATATTTCGCCCGTAGTACCTTGCTTAGCTCTTGGGTCCGATTTCGACCATCCTAAAGAGCCTCAGGGATCAGAAGGTTTTCGGCAATTTCCATCCCAGCATGGATACAGCTTCAAGGCTTTGATCGACTTGGCAACATCAGATAGAAAAACTTGTGCCTTTTTGCAGTCATGGCTCTTCTTTGGGTTGTTGACAGAGACATTCTCCCGTCCGAACTATGATTTTAGGCGCGAGGACTTCGTTCGATCGGATGACAACGGCAATATAGTGGTAACGACCAAGGATCTTCCACGTTACCTTTGGTATTGGCTTGCTGCACGTATACAGGACTACCGCGAAGATATGATGAAGCTTGAAAAGACAGTAGATGATTACCTCCATCTAGCTCATGATATATTGCATTCCGTAAATCAACAGAACCGCCAATCGCCCGTACGCAGGATTGTAAGCCCGGAATGGACAGCGGAAGCCAGCATTCTTTTGTCGATTTCATTGCTAGGCGATTGCTTAACGTTTGCGCGAGGAGAACCACGACAGTATAACCTAATAATACCACTTTATTGGGAAAGTACCTTCTTGGATACTGTTATGATGGAAGCTGGTTGGTGTGTGGGCGAGCTGTCGACACTAAGGAATGAATGCAGTCTTTCTAGTCGCTATTATCTCTCGACAATAAACCGAAAAGCCTTAGCCAAAAATCACGAGAAATGCAATAACGGCATAACTTGTCAGCTGAAATACATTCAGGAGCTAGTAAACAAGCCATACGAGCCGAGATACTGGCCAGTCCCGTTTTGGATGGATACCTTGTGCATCCCAGTAGGAAAGGAACACACCAAGTCGAGACGAGCTGCAACAACAAGGATAGCCCAGGCATTCAGAAAGGCTGACAAAGTCTTGGTGGTAGACGGATCGTTGCAGCTCTGCCCCCTAGCAGTTCCTGGGTAGAGACACATATGCGTCTTCAATATTCTCCCTGGATGACAAGGCTCTGGACATACCTGGAAGCTAGGTTCTTTCGTAACCTCTATTTCCAACTAGAAAACGAGGCTATATTTGGCGAAAGCTTGGAGCGCGAGCTGGTTCGACCAGAAACTCTAATCAGAATATCGAACACCTTGCGAGAACTGCCTGAGGAAAGGCTTCGGTCCAGCCAGAGTGCCATCCACTTGATACGAACCATATCTACCGCGCAACCGTCCGAACATTTAATACAATATGCTGCCATGCCGCCACAGTCTGATTATGAAGAGGAAAAACTCCGCCAGGGGGCAATTGACCACCTACTCGCCAACAAAGAGTACTATGCGCTTGAGACTATCTGGAGACCATTTTTAAGCAAACTCGGTCTCCTCGACGATCTAGGCGATGATAATGACGATATAACCAGGGTTCATATTGAAATTACTAACATCTGCCCCGTGATGAAGCATGCCTTTAACTCTATTGCAAGCGTGAGAGGAAAACTAGCCGGGTTGGTCTTCGAGCAGTTGAGTGGCATGCCTGACATACGATTCACTAGGGAATGGAACAGCGTTGCTAGGCTGTTTGAGGAGATTTCGAGTGGTTTCAGGGCGAGAACAACCAGTTGGCTGGATGGCGAGACAGTTTGTGTCGGCACTCTTCTCGGCGTTGATCTAGCCAAAATCCTAGAAGTCCAACCGATGAACTGGTGGTGGCGCAAGCGACTTGACAGGATCGACTGCCGGAAGTCGCCATACCCCTTAGTCAGGAGCCTTGGTATAGACTTTAGTCGGTGGACAGAAGCCTGTCAGAAGCAGCGGATGAAGATTTTCCTATCGCAAGTACAGGATTTCCCGTTGTCTATCATATTTTGGAACGTACCACGGCTAGGTTCAGAACAATGGACCTGGGCATCACGATCTTTCTTGCACCGAAACACTGGCAGTGAATATAGTTTCGTGTTAGGTGTCGCTAAACTTGGATCAACTGGCCTTGAGGTAACAACTACAGGGTATAGACTGAGTAGGCCTCCTTTTCGGAAAGTCCGCAGTATGAGCACGCGGGTTCCATCCCGTAGTGCCCAACGGCCCGGTGAGACGTTTTATCGACTACCTACGTAGTTACCTACCTAGGTAGGTACATAGTCTAACAATTACTGATGGTAATGTAGCCGGAAACAGACTTATCATGCTTGCAACGGAACCGACACCAGACGAGTCCCTCAGGCGTGCCTGGCTACACGTTGAGTTCTTGCCCGACGACAACACCATCACATCGAAATCGGCCAGTCGCTTGACTTGGCAAGACTACATTGACAAGGGAATCATAGACAAGTTGGCTATTCTATACCGATCGCAGCTTGGCGTTCTCGTACAAATCTATGACACCCGTGATGGGGTATACCTAGTACGACACATACGTCTAGTGCGTGTGACCGCCGATTCCAAGGAGGAAAACATGCCCACGGCTTTAGGAACATGGGTGAGCGGTGGCAGATGGTGTATAGCCTAAACAGTATACGACGCCATCTCAACCCTAACTATCGAAAGCAAGGACAGCAAACCACGACCCGCTCTCCATTCCCACAAGGAGCATAATGATGGCAACCCCCGACTTTTAAATATCCGACGAGACCAGCTTATTATATTCGAGTAGCAGCCTACACGTTTTTATTGCGGATTCTCTGTCATATTAAGTTCTAGCTCGAAATATGGACAACCCATATTCATTTTCAACTGAATGGTAGCAGTGACTAGCAACCTGCTCGAGCCTGTACCGAATACGAGTTCAGCAGCAGTATTTTCAGTATTTTCAGTAGACAGGGTTTCAATATTGGCGAGCTTCGTGAATTTATTTCCCAAGTCCGCCCACTCTTTAGCCCACTCTTCATACGCATAAAGGCGGATCCAAGCACGAGGACTTGGGTATTCACTTGGATAATGAAGTCTACACACTAAGTAGAAATGACCTGAAGGAAGCGGCTGTGGCCCCTCGCTTTTCTGGATCTTTCGTGCGAGGCTAGGAAACACCTTCCAAAACCCCCCAAAAGACTTGTCACCTCTGGTAAGGAAAAGACTTCGGGACGCATCCCAGCGATCGCTCGTTATAGAGCGCAGAATTACCTGTAGCCCTCCAAGCAGATTGTGAGTGCGTGATTGCACCCTAATTGCATACTTTTCTGCCTCCTCAAGCTGAAGCCGTACTGAAGGTGTTATAGTCCTGATGATATATACATCATTTTCTATCTCTGTGAAGGACTCCTCGTCATTATACCAGTCGGCATCCGCATTACACCTAGCATAAAGGCCGGTACCAACCTTTCGAAGGTGCATCAGAGCTAATTTACCCCCCAGAGGCTTACAGTTCAAAGGCATATTATATAGACCATGTCGGAAATCAATTTGCATCTCGGCTCGGCGAAAGTGAAGCCCCTTATTTGTTAATGCAAACGCATTGTTCCAGTGCACGTCGTTTCGCGTATATTCCAGGTTGCCACAGCCTTCAAAATCCCTAGGCGAGGTAGCAAATAGACTACAGTAGAGATGTGTTTTACTATCAAAGTATGCAACATTCCTGCTTGGGGACTCGTCGAAGGCAAATATTGAAAGATCGTTAGATGCTTTAATTATCTCCTCCTGGAGTCGTTGAAAAGCTTTAGGGCCTTCACCGTAAAGTATCGGCATGTTAACGTCAAAGATACCCAGCAGACAATATGCTATGTCCTCCTCTCTCGTTGTCATACGCTTTGCAGCCCAAGACATCCTCCGTGCCACTGGCACAGAACTAACCAAATCCCTATCAATCAAAATCTCCTCGTCTACCAGGGTGATCTTGGAGACGAGGGATGTCAAGTCCGCCTTTGAACCGATGCGATTCCATTGAGAATCGAGGAAGAGTAGCGTCTTCGGCGCGATAAGCCCTTGCAAGCACCAACCCCTTGTAAACCATCTGCACTTGGGCAGAGCTATCTCGAGGGTATCGTCTGTGTCGAAATCGGAAAGCAAAGCATAGCAGACCTCAGCTTCTTGATACCAACGATACATGCTATTAATCGCCTCGCCTAGATCGGAGCTGCTCGTCTTATCGATGCAACAATTATCGACCCAGGCATAAGGTATCCCATGATTCTTAGCCATCTGGCAGGTCCCGACAATCTTCAGGTAACCAGTCTTATCTGTCGCCGGATGGTGTGGATCATCATTGATAGCCATCATTTCTTGGAACGAGATTTCGTTGTCATTGTCCCAAGTATGGGACAAGATGGCGTATCTTGGGGTATCCTCTCTAGGAATGGATACCAGACAAAGAGTACGAGTATCTATAAGACGAATCGCCATGATAGCAACGATACGCCAATGCGCGGGTTCACAACGACACTATTCTCACCCCCCCCAAAAAAAATCCAAGGTAGAGCAAGATTATGTAGAGAATTTGTAGAACGTGAGGAGCCTTGTGCGGGGGATGATGATGTTGGACATGGGTTAAATAATGTATCCACCTAATATCTTGCACATAGATATTTGACCAACCAACTATACAGATATTTGTCCAATAACTTCAATGATATATATTGTTGGAATATGGGGAATAGCCAATTATGTAATCTAGTCACGTGCCACCACGTGCGTGGGGCTAAGCCTAAAAGGGTTTACCTTTTAGGCTAACCCACACACACACAACTTAACAACAAGCAACAACAGATCGTGATAGCCTCATTTCAGTACCGTGTGTTCCCTTTCCTTTACCGTACGCTTATTGGTGTACACCTAATCCTTACCTAATTATTACCCATACCTGGTCCTTCCTACATATATCATCTAATCTACAACAACCAACATATGATCTGAGAATATCTACCTAGGCATAGTATACATAAAATACAGTGGGTATAAGGAAGCCGTATATGTATAGATATATTCAAGTAAGCCACTTAACTAGTAACATATAAATAGAAAAGACCCTAAGGATTGCGGAGATACGATTGATGCCTTAGATAAGCACGTCTAAAACATCCCCGGAATCTCAATAGGAAGTACCCTGGGTACAGCTCCATATCACCTTTGCTATAGGAAACTACCATGTACAGTCACGTCTAGAACTGACGGCCGAGGATTTGTGGAAGTAACTTAAGGAGAGTGCGTTTTCTTGTAGTTCCCTATGATCAATGCTTAATACCTACGTTACCACGATTTTAATAAATAATATGTCATATGTTGTAGTTAAAACGGGCGCAACTTTAGGTACTTTACTCAATGATTTTAATCCAGGGCCACTTGAGTAATCTGCGTTATCATTTTGCTTTTCTTCGCACATGATCGAGGGAGCCAATGGGAGACATTCCAGGCAACCAAATGCACGAACAAAGAGATGATTTTTGCCATTACTAAATACCCAACGCCTCCTCTCACCCTATCCTATCCTATCTCCCATCCCAACACAGCCCAGCACGAGGGCGCCTGGGAAACCAACAACATATCCAAAAGTAGACATTTTTGAGAGGGGAAATATAACCAAGGCTCGAGGGCCAGATGACAATATATCGCTCGCCCTATAAACAAGACAACATCCGCCAGAGGATCCGCTAAGTAGCAATAATATATAGCCCAATATGTTATACCTACCCCAAACGCCATGCTCCAATGCCGCCATTGTCGTTAACATAAATCCCTCGCATTGTGTATCATGCACGATACGCCGTAACCGAGAAGTATGGAATCTAAATGTAGCAATAACAGTCTAAAACTTGAGCGTAAATCAAAGGCTTCGCTTCCCAGCTAGGTTACCATCTTCATAAACCTGAAATTCGTTTTCGGCATCCATCAACGCCGGCTGATTGCTGGGATACTCGCTTGGGACGCTAGAATCCTGACTCATATTGTCGTCGCTCATAGCGTCATCATCCTTGTGGATATCAATGCCAAGCTCGGGATCGTGGTTTTCTGCGTCTTCTATGCCTCGCCACACTTCGTCTTCCGGACCACTATGCAATTGACTATGCAATTGACCATCCTGCCAGGACTCTTCGGACTCTCTCTGATGTGAAATATCGACCATGGGGCTATCATCGGCCGAGTCGTCATCATCGTCCTCGTC
This sequence comes from Daldinia decipiens, assembly GCF_022478715.1. NCBI lineage: Eukaryota > Fungi > Ascomycota > Sordariomycetes > Xylariales > Hypoxylaceae > Daldinia > Daldinia decipiens. Next base: position 441,280 of record NW_026054557.1, on the reverse strand, counting down.
CATAGATTCTTCGCCATCGTGATGTTCGGTCCCGCTACCGCTTTCTCCTGTATCACCACCGTCGTCAATACCTACGCTACGACCAGCCCGTCCTTCGAAGCCAGGAGCGTTGCTATACGGCGTAGCATAGAATGGTGTCAAACTACGAGCAACAAACCCTTCGGGCACCGGGCTGGGCGAAGCTGTACTCCAACGTGGCGTGTTCCGCGGTCGGGCCGATGGAGATCGAGTACTTCGACGTTTTGCGAGGGCTGCGACATGCCCCATTGCAGGAATCAATCGGGCGACTTGCGGTGACGGGCGGCGCTCGTATTGGTGAACATATGATGTCACTCGCCGTTTCACTTGGGTAGGCGATTCAAGAGTTTGTGCTGTTGGTGGCATAGAGTTTGTGCGAACATGAGGTGGTCTAGAGCCTTTGCGTTCTCTAAGCATTGCCGGAGATTTAAAGCGGGAAGTCGAGCGATTAGTCCCAAGAGAAGGGGACGGTCGGGCAGTTCCCGTGAGAAGACCCGGGGCCGGCGACATAGATATCCTATGCCAATTGCGCTGTGCTGTATGTCGGAGACTAACAGGCTGAGATGTATTGGTGCTTGCGGGATGCTCGTCGAGATGGTCATTCCACGCCCAACAATTTTCCATTGCATCTGCCTCGGGAATTTCTTGACAGGTACTTTGAGAATTCGCGTAAACGCGGCTTAATTCTCGCAGCCGCTGCCAATTCCACCCGTTATCGTACGCATCTTGATCCTGAAGGTAAGCCTCGGGATGAGTAATAAAAAGACGTTGGGTGCCGGTTGCCTTCATGACTACGCTTGAGCGTAGAAATGAAACGTCCCATGTTACCGGTGTGACCATCTCAGGCGGCGACAGGAACCGCAGTCTTGAATCCTTATGTATCTTGCGCAAAGGTACCCATGGCGACTGTAGACCCAGAAACTTGGTCACGCGGTAGTGTTGAGTCGAACCATGATGAACGTTTGCTTGCATACGGGAGAAGGTACGGAACAAAGTTCCGAATGCATCGCAAATAGCTTGATGAACGCTTCGAGCATCCGAGCCGCGAATAGTCACATTCTTAACAAGGCCCCGACTCTTAAGCCGTTGTTCAATAACACGGTTGGGCGCACAGGCCCGAGCTAGCAGCCAGTCTGACTCAAGCTCGGGCCCAACCCAATCGTTAAATTCAGCAGACTGAGACTCCAAAACAGAGGAACTATTAGGCAGCTGCGTCCATTGATCAGGTTCAACATTGCTGCCTGGGGAGCGTTGGCTCGCGTAGTCGTGGAATCCCATCCATACACTCTTCAAGGGGAAAGGCAAAAAGATAACTTCAATCTCCCATGGGCGAGTGTAGGATGGGAAGGACGAAAGGCCTTGCAGCTGACTTAACTGGGACTTCAGTGCTTGAAGTTGACTGTAAAGCTCCGCACGGCTCGCCACGTGCTCGCTTCCGACGGTGGAAACGGACGCTACACTGGCCATGGACTCGTTAACATTTAGGTGTCGGGTGCGATGATCAGAAACCTGCGTGCCATCGTTAATTAACTTCTCGACTTCTTCCACGCGCGACTCAAGTTCGGTTATCCTTAGGTCACTCTGGTCATGCTTCTCGTCACAGCCATCATGGCCAACAGCTGAGACCGATGGATTCTCGAGCCGGTCTAACCGCTGTTCGTGCCCTTGAACAGCATCGGATAATTGCCTGATTGTCTGTCGACCGAGTCCAGGGGGAGATAAGCTCTGCCTCTCAGCTATATCATCATGCCTACAAGACCTCGGGGTATTTGCGACCGTCTGTCCGTCATCCAAGAATTGATCCATGTTGGGATCAATAGTATTCTCCTCCTGTGGGTGGGTTTCGTCCTCCTGTTCTAGAGGAGGCTCGCATAACTTGGATTTGACACCACTTAGTGTCCCCAGTCCTTTCCCGGCAAACGGCCGCAGATATCCCACTCTGGCAGACGATGTCGTAGAGCTCGGCTGCGAAGAGATCAGGCACTGGCTTGGGATCGGAGGGAGTTGGCTTCCTTCGTCTGGCTCAGATTGAATTAGGTTGGTCCAACTTAACGTATCCGGGATAGAAGGTGGTGGTAAGGGCACCGCGACCTGATTCTGCGGCGCATTCTCCTGCTCCGCGAAATTTGAAAAAGGAAACTCATTAAACGCATAAATATCTATATTTTGATCCGCTGGCACCGGCATCTTGAATGAAAGATCCGGTACTACTGGTGTGAGGGGCTCCCTATTGGTCCTAGGTCGCTCATTTTCCTGGCCATTGTCCGCGATATCAGTATTAGCTGTGGCCGCGACAGGAGGTTGGCTATCCCGAATATCATCGTGAAAACAGGCATGATGGGAACACATGCACCAAGCAGATTCATCGGATCCGGCATTTCCATTAGGGTATCCAGGAGCATATACTGGCGAGATTCCTACTGAGCTCCCTCTGCTCGTCCTAGGTGAGAAAGCGCCGCGACTCCAGAAACGACGGCATCCACACTTAGGTCCCTGGGCACCGCGAGTTAAGTCCACGAAATTGCATGGTCCACCAGGAAGAGTTGGCGAATTGGCGATTATATGCGCATCGTTGTGGATATTAAAGAAAGGGCTGTTTGGTAATGAGAGGTCGGGGATGGATCCTGCCATTGGGTTGAGCGCTCCTCGATCCAGGGCATCGAAGGGGGAGAAAGAAGATGAAGCGACAGAGGAATTGATGAGGGGGGATGGTTCGGTATTTATTCTCGATAGCGATGGGAGGTGTCGGGAGCCTAGGCGACCCTACCGGACGCGGCTGGGTCGCGATCCGAAATATCTAGTACATGGCACTGCTCCTGATGTTAGTGTGGTCTCGGGAAGCTATCGTTGGGTTACCAATCCAGACTCCTTGGGTAATACTAACCGTAGGAAAAAGGAGGAAAGGGGGATAACAGGCTGCGACGATGGAGGAGAAGTCGTAATTTATGTACAAGTGGCAACAAGCGAGGGCGCGCGTACCACCGAAGAGCAATGCGAAAGACGAGCTTGAGGAAGGGAGATTATGGAATTCAGAGTGAGGCGTCTAGATAGGATTGGCCCGATGTTGATGGTGGGGGGGGGAGAGGATATGAGTGATAGTAGGTACTAACCTACACAAATGGAGTCGAGGCGTAAATGCGGGTTGTGATAGCTGTGGAGAATAGGATCCAGCAAAATGTATGCAACTTGATATGTACTATGTAGGTAAGATGCAGTGAAACAAGCAAAGGTTATGACTCGACGCAGTTCGTAGCTGCAAGGGTGTCTAAAGAATCCCCGTTGTAGACGACACAACAATATTTGGGTGAAGTGGGAGAAACCAGACAATTTCCAATATCCCAGGCAGCTTCTTGGAGGAATGGAGGAGTTTGGGGATCCATAGATTAGGTAGGTACGTCTTGAGTACCTACCTATACTTTCCCATAAGACCATTTGCTATACACTACTACTACCTAACCTTAGGTACCTACCTACCACAGTTCCCACTTCCAGTTGCAAATGCCCACTTTACGCGTTTCCCAAAAAGAGAAAGGAGCGAATAAGAATCGCCGAGCAAGGCGCGACCGTCGCGTGTTAGGTGAAGCGGAAACACGCTTATTGGACAGGAGCATTTAGAGATCCTTGTTAAGACATACGTCCCTACCAGAACAACAGAAAAGTATCCGTTAGAGCTCCTACTCTGAAGCCACCACCAAAATCACATATAAAATTTTGAGATCTATCACAAAAAGTTACATCTTACTTGTTCTTTTCATTATCGACCGCCTCATCGAAAACCTAGCCGAAAAATAGGACCGGTCAAATGGGTAACAATTTTTTTAATGCAAGCTTAAGCTCCAAGCCAGAAGCCTTACTTGACGTCCGCCCCGCGAGCAACCTAGCTACCCCCCGTCCCGGAAGACAGACATGTCGACGTCCAAGCGCGTAGATGTATCTTCGGAGTCACTATAGCTGTCGATATGTATTGGGCGTCCTGAACGGCCAGGACAAGGATAAGCTACCTGAGCTAGCCTAAACATTTGAAGCTATCAACGTCACCAAAATAAATCAATTTAAATCCTTGATTGGCCAATGGAAGGTATAACGTTGGCCTGCCCGCGAAGCATCAACATTTTTTTTTCTTTTTTTCTTACGAGATAGGTATACTTTGAAATGGTATAAATATGGTAGTAGTGGTGGTATCTTATGTATATGAAATATGCAATGTGAAATGCAATGTGAGTTAGACCGACTTTAAATCGCCTTATAAAAAAATGCCATGCAACCGAACCCAAGCCCCAAGCCCCGTAAACCCAATAATATACATAACCCGTCACAGCGTAGCTCGTTCGGACCGGTACCGATATATTCAAAAATGTCTCGTCACATTTAGACCTCGCCCCAACTTCCCATAGGCCCTGTCGTTGCGATCATCGAGCCAGTGCCGACAGAACCGCCGATGTCCCAATAATGCCGAGATGATGAGGCGCTACCCTTCCTAACAGATCTCCGCGTGCTTTGACTAGCGCAGCTCGACGCATGCTTGAACAAGGGACTCGAAGGCACGGTTGTCTTAGACTTACGCCTTTCTACAGTGCGACGACCCGACATCAACGGGTGGTGTTGACGCACTCGCGCAACCTTGGCAGCTGCATCTTGGGCGCTTGAAGACGCGATGCCAGAATTGCTAGAGATTACACCGCTATTGCTAGATCGTGATGTGAAGCGCGACCGGAGATAACGGAATACGAGCCTTACATCTAGCTCTTGTTCCCATTCTTCCTGTGTAAATGCTAGCGCAGAATCGTCTAGTTGCGATTGTGATTGCGTATTAGCTTGACCTGACTTCGTCGGTTGTGTAACTTGGGGTGCGTTGATAGATTGCGCTCGTGTATCCAACGTTGGCCGGAAGTCGGGGACGGCCACGGACGGCTCTTCTGTCCTCGCGCTGGTTGTGGTGTCGTTTACACCCTCCGGTATGGGGGGTAGACCTGCATACGGAATAGGCATTTGCTGCACTCGACTGAAAGTCGAGAAGGCTCCAGGATGATCGGAGAGTCGATGAATAAGTGAGCCGAGCTCTTTAGCGACCCGCTCCAGCATTTTGAGCTGCCATCCGGAATCTGTCGAATCCTTCATGCTAATGTCTGGTTGTTGAGATGTGGGTATCGATGATAGCTTGGGTGTTGAGGGAAGGTCTTCTTCATCCGGTAATTCTTCACCGAATAAGATTGAGAGCATCTTGTCGTCAATTCCCAAAATGTCGCGGACAACTTTTCGAGTGATGCGGCCCCAGATGCTCTCGTCATCTGTCCCTTGCTCACTTCCATCGTGATCATGCCATTCTTGGCTCTGATCTACCGCTCCACTTGACGAATCGCCCAGACCGCTCATTGTTACTGCATCGTCGTCCTTTTCTTCTATGTGGCTGGGTACCGACACACTGGCAACGGACCGCCGCCTCCTGCGAGTTTCTTTCTGGATCTCCTCTAGAAGACAACGGCTTTGTTCTAAACGCCATGCTTCTATCCACTGCATCTTATCCATTTCACGGGTCTTCTCATTTTCGGGTTCGATCTGATTTAAGTCCAAACTTCCGAGTCTCGTCACGCGGTGAGGATTGTACTGTTCGAATGCGTAAAGTCGCTCCTGCATGTCGGCACCTTGGTCTAACCGAAACATGCCAAGACCATTATGGCCAGGGACAACAGGTGTTGCATAAGGATGAGCGTGCGGCGGGTCGTAGAAGTTAGGAGCGGAGCGAAATTCTGCAAGATGGCTGTCCAAGCTGTCCAGCTCGGTATCGTCATCTTCATCCGCCGCATCAACAAAGCTTGAAGATTGCTGCTGCCCAGCACTGGGACCCGATGGCGCAACTGTACCAAGGCTTCCAACTTCACTCAGCCGCGAACGACCTGGTGTGCTATTAGTCTTATGAGTTGAAGTTAAGTAGGACGTCGAGGTGCCGGCATCGGTAGGGGGCGAGAAGAGAACCCAGGTCTGAGATTCTTGGACAGCTTGAGAAGCTGACGGAGGCAGTTGTGACGACTCTTCATCTTCAGGTGAGGGACGAAAGACCCGCTGAGTGGCCTGGCGTGTAGGTTGCTGAAAGGCCATCTTGAAAAAGGAGGTAATTCAAAGCTGAGGTTAAGCTGAGGTTGATGGTGGATATTCACGATGTATGACGAAATACGTGCTACTGGGGAGGATCCCAGCTCGATCTTAAATAACATACAATGCCGGTGACTAGCTCCCGTGTTGGGGTAGAGTTGTTATGTCAATTATAGAGAGCGACTTGGGTGGCGGCTCGAATACACTGCGCTATGTACGTAGGTTTAGTTTCAGAATTAAAGAGCAGGTCAAGACAACCGGACCACGAACAGCTGAGGGGCGAGAAACATGGGTGAGGAGAGGCTACACGTAGAAAAGGTCCGGCCCTGCAATCTATCGAGAATGGGTGGGCGTGGGCGGTGTCGACTAGAAAAGGGATTCAGGATAGAAAATCATAGGAAAGCAGGAGAAATCAGGGCGGGATACAGGTGTGTGACCTGTCCGATTGGCGGCCGTAAGAATGTTTAAGGGACCAGTCGATGATCCCAGGTCGCGTGGGACGTTTTGGTGGTGGTTGCAATCTGGGTACAACTTTACCTCAACGTCGAAAGCAAAAGCAGAAGCAGAAGCAGAAGCGCAAAGGAGAGCGCATAGAAACCCCTAGGTTAGGTTAGTAAGTATAAGAAAAACATGCAAGAACCCACCGGTCGGCAACCCCCATGCAACCAGGCAATCAGCCACCCAACTACCTACATGTACATGGTACAATACATGGTACAATATATAATACCACCAATTGGATCGCCCAATCTTGGGAGGTGAACAGCACATAAGATATACCAACTAACCTAGCGGTTAGTTAGGCAAATATGATGCCATAGGTTGGGAGCTAGATGCTAGACCGATTTAATAAATGTATTTCAGGTACCCAAGCCGCTCGATACATTATCTTAGGTACATGTCCACTACATGTCCACGGGTACATAATGTAGCGAAAAAAGGATCGGGGAAACGGTTATAGCCAGGCCGATGCTAAATCGAATCGATTACCTCATTCTAGCTCTTTGATGAGTCGCTGCAGCTATGACTTTTGTTGTTCGCATCACGTAGACATTCGCATAGGCACTTGACCCCGTCCATAGGTAGGTATGTAGGGTGCAATCATGTACATAGGTACCTACTAATGTATACCTTAATACGATAGATTACGGGTCTTCCCGGACTTGTGTTATCGTAGTGGGGTTTGCGATATCCTATGTAGGTATCCACTCTTTATGTAGTGTACCTAGGTACCCAACCTTCTATGTAGAACGGCTGGCTAAACGGGCGAACTGATTATTATTACACGAGCTCTGATAATAGAAACCGTCATACAACCCCCATCATATATTAAAGTTGCCTACCTATATCAAACGTAAGCACCCCTTACAGAAGGCCTTACAGAAGGGCATCCCGTCGCCCGATCATGTCAGCCTCATGTTTTATTATAGAACTTGAAAACGTTCAGGTGCGATAATCTACAATCTGACTTACACTACCCAAGTATAGCATCAAATGACAACAAAGAGTCAGGGCATGTACCCATGATCAACACCAATGACGCGATAGATAGGTGTAGTCTCGTATCTCATACGGAGTATCTCATACGGAGGATCTCATACAGATTACATTAAGCTATCTTGACGACCTTAGGTAGTATCAATTCTTATCATTGACTTCATGTCGAGATTAGCGCCACACCTATGTACCTAAAGTACTAGATCCTGATGTAAGTCGCTCAATATGTGCCTATGTAATCTCTCAAGTTGACGTATCTGCATATATTCCGAATTGCTTATCACTCTTCGTGCTCACTCTCAATTATATGAGTCACTTATTATGGAATATACTACATACCTACCTACCTATGTAGGTTACTTTAGTTTGATACGTACCCAAAGTAACCATTGCGTCTTGACTACGAACCTCAGATAGCGAATATACTTCCCAGCCGTCTTTCTATTCAAAGCCTTCTTACATACACAGGATGAAGGCATATAATTGACTTTTAAGATGCCGATTTCCCGGGGGAACGGACAAGTCTCAAAAGATTGCCGCCGAAGATCGGGTCCGTTATAAAGTGCGACGGTGGATACGATGTATGTACATATGTAGGTCGACAGTCAGATCCCGACTACATACATAGCATGTCACCCGCAGGCCTTTGGGCCGTGAAATCATTGTACAATACGTTTTAAAGCCTCCCGTTGCCGGCGGACTACCAGTAACATATTGGTTCCTGAAAAGCTTTGACAGCGCTTCACTCGCCTAAAGCCCGAATAACCTTAATGACGGCATGGTTTACGTCTGCATCGTACGACGAGAGGGGAGAAAAGCGCAACAGGTCAAATTGCGCCGTCGTAAGTTTGTTAACTGCACCCGACAGACGGATATAGTGTCAACGTGGACCTGCGCATGTCGTGAAGGTTCCACCTTTCCCTGAAGACAATGCGACCGGCGCCCCGGCAGCGCGGCGGGTCAAAGTCCAGCAGGTCCTCAGATCAAGAGGGGCCACCCAAATCTATGTAGGTAACGAACATAACCGTCCCTGACACAAGAGGGGAACCGCCATAGCCTCATTGGAGATAGATCCCCGCGAAAGTTATGAGGCTTCTGAAGCCCTACGGCGACGGCTCGTGCTGAGTGGAACCCACGAATTGGAAATCTGATTGGTCTCCTCGATACCGATTGGACGTGGTTTGTTGTCTCTGGGAAGACGTGGATACGGTGATCTGTCAGTGGAGAACGCTCCGGCGAATGACAGCAAGCCTCCCCGGAGGATTGGATATCACGAATGTTCGTAATGCGGTCACCGACTCTATCGCGGCCAGTAAGGAAAATGCCTCGCCGCCGAGGAGGTTGGTCGAGCAATTAGGCTTAACCATAGGAGAATATCAGAATGGGTCCGGGACGCAGCTCAAATCCACAGCTCAACGAGACCCTGCGTCGTCTCCCAAGAACAATTCCCAAAGAGCAGGTCCGTCTAACTAGAGAGAAATGAAGTGCATACCCACGTGGATGTGGCTCTCCGCCAAAGACTTCTAACCCCCTAGAAATGGAGCTGTTGTAAAAAGAAGTGGAAGATACTAAGCTGTAACGTAGCTGTGAGTGGGCTAAAAGAGCAAGCGGCAGTTATCCACCAGAGGATCCAAGCGAGGGGGTTCATATTAGACATCTCGAAATAGGCTACCAGAATTTGTTCAAGTAGCGATACCAAGTCTATATCCATTTTATTAAGTATATCAAGCAAGATAAGATGGACACTCTTCTTGTTTACCAAGTCGTAGCGGGTCGTTGCACACTTAACTTCCGTAACATCAAGGACCAGGTCGCTATGCGATCGCCATAAGATTAGCCTATCATTCTCTTGCACAAAATATATCAGAGGACTCGATAGACGTATGAGTTGGCCATGCAATTCCACCTCTTTCACGGTCTAGGTCTAGATCTAGATCTCTCGTCAACCTCATAGATGCGCTTTCAAGTGCCAGTCCTTCACTTTCATCTCTCTACTAAACTTCGGGGTTAGCACACGTCTTTCGGCTACTATCATCAGTTTTCTATGACCAATGTACAGTGGCACTGAGCACCTCCCGCCCCAGCATAGCCGTCGATCCCCAGCCGAGACGAAATCAACCGCTACTGCAGGTTAGGATGGTATTCTTAGCTTGACCGTTAAAAGCTTGAAGAGGAATGTCCGCATACTTTGATTGACAATGGAACCCTTCATAGATGTGCTACTAGAATACAGGGGTGTACAGATCAGCTAACCGATAGTTAGGGGAGTGATAAAGCTAAGGTAGAATGAGAAAACCTGGAATATCTTCGTTGTTCCGCCATACGTACTGAGAGTATCTGTTCTTCTGAGTGTTTATTTGGAATCATAAGATCTGCTCTCCTAGCAGTAAGCCAAATCCTTCGTACAATACATTATTTGATCGTTCATAATCAGTTCTATAGAGCGAACATAACAAGAGTTCCCAACCTTCCCTCATAAATCAGGGTCCTAGTCAGTCGATGATTGGGACTAATCGGCGCCCAGGTTTCAAGTTTCCATGTGGTGATCGGTCTGCTAGTCGAAACTCCATGACTATCAAGGACTTGCCACTAGGCCTAGGAAATTCCTTGCTCATTAGTTGTTCCGCCTTTTTCCAGTCCATCGGTATGTACCCATGGTGTATGTTGACCAAGCCTCCCTTTCTTGCCTTCTGTCGGCGTAAAAGACTCTCCTTTCCTGATACTTGACACATTTGGCATACTATCTGATCCTTATCACCGAGGCCCCATGACTCCCGTACAATCACATACATTTCAGTTACTTGATCGCAGTGGCCCTGGATAATGGCATTATCTCGTGTAACAACCATGAGATGAACGTTGTTGTTATCCACCAAATCGTGAAGGACCATTGCTTGCTTGAACTCATCAACCTCGATAGCGACTTCGCTATGAGATCGCCACTGGATTGGATTATGACCAGTCTTGCGTAGAGGAGTTTTGACGGCCTTGTGGGTTGGCTGATGGGTTGGTGTAAAAGCGATTTCCAGTTCACGGTTTGGGTCGATGCCGATACCTCTGACAATATTGTTCTCGTCAACCTCCATATAATGCCCTTGTAAAATTGGTAATTGTGGCTCGTCTCTCTAATCAAAGCTTAACATTAGTTTACAGCTTTTCACTACTACCAATAGGTTTAATATACCTTCCGTTTACGACAACATTGAGGACCTTCCACCGTTATAGAGTCGTTATCTTCCTTAGTCGAAGAAGTATCGGCCGTGGTCGTAGCTGCAGGCTGAGATGGCATTGTCGGTATTGTCATTGAGATTTGTACCAGAAATAAGGTGTCTATGTTGTTTAGGTCGCTAGAAGAACTTCTTGAAGTTGCAGAATTAGAATATGAGGAGAGGTGTTGAACAGTCAGACAGCAATCAAGAGGATAAGAGGTTTAAGATAGGCAGCAGTCATTTAAGCATGAATAATTTCTAGAGGTCTAGTACAGATAAAACGCACTGCACCTTCTGTCTCATGGCATAGGTTGTTATGGATAGTACCAAGGTAGGCAGGCACTACCTCTGAATAAGTTGTTGCTGTTGCCTCCTTCCACACTTGAAAAATGTCATTCCTGCGCGAGAGGTTAATTAGCTACATGTAATAGCAGTACCAGTACTTTGTCCCATTTTCAACTTGACTTTGGCGATATCTACCTATCCAGTAGACTGTATGAGGTTTTTGTACGCCATAACCTTCAAGTACCACAATTTTATATTAGACAGTAGGTACTACCTTTAGATAGATACATACCTAGGTATATACTGGATTGTAATTTTGTCATCGAGCAGTTCATGGATTGTATATATGGCAGTATACTTGGTTTTGGCAATAGATACTACCCCTCCCCCGCAATAATACTATGAGGTATACAGTGAAGATAGGGATAATACTTAATAGGCCAGCTTTTGAATATATCAATAGTGTCATTTTTAAGATGAAAACTATATTAACGACTACCCGAATACATAAGCGTGGAACTATAGATATATACATATTTAATTTCCTTCTTGAAATTGAATATGACGATCTTTCATTTTCCCATCTGTTACACGGAGCCTCACCTCCTATTCCTAGAACTAGCAGCTACTATAGTAGGCCCCTACCTCTTATTCTGTACTACACGATACCCCAACACCTACTAGTTTATTAACTGGTAATGAGGCTTAGCTTTATGCAGTCAGAAACGTCCCTTGCTTGGGCCATTTAGGGATCATCTTGGCTCCCTTCATTGCTTGGACAACTTTCATGTTAGTGCATTTGCTCGGGAATCACTGACCGATTTTGTGCAATCGGAAATGCGCACAATGGGTTCGAGATGCTGTAAAAGTAGATGACGGCGTAGATTGGGATAGTTGGAAACCGGCTGCGTTGTACCGCTCAAGGAGGACACTGGCTTGCAGTTGTTATTATGTAGGTAGGCTTGGAAACTTACCCAGGTAGTTGAAGAGAGTTGAAGAGTCATTGCCGTAAGAATCATCGCTAATCTCTGATGGAAATATACGGTAAGCCTCGGGCTATATACCACACGTCGATAGCTCTAGAGTACTTATATGAACTGCCATGGGCTCAGCCATTGTCTATCTGATTTCTTGGTATGCTCGATATTAAAGGCTAGGTTAGTACCCTTTTGATAATGAGAATTGTAGTCATATTAGGGGACTACATAAGTATCTCTTACAGTACAGTTTTGTGATATATACCGTGTTAAATACTGTAGTCCACTAGGTTAAGAGGTACCTACGGTAAATGGACATTCAATGTTCCATTATCAAATCAAACCTTAAGTTTTTTTTTATTTTTTATTTTTACATCCAACTAGGTTACGTAATTACAAACTGTTACTTAGATCAAATGCAGATGCATTTAAAACAAAGCCAAGATGTGACTTAAAACATCTAGAAAAACAACACGGACCATACCATGCTTCATACTGCATTCCACCATCGCGAATCAGAGAGCGACACATTCGAGCATGTTGATTTGTTCTTGATCATGACGTACTCTATGCGTATATCAACAGCTATATCAACAGCTATATCAACAGCTATATCAGCAGCCATAGCAGCAACTATATCATCAACAACATGCGTATGTGTAATCGTGCAATCGTGCATTGCCGTATGGAAGATGCAATAAGTTTACCTTCGTCGAAGATTATCGCAAGACCCCCCTAGTTCGAGAGGAGATGAAAGGGATATTTGAATTAATTCCTGAGTTTCCCCCCTTTCCGTTCTTCAAAAAGACAGGGTTCACCTTGTCAAAAGAAAGCGGCATTATCGGACGAAGATGGTGGGTTCTCGGGCTTTATCGTGGTTTTCTTGGACGGCTGAAACGACCAGCATAGCCCTGCCATGCCACCCCTTTACCCCTGCTCACATCATCTACAACATCTCAAAATTAATCAACTCTCCCCACGCATAGTCGTGCAAATCCTACGCCGACACGAGGTGTGTGCTCGTCTTTGCATTAACGATGTGAGCGATGTGCTGGAGGGAATAGACAGATCAATAACCTGGTGAGATTAACCGCTCTATTGTTATGGTGGGATGTATGGTCGATTTCGATTTGCAACATTATCCACACACTTCTTAATGATTTACATATACCATGGGCCCGCTCACGTATACAACCTAGCATGTACTCGTGAGGCACAGCTGAAATATCTTTTTGGCATTGCAAAGAATTCCCAAATGTAAGCGGGTTACAACATGTTCTTCGAGACAAAGTAAGAGGCAACTATGGCTTAAGTACTTTTCCCGAGTCTCTTCTGCAAGACAGCGTATCTACCCGTTGACTACCACCTACCTAGGTACCTATCTAACCTTAGCTGCATCTGCAATGTACCGCTATTTGCGTATATATTGTGGAAAGGAAGTGTTTTCGATCTACACGACCTTCGAAGTCGGAGTGTAGCTAACTAAGGATCTTCATCGCATCCCGCGGTACGATGAGATAAACGATAGATCCTCTCTCCATATTTATATTCTCCTTGAGAATTTGGAGGACGGTTACATAGTTACACTCGCGGCATCGAAATTAACGAAGTCTATGTAGGTTTCATTCAGCAGACCATCAAATGCACAAGCCCAACCCGGGTCCTGTCGCTCGAAAAACTGCTCTCTGATTGGCTCTGGATCAAGAAATTGAGGAACTATGCGTACCCTGGTCGGTCTTGATGCACCCTTGACCACACTATCCCGGAGCGGCTCGTGTACAATCACTTGCTTAAAGTTGCTTAACCGTCCATCCTGCTCCGTGACCCATGCCCAATAATAAACAGGGCCGGCCGGGGCGATCATGGAATAAGGGAGGGGCTTGGTTGGGTTGGTGTCAGGTCCACCTCCGTACAAAAGAGCTGAGAGACCCTGCACTCCATTCTCGATCTTAGTTGATCTCTTTTCCATCCCGGTTTCCTGCTGTGCGGTGGTTTCTTTCGTTTCTTGTTTCAATTCTCTCGCCTCAGTTTCCCGTTCGTATGAACGTATGAACGTATGCCTTAGGGTATAGAAATTGATCTTCACTCGGGATGGCTATTGTCGTAATATTGGTAACTTGGTAACTTGGTAACTTGGTAACTTGGTAACTTGGTAACTTGGTAATCATGGGCCGTATACGATCCGACACCCACACGTCTACCAGGGACTCGAATCGAAGACCGAGTGTTTGGGCAGGTAGTTTGCGGCGTGATCACATTCGCCTGGACGATCTTCAGTCCGACATGATTCAGGAAGACCAGCCGTATACCTCGTCAAAATCAGGACCGTCCAACGCTTCAAGACCTTCGTTTGCATGGCCTTTTCATGGCCGTCAGGGTTCAGAAGTACCTTCGACTGCGAGATCAAGTCATTTCACACTTCGAACTTGGGGACAGCCCCGAAGTTTCTTCCGCCCTCATGAAGATACCGCAAGCATCGATAGGAGTATTGTCCCAGACTACGTGGTCAACTTCTTAAGAGGAGAAACGCCTGAGACTCTAGCACAGAAGAAGAAGCAAAAGAAATGGGGCCAGCATGGTGTCGAAGTTACGCCCTGTAGAGGGACGTTCGCGTCGCATCCTATCGAATTTGGCCATTATCTCTCCCCTAGTGCAGATGTCGGTCGTGATCTAGATACAAGTGGTAATTGGAGTCAACAAAGTAACATACGGAGGCATATCACCGGATGGCGAGGTGGAATCATATTCAACACATTAATTTCGTTTCTAATTTTACTCGTTGGCATCATTTGCTTAATACTGGTCATCACCAAATCTAAACTTATATCTGGGGAATCATCCATCTTTTCGGGCGACTGCACAACAGCCGAACATATCAACGTCGGAATTCACATCGCTATTAACATATTTTGCGTCGCTATTCTTTCCGGAGCAAATTACGTGTTCCAGGTCCTCTCGAGCCCGACGAGACGAGAGTTGACGGCGGCACACGAAAATAAGAACTGGCTTGATATCGGCATACCCTCGTTACGCAACTTCACATATATCTCTGGGTTCAGAGCTTCGATCGCAATCATTGCCCTCGTGAGCGCGGTCATGACTCAAGTAATGTAAGTGTAGCATGGTCAAACGAGCCTTCATTATTATGCTAACAGTTTATAGATATAATGCGGTAATCTTCACGACTCAGAATGTAGTCAACTACGACGTACTGTTCGTAACACAATCGTTTCTCGACCACGCTCCTTTTAGCAACGATACGAAGTTCAACGAGGGCGGACTCTCTAGTATCGATATCACCAGACTCCAGGATGCCAGCAGCCAGAATACGCTGACCGACCTGGATTCGACGACCTGTCTACACGAATTTAGCGACATATTCCAACCTTCTTTTGATACTGTTTTACTTATCACGGACTCGACTTCCACTACATCGTCTCTCATTCATGCCAGCAAGTCTGGTACTCCACTAACTACATTCACTTCGAACAACAACGATATCGTGGCCCCAGACGGCTCACTTGTTCAACGCTGCCTCGCCCGCCCTAGTGCGCCGCAGAGCTGCAGTGTCAACCTTAGCGGTTCCATCCTAGGAGTCGCTGTATTACTCAACCTCGCATCCGTCATTAGCATGGCGATCATTCTCGCAAGGTCTACTTTCGATCCTCTCGTAACACTTGGCGATTCGATCCGCTCGTTTCTCCGCAATCCCGACCCGACGACGGCTAATATGTGCCTATTAACAAAGACCGATGTCAAACAAGGCCGTTGGGGTTCTAGCGAAGCTCGATTCTTCGTCCCAGCTAATCACTTCTGGGCACAGACTCCATCGCTCCCCCGCTGGGTGCTAACGGCGTTTGCCTGGCTGGCAATTGGGGCACCAACTGCGGTTGCTGTCGCATTCCTAGTCCCTAAGGTCACAGAAAACCCCTTCACACCCTTCGGCGTCGCAGTACCTCGCTTAACCTATCTTCTACCCTCCCCTGTCCAGGCAGCGCAGATGGCGCTCTTCGCCGCATTGCCACAGCTATTTCTCGCTATGCTCTATTTCGTCACTAACTCTCACCTCACAACGTACTTCCTTTCTCACGAATTATCGCTCTTCGCCCTCGGCCCTCGGCCTCTCCGAGTCTCCTCCAACGTAGCCGGCGGGCAAAATACAAGTCTCTACCTAACGTTGCCTCGTCCTGTCTCTTGGGCTTTGATCGGTTGGTTCGCCGCAATGGGATTTGCGCTCAGCCAAGCCATGTTTCCCGGCGTCATCATTCTCTCGTCACGTCGATCACCGAACCTGCCCCCCAACGAGATCGTAGCTATCTCGTTCAGTACGGAAGCACTGATCGCCTTGCTCGGTCTCCTTCTAATCCTAATCCTTGCCATCCTTGGTCTTGGGCTAAAACGCGCACCAGCAGCATCGCTGGCTAGTGGAGAGGCCAAGGGCAACCCGATGGTCTTGGGTGGTGGTTCCTGCAGCGCTGTTATAAGCGCTAAGTGCCACAACCACAATGTCGTTGCACCGGTACAGGACAGCGATCGTCATCCGTGGCTCCATCCTATTGCCTGGGGCGTTGTCGAGGAAGGAACCGGCATGCGGCCCGGCCGGTGCGGATTCTCCGCCAGTGGAACGGGCTGTGTGGACGCGGGGCGGAACTACGTCTGAGGGGTTTGGATTCAGCGTCATTTTTGGAATTTAGCGATAGCGAGGATGTACTAACTAAACATTCTATATATATACACATATACCCCCATCGCGTTCGCGGGAGCGTGGTTTTTCTTCCCCCTTTTCGGGTCTACGGTTTGGTCTCGGGTTCGGGTACTACATATATCGAACGAGGCGTTACGTGATGATTCAAGAGAGCGGATACGTCGAATATGCCTACGCCGGAAATGGGGGATAGGGTAGACGGACGAGCTGTCTGATTGACAGGACCGGGGCTCCTAGGAAGGTTCTCAGGCGGGATTGATTCTCGCAATGTAGCGGTTTAGCGAACGCGCACTACTACTACTATATCTACCTACCTACCTAGGTACCTAGGTAGGTAGGTAACTATTTAACCTAGGTTAATCTATGTAGATGGATACGCTGCGAAAAATAAAAAATGAATAAAGCTAGCTTATTTCTGGCATTTGATAACTCCCCTTCTCAATTTCTTGGTGAGGTACTCTGTCACGCACTTTGGAATTTCTACGAAGCAGACTGTTCACGCTGAGAAACGTTGAAAGCGCATATCCGAATCAAGATAAAATTCAACAAACTCAAAAGAGCCTTCTCCCTCATTCACCTAAACCCATCAACTCCGTCACGATACCAGACAACACCAAGAACACCGTTAATGCATAACAAGCAGGATCAATTCGATCCGCTAAACATCATCCATCATGTTGAAAAAAAACGACAGACAACTACTTAATCAGCCACTTGGTCTCCTATTCGAGAACCTGGTTTAGGTACATAAATCAACAACGACGTGACCACTTCCCGCCCTATCCCTTTTTCTCACGTAACCAAAGTCTGACGCCTGCGGCCCGCGGTACGCGATGCCTATCTGGAGCGATACAAAAAAAAAACGCCACCTATTAGAGAGTCCTTTGAAGAACGCTCAGAAAGATGTGCTGGTGTAGTATACATATCGATACAGAAGTATTTCCCCTAGTCTAGCCCGTCTACGATTAATCCGCGATAGCTTCCTCGTCGATGATCGCGCTCTCCTGTGGCTGCGGGACTCCGTTTTTAGCGTCCATTTGGACATTGGCTCTCGCTTTCTCCTGCGCCTCGACGAATTTCTCCCAGTACTGTGGATCCTCCTCGCGTAACCTCTTGACTATTTCTTCCCTGTGCTTCTGGAATGCACGAATGGGTCCCTTTTCTTGGATATCCTTCTTGATTTGCTCGTCTCCTCCCATTAACTCGTCCATTATACTTGTGACCACCGTCACATGGCTTGGATTATTCCCGACCTCCTCAGCACTGGTGAGTAGATCGTAGTGTTCGGGCTTGATTAGACCTGAACGGAATATGTGATTGACACGGAAGGCGCGGCCTTCTTCCTCGACTAGTGCTTTAGAGCTGTGCGAGATGATAGAATTAGACCGGGATCGAGATTGAGGCGAGCGAAGCTCGGTTTCCATATCCTCTGTATCTGACAATAAGCCGGCATCTGCCTCGGCAGAGGAGAACGAAGTACGACTAGGCTCGGATGCAGCGGTATTCGTCCGATCCGGTATGCTAACTTCTGATGATATTTCACGTGTCTCTGGGAACTCGTCTTCGAAGCGTTTGATGATGCCCTCGATTGTCTGGTCGAGGAAGATGAGGCGGTCTGTAGCGAGATTAGTAACTATGAACTTGTGAGAGAAAGAAAAGCCTTACGATAGTTGTGGATGTCCTCGTTGGAAGATGCCTTGGCCATAGCCAGGGCTGGCTGTAACCGAGCGCGAATCTTCCGCGCACTAATAAGCAAGTATTTGGACATATCCTTGACCTTCGCTGGGGGCAAACGCGTTCTAGGCGTCGAAGTACCAGATTCGATGTCTCTAGTAAATTCACCTGAGGGTCGCCTGGTATCGTCTCCTCGGTTCTTTAAAACGCACGCCAAAGCCTTCACAACACCCGTGCCGCCAATTACATAGTCCTCGTCGGGTGCCGGCTCGATATCGCTGTCCACGTCCACAAATAGAGAATCTTCTTCGTGACCCACGAGATGCCGAAGTACATCCGGCAACTTCTCTGGCTGGCCGTCCTCACCAGCGGAATCTCGAATATCTGGCACGCCCTGCAAATTTCGCATGCAGTACACCACAACACGGTTTGCAAGCGCCTTGACAACCTCGCCAGATTCAGGACTAGGGTTATCTATATCGATCTTGATCAAAGTTCTCGATACACGAGCGGCGGCTAAAAGAGAAGCATATACCGCACACGCTTCTTCTTGGCCCTCCTCAGTCCGAGCATCGGCTAAGGTGACGATATCGGAATTCTCGAGTAGGTTAATATGCGCTAGGACCTTAATTTCAGGCAAGATCTCGGCAAGAGAAATCACTTGCTCTGAAGACATTGAAACATCCGCGAGATGCAACCTTCTCAAGCTATCCATCTGAGGTAGGTATCTAACGAAGCAATGTTAGTAAGGTGAAGTTCTACATATATAGAATTTGTTTACTTACTTGCGAAGCAATCCCATGGCATTAGGCTCAGACTCAAAGAGCGCACGATTATGTGACAGGTCGAGGAACTTGAAGTCGGGAAGTTTCGCCAACTTGGGAAGCATCTTGCATAAAGACGCCGGTATCAGGTTGCAATTAGCCAGGCTCATAGCCCAAAGCTCGTCCTTTTCATCAAAAGCCGCGGCGATATCAGCAATATGGTCTCTAAGATCATTACCGCCAAGGTCAATTCCTTCGCACTTCGCATTGCGCAGATATCTCGCTACATGTTGAGCACCTTGCGCATCAAGGCCGTTATTTGCTAGTCCCAGTCTTTTTACTCCTGACTTAAGGATCCCGTCGACTACGGCGCCCAGTTGATTTGCTGTCAACCCGATCGAGCCAATGTTGAGGAGCTCCAGCTCGGGACCAGCTAAACGATCCCCGATTGCCTTAGACAATAGTAAAGATAAGTCAATTGGAGCTGGTGTACTTTGTCCAACGCTGTGATGAAGGTGATAAGTAATTGGAGTTTTTGTAGGTTCTATCGGCATAGGAAATGGTAAACTCGAGATATCAAGATACTTGATGGAGTGGCACATGTGGATGAAGAGGCAAATATGTTTCCAGCCCTCAATAGTAATCTTACTATTGTTCTTGAGTACGAGTCTCTCCACAACGCCACCTTGCTCCGTCGAGTCTGCAGGCTTAGAACAGCATCTTCGATATCTGAGACTAGGTGTTTTTCGAGCTGCTAGAAGTCCGGCGAGAATAACACGAAAACCCTCATCAGTCAAACCACAGTTTTCAAGGATAACCTCTTTAACCGGGACAACAGCAAGAAAATCCCCTAACGTTACCAAGTCTGGTAGGGACATGAAATATCCGGTAAGGTCAAGCTTCTCCACTATACCATTGGGGCAGGATTCCGTGGTTTTGGGAAGTTGCAGAGTAATCTTGGTGAGAATATCTGTCTCCCGAAGCTGACAGCAACGACGATATATCCTACCAGGGTTCGTCGTAGGTGCTAGCTGAGCTTTTGGCGTTCCGGATCGTATCGAGAGTTCGTCTGTCGAGCTGTCGCTGTCAAGATATAATTCCATCGGAATAGTCCCCTTCTCGAGAGCTTCTCTGCGTTTCTGTTCCTTCTTGGCCTTTCGTTCCGCCTCGCTCTTCTTTTTCTTTTCCTTCTTGCGGGTCGTCTCCTTTTCTTTTATAGGCCCATCATCATCCGTAGTACTATTTCCCTTCTGATCTCCATTCGTCACCTCGGTACCTTCTTTCTCGGGCTCCTTCGGCAGGGTCTCTCCAGTCGCCTTGACCAGTCCGATATTTTCCTTCTGCTCTTCTAATGCTTTTGGGTTCTTCAATGCTTCACCTTCGCCCTTTTCTGTTATCTTCTTTTTCTGCGTTTTATCAACAGGCTTCTTGCACGCCGTTTCTTCATCTGTATATTTAGGCATAGGCGCAATTTCGACATCGACACAAAAGGCTACGCGACGAAGTTTTGCCTGGCTTAGCTCGTTCACTCGACACCTCTCTCTATGCTTGTCAACATTGAGAATTCTTCGCTCCACGAGGCCATGGCTGGCTCTAGAGCCCGACGCAATGACGCTATTCGAAGACGACAGGCGACGAAGGACTCCCAACAAGCCAGGCTGGTTCGTCCTCGGAGGCGCGGGTATGTATGGAGCATCGCCATTCTGGCGCGACGCATGTGGAAGGACGGCATTCTTGCTCGGTGTAATCTTAGGTAAAGGGGCTACTTCATCGGCGTCGGACTCGGGTATAGGAGCCGGAGGCGTGGTATTTCCGTTTGCTGGAAACGTAGAAAATTTGGACGAGATATTAGAAAACCACGAGCCTCTCCTTTGGGGTGGTGTACCATTTTGACTCAGTGATCCTTCAACGGATTGACTTCTTGTCCTACCCGAACGCTGAGGTATCGATTTAGTGGCAGCGGGCGGCGCTATCGAGGTATTATGCGCAGAGGACGATGTGTCTGATTTTCCATTAGGTTTGCTCGGGTTTGAAAGCTTTAGGCGATTCGAAGCAGAGGGGTCTTGGCTTTGGTTGGGCGAATTCCAGTTGGTACCATGGTTGCTCCAGTTGTCTACATTTCCAGGGTTTGTTAGTCCCTATAACTTATACTCAAATAGAAAGAAAAGTCCTCTAACACCGAGACATGGACATTACCTTTTCCATGTGTCATCCAGCTCACATCCATAACATGCTCCATGCTGGACATTGCTTCCTTTGTGTTCTGACCTACTGTTCGATTCCGCCGACCAATCCACTTCCCTTTGATCGATATACGGAAGATATATTGCGTATCCCTTGGAGTTGGAGTATACACCCGATTATATGTAAATCCGTACGGACGTATCGCTTGTCTTGTCTTAGATCGTGGCGGCGGAGTAGGTCTTGGGGTAAGTACTCGTTCACGAGGGTGTTGGTTGGAATAGGTTGGATTGGGTTCTATGTAAGATAAAAACCGATATAATACGATTTGGCATTCGTGAAGCTGCCAGTTGCCAGTTGCTAGTTGCTAGTTGCCAGGTCAAAGAAATAATAAGGATGAGTTGTTCCGACAAAGCATTGTTGCCAACCGACTACGATATGTATTTGCTGATCAAGCAAGGGCTACGTCCAAGCCATCGCCATTTTCGAAAGTCTGAGTAGTTGCTACTTGGATCGATATCAGACCTTCTTGGATGCGTCCCGATTCTAAATCTAAAGGGTTCAAAAGAAGACAACAGGACACGGAATAAGTATGTAACCTAGGTATGTAGAAAAGGCTAGAGCTTGACTTGGGTGGGGTTCACCAGGTCCATATGTAGGAAGTGATGCAATATATTTATCAGGGTCAACCCACTACTACTTTGGACTAAGGTAGGGCCGGTTTGGTAGTGAGTATAGCTCTTGAGTGGACCGGAGGTTGACGACGGGTAGATGATAGTAAAGGGATGG
Source organism: Daldinia decipiens (assembly GCF_022478715.1). Taxonomy (NCBI): domain Eukaryota; kingdom Fungi; phylum Ascomycota; class Sordariomycetes; order Xylariales; family Hypoxylaceae; genus Daldinia; species Daldinia decipiens. The sequence continues at coordinate 419,091 of NW_026054557.1, read as the reverse complement.
GATGACTAATTAATTAAGGAGAGCTTTTAATGGCCGTATTATTTATTGCACGATAGTAATAGTAGTAGTATTATTAGAAAAGGGAGTCAAATAATAAGAGGCGGAAGAAAGTAAAGTTGCTAATGGTCAATTAGAGAAAAAAAGATTAGGAGATAAATGTACAAAGTTTATGTCAGCAGCCGCAATCACCGGTGCAACCCCAGAGTAGTACATAAGTAACGCTAGTACATAGATGCATACCTACCTAGGTAGGTAATCAAGATTTATATGTAAGATACATGTATTCCGTGCTTATTTATTCCACTCAAACCCCCCAAGTAGTTTTATTAGAATGTTGCACAATACGGTGCGTGCGACATGGTCAAGTTGAGATGAGGCGGGCGGTCTGGGTCTATTTCGTTATTCCGCGAGATACTGCGACGGAGTCGGCTTTCAGCGCTAATCCAGGCAAATGGATTGCTATGGGTGCTTTTCAGTGGGACAACCAGCCGCTGTCAATCCAATAACGCCGGACTTTACAGGGGCAATACGCAAGTATCTGCCCACATAATTGTAATAGAACGGGTACATTTACGGGGTACCCCCGGTACAAGCCGACGCCCCGATGCGGTCATACGTGCGTTGTTTTCCGGCGTTGCGTGCGCTAATAGCGTGCACGCTAGAGAATACCCCAATTAATGTAGCTAATGTACCTAGCTAGGTAATGTAGCTAATGTAGCTAATGTAGTCCCAATTAGTCCAATTAGCAAGCCACTATGGCGCTCGGATCAATAGACGTCACATGCTTTCTTTCTCAGCTGTGCAGTTTAGCTCCAATATTATGGGTCAGGAAGCATGGAGAAGCAGGAGGGGCAACAAAATCACCCAAGAAACCAAGACAAATGGCTGAATGCGTGCAATCAAACCACTTACACCCCAGACTGAGGTGAACAGATGCCCTCATAGCTCATAGAAGCGAACCAGCATGAAGAGAGCATGAACCCATCAGGTGACCGGCTTCTGCCGACAGAATAGAATACCATACATACATACATACCACATACTAACTACCTATGCCATAACTATACATATATGACGACTTTCCCATTTCAATTAACTACGCATATTAGGAAGGAGGAGGTCATTGTAAATCAACCAGCGTCGTCAAGCCCCTCGCCGGTATGTAAAGGCTTTTCAACCCGTCTTTCTCATCCTCACAAGGCAATCAATATCAATCAACCAATCAATCAATCAATCAATCAATCAATCAACCACTCCAGGATGGCGATCCAGGGGGAACAAATACAGTATACCCCAATACACCTAATCCAAAAGCAATCCTTCTTTATGTAGCCTATTATCCAGATTGGCTAGTCAGGTCCCAAAAGACCCTTCCAGACCACCTCGTTCCCTATTTTTCAACCACATTAACGAGCTGATACTTCGTACTTACTTCGTACTTATGTAAGTTTTGACTTGGCAATACCAAGATGACGGCATCTTTTACTGACCTATTGGTCACCGTTTAAGATAAGCCCGTGTGTTTGTTAGTGTAGTTATGTAGGGCAATGAAATACCTCTTTTGCCATTGGCCTAGCTGAAGAGCACAACAATTAGGTTTCTTCAAAAACAAAAAATCCACGCCAACCCTATTCATCTCTACCTTAACAAAGAGAGATGGGACGGTAGCTGCATAAATATGTAAGTCGGTACATCTTATACGTGACACGTAGTTGTTGTATACTCTCAACCACAACTATCGAGTTCGATAATGAAACAAGTTGCAATTGGCTATGCATAAATACCTATAAACGCGCAAAACAAGTACCAGTCTTTATCAACTAGGGACTCGTTGTTATTGGTGATGAGCTCTAAGATTGTGATATGTTATCGTGATGGCATGGCGAGGCCCTACGTACGTAACCCAGTGGACTATACTGCCTAGAACCGAGCGTCTATCTATTATCACTTAAACGCAGTGTCTATGGCTGGAAGTGAGCCTATTACTTGGCAGATAGATGCATTGCTTCCCAACTCGATCCCTAGCTTCAAACCACACTTTCGATAAAGAAGTGCAATTGCAGTCCCTTGACAATGAATGGAATATATATGGTAGTTACAACTAGTTGGGCACAAGTTTTATTAACTGAGTGGTATCCTTTTTTTTTTTTTTTTTTTGGATTTTGAAGGTAGTACCCAACACCTAAGAGCCACGAGGTATGAATAAGCAGAATCACGAGCGAGGGTTGTATTCGGCGGTATCCTCATGCATACAACGTCGGGCGTACCATTCCGCAACGACGCCTCCTTAGGGGCGATGATTTAATAAGCCGGGACAACTTACATTTGCATGACTCCGTCAGACGCATGGTGTTGATAATTCCGGTATTCTGTCTATGCACGATAGACAAGTGGTATAGTTGTTATGAAAACGGAATCTAAACTTGGTGAGCATGCTATTTTCTTCCGAGATCTTGAATCTTGTAGTCTAGGATTTTGTTATTAAAGGGGCCCCCTTTTTGTTTTATTTCATAAACGTTCCTCCAAGGCTCACTACTATGTATTCCATTGAGACCTGTAGTATTTACTTTAGGTGAAACTAGAATACCTACCTAAGGGTAACTTTTGAGTTCTTACGGTTCGAAAATTGATAGGAGATCCATATATAGGGGGGCGTAAAACGATCAGCCGTGTTTTATAATGGAAATATGTATTAACTCAACAGCTACTAATTTCTCAATCTGAAGCTTTTTGAACACCGGTATTAAGTGATCTATCTTCTGCCACGTTCTCCTCCGTATTGGTATCTGGTTTTTATTTTATTATGAAACCATTGTCATTGCTGTCTGTATATATGGCTGGAAAGGGGACTACAAGAGAATTGTAATTATGACACCCCCAGCTTGCTCACCCCAACTCTGCGCAACCTGTCCCGAATACACAGTCGACAAATCATGCAGTTCCGACCAAGGCGGATGCGTCGACTTCCCATCCGGGCCAACATTCACAACTCTGCCGCCATCAACGTGCTTCTCCACCCAGTCCAGCGTCACTACCGTATGCACAAGATTCACGTACGGGCCCTCAGCAGCCTGAAGCGCCTGAGAGTCCGGGTCCACCCGCACCTTTTCGAGTTCCGCGAAGGTGCGGAAATAGAACTCGAATGTGATGTCGTGATCCTGTTGGGTGGAGATTTTAGTAAGTAGTATATGGTATATTTAATGAGAACAAACTCACATCGATAACCCAGCTCCGGTTCCCACGACGGTTCATCTCCTCTAGGGCGGCGCGATATGGTACCGGCGTGAAAATCTGGAGAAGAAAAGAGGGTCGTTAATTTACCTACTATATATTTGCTTGCTCTTTCATACCTGCTGGTACATCTCGATACCGTTCCGGGCGTGGATACTTGCACCTTTGGTAAGATACTCGCGCGAGAAAGCTTCGTTGTGCTCATGTCTGTTTTTGTTATTGCCATAGACCTGTAGTGTGAGCCTAAGAAGACAACATGGTGATGCTCCTTTATCGTTGCTAGGTGTTGATATTGCCAGAGAGTTATTTTATAGAGCCCGTATAATAAGTATATTTGCTTGGGTTATTTGCTATGGGGGAGTAGAGATGATAGGCCTGGCTGCTAGAGTTCAACTATACTGAGCAATATGTTGAGAAACAGACATCATATATATCTCCGAAGCTCTGTGCTCCACTATTTAGTATATATAATCATGCCCATGTTTTTTTTTCTATACATAGTCGGGTGAACCATAAAGGGCCACAATTGAATTCATATTTTTATTTCCCGCTTGAAGACCATGGAATGCTTCTTCGAAGCAGATATCGAGATATCCGAGGTCTCGGCCGGCCTAACAACTGCAATAGCTCTAGACATCGAAGCCTATTAGGCCGACGGCAACGTCGTTTACATCGTTGGACAATAACCAAATTCCCATCTTTCAATACCTATAATATGAGGTCTTGAAATCATACAATAAGACAAGATCGTGTTTAACTCCACCTATGACCGTTATGTAGTGTTATTATAGGATTAATCGAAGACGGAGTTTACTTGGAAGCGGAGTTTAGCGACATCCTACTCGAGTTAGGTCAATTCATTGTCTAGTATATTGGCGAATAGCTAATGTTCAATTGCCCCTTGCGTATTTGAGAAAATCCCATCTTTAATATTAGAATCTGGATGAAAATTAAGCGTGGTCGCGTGCGGGTATCGGGCAGCGTTTCCGCAGTAGGGTGAATCCATCGACATATACTTAGTCGATACCCATATTAGGTTAACTACGGGATCGGCATGATTTTGGTACTCTGCTATGTACCTAGGCAAGTTGTAAGTCATTTCTTACGGTAGGTACTCCCTAAGGTATCTAGGTAGGCAAATAGTCAGGACAGCAGACTGCCTACGAGCTAGGGAAATTACCTAGCGATCACGGACACATCTTAATGTCAAGACAATGACGGTTGATAAACTTCATTAATTCGTTTAGTAACCCGTCAATAAGCCATCCCCATGAACTCCGATGCCTGAAGACAACCGTAAATACGGAGTGTCATTTTTATCCTTTCCCAGAACCCAGCCGCTTATTCCTCGCGGAGCTCGGCAATTCTAGCCTTAACCTTCTCGCGCCTCTCATCCTTGGTGGACTTGGGAGTCCTGAATTTCTTGGACTCTGCCTTCCACTCATCCTTGCTCTTCTTGGGGGCATCGCTCTCAGCCTTCTTGAAGGGGTCCTCTCGGATAGCAGAGTGGGCCTCGGTGTATAGTTCCTCAAGACCGTCAGCCTCAATGTCGTCGTCCAGGTACTTCTGGAACTGGCTCTTGTATCGTTCCTCGTCGTCATCGGCTAGGGTCTCCATGTACTCGGCAACGTGACCACCGTAGATGTACTTCTTCAGGGTCTCGGCGTCAAGCTCCTTGGACTCTATGTCGAAACCGGGGAATCGGTTCTCGGAGTGGGGGACCAGGATACCACCATCGGAAGCACCCTTCATGACACCGAAGACACGGGCACCAGTGGAGGTGCGGGCAAGACCAACATCAAGGAAGGCCTTGAAGGGTCGGCGCTCTTCACCATCGTGCTCAGCGGCCTCGGTCAGGCTGTACTCTCCATCCGGCTCCTCAACACCAGTGAAGGTCTCGTCGAGGCCGAGCTTCTTGAGGACACGACGGGCAAGGAGCAGGCCAGTGGCGTAGGAGGCAGCCCAGTTGGTAAGACCGTGCTCGATGCCGTAAGCCCTGAGTTCGTGGGAGTAGGCAGCGGCGAAGACCTTGTCACCGGAGATTTCAGAGGTGACGATCTGAGTGATGATGTCGCGGTTGGTGAAGCGGACAACTAGGCGGTACTTGGGGGCGTTGTACTTGTTCTTGGCCTGGGTGATCAGGCGCTTGCGGGCATAGTAGTCGGTCTTTCCCTCACGGCGGCGCTTGTACTTGGTCTGGAAGCGGCTGTTATGAGGTATTGGTTAGGCTGACTATCTTCGTAACAACTAGGATCGTTTAGTTATATTGGTGCATTACTTACCTGTAGTAGGCACTGCTCTTGATTGACTTTATGAACGCCTGTCAAGATCCCATCGAGTCAGCAATTTGCGCTTCAGATTTTTATTTTCCTCCATTCCGAAGCATCTTGCATTGACTCTCACGATCAGATACCATTCTTGCAATATTCACCGTTTCTGGAATTGCAATGGCTTGTGTTCATCATGTACTCACCATCTTGATTGAATTGGCTGATGGGCAAATATAATCAGCACGGTTGTCGAAAGGGTTGGAGTTGAGGAAAAAGATGAAAGTTGCGACAAGAGAAAAGTTGTGGGCGTAATTGTAGTGGATGTGGGCTAAAATTCGCTTGTGAACCCTTGCTTTGGTGGGGTACGAATCAGAAAGCCTCAAACCGAGGTGGGCGACGACTTGGAGAGGCCCACTTATCTGGTTCTCTAAACAAAAGTACTTTGTACTTGCGATACTTTGTACTTGCGTGCCGTGGGATGGCTCGCATCAACCGAGGCATGTCTTCCATGAGGGCCATTGACAATGACACATCTCATCAAATCAAATATCTGATAATATAAATCAGGACGTTTATTTATTTATTTATTTATTCTAAACGGTAATGCATGAAAGCTTTAAAAGACTCGGACGTCATAATGGTAGCCCATAAACAACCAAAAGTGCTCCTATTTGACATTGGAGGAGTCTGTGTAAGTCACCAGCTATTCAGACGGTATCATCAACATTTGCTATGCACTATCAAAAAGCTACCTCGCTTATGATTTCTTGTTCATTCTATCGTCAATACATACTATATTAGTATGAGAACGCTACTTACACGGAAATAGGTCATCTCGCCCTTTCAGTCCATATTAGATTATGAGCTGAGTCTAGGGATCCCACCAGGATGGATTAACCACTCGATATCAAAAACTGCACCTAACGGTTTCTGGCACAGACTAGAAAGGGGGGAGATTCTCCTAGACGATGCGTTTTATGCTGGTTTCAACGAAGACCTTCACGACCCGACGAGGTGGGCCTCATTCTACAAGGTCCAGCAGTCAAAGAACCCGAACCTCCCCAAAGAAATTCCTCCAGTGCCGAAGCTCGATGGACGTTGGCTTTTCAACGATATGATGACTTCTTCGACAGATCTAGATCCGTGGATGTATCCGGCACTCAAGAACCTGGAGGCTAGTGGGAAGTTTATCCTCGCCGCATTGAGTAACACCGTCATCTTCCCACCTGGCCACGCGCTCCATAGGGCGGATTTCTTCGCCGATCCGCTCCGGAGCTTATTTGATGTTTTTGTGTCGTCTGCACACGTAGGGCTGCGGAAGCCAGACCCCAAGATCTATCAGTATGCGCTGAGCGAGGCAGATAAATATGCCAAGTCTCATGCCGACGGGGAAAAAGGACGATCATTGGGCTGGCAAGAAGGGGTAAAGCCAGATGACATTATCTTCCTTGACGATATCGGCGAAAATCTAAAAGCGGCCAAGACATTAGGTTTCCGAACTATAAAGGTGCCCCTGGGGAAAGCATTTGAAGCAGTCGATGAGCTGGAGGCTATCACAGGTATCAAGTTAGCTGGTGACCATCCTAGGATACCTATTAAGCCGAAGATAGGGGGCACGCATGCTAAATTGTAGATACATGCACATGGGGGGCTTAGCCTTGATGTTATATTGGGAGAAATAGAAAGCCGGTAGAGAACTGCAATTAAATATATCACGTCATCTGGGCGTATGTGTAGCGACCTGTCTTATACTTATAGACATCTAATAATTTGACTTGCATGCTTATTGCCCGCTATCAGGAATAACATGCCTTGAGATGATATATACCTACCTGGTAGGTACCTAAGCTAAATAACCCCGGAGCCTTGATATCGTCAAATTATCTCCGAGAAAAGCTATGGTGGGGTTCTTATCATCGGGCCTTACCGTATTCCCAAGACAAGTACACAGGCAATCTTGACATACATATCTCAGCGTACTCTTATTCTTGGACTACATGTTAAGTAGTAGTCTAGGTAAGTATCGAAGAAATCTACAATAATCTGCCAGATTGCAAGCTTAAGAGAAACACGGCGCCATTGATAATGGAGACGGAACGTGGCACAGCGGCCGTATTGGTCCCAACTCTTTTCCCAGAGCGTAAACCGATGACGCCAGCACAGATCGCAGCAGGCATACAGGCAGCGCTGATAGTGCAGCGCCGCGCGGTGACCTTCGGCAAGCGACCTTTCGCCGCAGCACTGGTAGGACCGGACAATGACACGGTGCTACTGACGCACCAGTCCGTGGACCAGGTCAACCATGCCGAAAGCGAGCTGGCCAGACTGGCATACAAGCATTATACTAAAGAGTTCTTGTGGCAATGCACTCTCTTCAGCACGTGGGAACCGTGCGGAATGTGTACGGCTACCGCCTACGTGCGTCTGATATTTTTCATATGTACGCCTGTGTATGTACGCAGGTAGGTATCATGTAGTGCAACGGCAAGGCTGACGAACGGGATCACAGTGGGCACATATCGGCCGCATCGTCTTCGCGGCTAGCAACGACCAGTTATACGAATTGACCGGTCCGGGCAATAAGGAGAATTTCACTATGGACTGGCACACTAGGGACGTCTTAAAGGGGTGTCCGCAGAAGGATATCGAGGTTATTGGACCATTGGAGAACGAAGGCAAGGCGGTTATGGAGGAGAGTGATATATATTGGAGTAGGACAAGGTCAAATAGTGGCTGAGCGTCGGTTGGCTGTTTGGCTGTTTGGCTGTTTAGGGCTGAAATCGGGATTCCTAATACCTAGGACAAAAACAGCTACATACCTAGGTAGGTATGTAAGATGTAGATGATCGAGGCGTAGGAATAGGGGTCACAGCCTACATATGCTGTGACGTCAGATCATGTTTGCAAAACTCGACAGCCGAACAGATATCGAATTAGAAAATAGCTCCTAGATTATCTTCAAGGACGAATCCTTTTTGTACTACGGATGGCTTACGTGTATGAAAACCGAAATATTTGACACAGGTTATAAAGATATTCGATGTGTACCTACATAGGTACATAACTCATACGTAAGTGACTAGGTTAGGTAGGTTACGTCCTAACTACGGAATAACTAGATCTTAATTTTGGTGGATCAGTTCAAGGAGCTGACGAGGAATCGCAAGAATTTTATGTTTAGGGCGCGGCGTTATGTCATAAATTCAGCTTTTTCACACTAGGCAAAGTTAGAGAAATGCTGGTGGATTCAAATCCGCGATAGTTCTGCATGTAGTTCCACTTCCGTTAAAAGGGAACCAATGAGAAAACAGAAAAGGCAAAGAGGCTCGTAATAGCTGCGGGTAAGCATGTGTGACTTAAGTAAACATCCCCTGTTTTAATGACGATCCCCCTCGAATCTCAATCTTCCATTGTTCCACAGTTGCCAATTCTGTCTCACCGCACCAATCCGGTAGAAGAAAGGAGGATGCAAGTGCATGATATGCAGTCTGCCCTGCCGCTTAATTTGGAAATGGGCCACAAATAGTGAAGCCTTTAGCGTTGCCCTCTTCGAAATGTAGACTTTCCCTTTCCCCCGTTGCATCGTGACAACAAGTCCGCTTAAATTACATGGTTTCCTTTCTCGAAGCTCCACAGACCAAAAACTTGTTCACGGCGGTGTAAAGTAGTTGTCTGTATCAAGGCATTAAACCGACAGCTAAAGTCTCAGTTGCGGATTAGCTTGCGGATTAGCTTCTTGTGTAATATAATCCAATGGTACTTCGTAACTAGTTAGATGGAGTTGAAACATCCAAACATGACCTTTCAAGCTTTCCAGGCAACATAGTTTTGACCAATTAGATAGAACCCCAAAGATCTTCTGGAGTATTTCATTCGCTACAGATACGGTCACAAACAAATGCTCGCTTATGTAGGCATTTAAGATTCGTGCAGAAATGGGATGCACGATCGAAGGAGCATAAAAGGTCATTACGGCCAATTGGCCTGAATTCTGCTGCCTAGAGCCACTAATTGGGTTTCGTGCCTGGGCAATAAGAAATCGGAGTGGGTAAAAGAGGCAGATGTAGGGTTTTAAGGATGTAATTTTAAGTTAAAAGGAGCTGATAGTTAACCTAGTCAAAGCCTCAAAAGAGCGCCAGCTTGGCTTGTATGTATAAGGGTGTAAGGGTACCTAACATAGGTACTATTTATTACCAAGCTCTATTCTGATACGCCCTAAAAGTAAAGCACTTTAGTGTATAAGTGTAAGTGCAAGCGCGACTGCGACTGCGCAGTGGCCATAAGCGCGGCTCTGGGTCTTATTAGGTTCAATAACCTTACATAGAAACCCTGAGGACCTGTTTGCTTAACCTTTTCACTTGCAAATACAATAACCTGGATTGTATCAACGCATCAAATCAAATTCATTATATTTATTCATTCCTTATCTTCCTAACCCTAGGTACGTCAAGGTCGGCGTCACCACACATTCACCACACATTAATCTATACAAACCTGACTTTGTATTGTTCCACTCTCCTATTCCACCTTCCTACTCCCCCTGTCTTTCCAACCATCCTCTTCGACATTATTTTTTTATGAGCACGATTTTTCCTAGCAACAACTTTTGCTCAAGTCAATTTGACTTATCTTGGATTTAAAGAACGGACTGACACGGGATGATGCGCCATCATCCTTCCCATGAAACTTTCAAAGGGTCCTTGCAACCTCTGGTTGCCTCTCTACTGGAAATTCACCTTCCCGGCTATCCTAATCATAGCTTCATTCCTCCTATTTAAAAGTTTCTGGTCCGCTCAGGGTCCTCAAGTCGCGATTCAAGATCCCCATAGAGCACTCAACGTCAGCAAACCTAATACCGAGCCGCCTTTCGCCCATGATGATAGCAAGATTACGATCAACCTGGTGGTGGCTACTCTTCGGAAAGATGACATCTCATGGACAGAGGATATCAGGATGCCCAATCTCAACGTAATCCGCTATGTTACTGATGATATGAAGGCGCCGTATCATCCACCGGTGCCAAAAAAGGGACGCGAGGCGATGATCTATCTCACTTATATGCATGACTTCTACGACAATTTGCCAGATGTCACCATATTCACCCATGCCGACGAGAGTTCGTGGCATGTGGAGCGCACATTGAATTCGTCCCTGGTATTCGCCATGTCGCATCTAGACTTCAGCCAGGTTTTGCAGAGACAGTACTTCAACCTGCGCGTGTCCTGGAAAAACGCATGTCCGGATTGGATTAACACAACCAAGACCGAGTACGACGACTCTAAACAGGAACAGCACTTCATGCGCCAGGCATTTAGCGAAAACTTTGCGACGAACGATGTTCCCGAGATCCTTGCTGGGCCATGTTGTTCGCAGTTTGCAGTTACGAGGGATGCCATTAGGAGGCACCCGAAATCCCAGTATCAGAGAAGCATGACTTGGCTGATGCAGACCGACTTGGAGGACTTTCTCTCGGGAAGAGTTTGGGAGCACTTCTGGCAGTGGCTTTTTAAGGGACAGGCAGTGGATTGTCCAATCGAATGGAAATCGTACTGTAGGATGTATCACATCTGCTACGACTCAGAAAGCAGGAAGCTACTCGGCAAGCTCGAGGAAGAGAGGAAAGATTTGGAAAAGAAAAACGGTCTGTTCGGCAAGATAGTAGATCTGCTAAATGGTCTGGAGAATAAAAAGCGTCTGGAGGAGATTGATGCTATAATGGCGGCAGAACTCGTCAGTGCACTCGAGAGGGGGAAATATGAAGCAGTACGGATGCAGCTGCTCTCGGATTCTTTATGAGAAAAATACGGCCACGGTCAGGCAGGTTCGTTGTATATGATACCCTAACTTTGTTAATGATAAAAGGATTGCATGAAATCATTGGTCATCTATTTAATACTTGCCAGCTGTTTTATTCTCGGGAGTGCAGGCCAGACCCTTTTGCTATAAGGAGCGGTTGAGCATATCGGAAGATCCCGAATGTTAGCTATGACGGCGTTGAAGCTTTTATTATAAGGTTCTTAGATGATTTACTATCGCAAAAAGAGAAGCTATCCGAATTGTAGGATCTTCGGCCGTGGCTTAGCCAAGAGTATGTTGTGGTTGTCGGTGAAGCCTCGTCGGATCAATCCGTACCGAAACCTCGGCTTTTAGATAATATGTTAGATAATATGGATGCGACACGATAAGGTGCCTGGATTGTTACCTCTAATAGTAACTAGGTTAGGTACCTATTTTAGCTGCTATAGGCTATAGGCTATGTCAAACTATAGACCTGACACAAGCCAATTAGAGAATAGCCGATTGTATAAAGTGACCTCGAGCTGCTGTGGTGTAGCGAGGCAAGAACCTTGGTTGGAGATATCTCCGGCCGGGAATATTTTGGTTTAGCTGATGGAACGGCCGCTAAACCCCGCAACTCCGGCTTTCGGTAGCGGGATTCCCATGGGGTACTAGGGATACTAATAGAGCTAGCAGGGGATTCCTCTTCAACCGCAACCAATAACATCATTAATGTCACAAAGCCCATGTCGTCTTCTTGTCATAGAATTGTCATGGCTGCATGGGCACACTGCCACCTGCCACCTGCCACCTGCCACCGACAACCGGGTCCTTTGATCTCTTGGACAGCTGCTTTCTTTTCGCTTATAGGCTGTCGCTGTGCGGAGGAGTTGTCGATCTCGAGGGGTTGGATAATGGGGGTTTGTGTTTGTTCCGTTCGACCAGCACAGCAGCGCGGAGAAACCCCTTACCTCGAGGTATGCAAGATGCGCAGGGAGGACCTGTATGTAGGTAGTATGTAGGTAAACCGTAGGTGACAGTGAATACCTATGCAGCGTCACATCGATTCTGCATTGCGGATTTATCAAGCCGAGCCTGCCTAGCTATCGGACCGTTACGTCGAAAGATAAGTGCCACGCAATAAAACCAAAGGTATTCGTCCCCAATATGCTCAAGCTCTTCTCGACATTCTAAAGTCAAGATACCCGTTGATTTCAAGACATTTGAATTAACGCGGCCGGCCAGGATGGTGAGTACACTGAGCGAGAAAAGCGACCCTGAGAGAGCGGTCTCAACTGAGGAGACTGCCGTCGGCAAAGATGGCGGGACGTCTACCACTCACGGCATACCTGATGTCGCGAACCTAACTCAAGCTAACATGCGGGGGTTGAGAATGCCGGAGATCTTAACGAGCATGACACCTGAGCAGCGTCTTGAGCTGGAAACGCGGTTGAGGAGGAAAATCGACTGGCGATTGCTTCCGATGATCATCATCATGTGTTAGTGGATCTTCAGTGTTTTTCTTTTCCTACTTTGTGTTGAGAGGAAAGCATACTAACACGACACTTCTACTTTAGACATTTTGAATTATATCGACCGGTTAGGACACCATACCGCTAGTCCGTACTCCAGAAATGCTAATAGGCCATAGGAATAATATCGCGGCTGCAAAGCTCGCAGGACTGCCGGAAGATTTGAATCTGGATCCTAACGCCAGCGAATTCCAGGTGCGCAGCATGTGATCTACTATGAAGATGAAGATATTGATGTTGTTATATAGACTGCTGTGAGCATCTTATTCGTCGGGTTAGTATACGAACTCCCCTAATGACGGGAAACAAGACCTAGAGTGAAAGCTAACCTTACCGGGACTTCAGCTATCTTCTCATGCAGATACCGTCGAATATATTCCTGAACAAGATTGGCAAGCCGGCTATCTACCTCCCAGCATGCGTATGTTCCCAGTTGATTTCGATGTACCTGATAATTCTGTGGACTTGCAATGAGCTGACTGGTCATGATAGATGATGGTATGGGGTGTTATTTCGGCTGCGACAGCTGCGGTAACAAACTTCGGCGGGCTTATTGCTGTCCGTTTCTTTCTGGGTTTTGTTGAGGCGGCTTATTTCGTGAGCATTGGAGACTCTTGTCAAGATTAGAAACTCGATCTAACAATCTTCTAGCCCGGTTGTCTCTATTATTTGAGCTGTTGGTGGTATGTTTAAATATCATTATGAGTTTCCCCCTACACAACTACTAACTTCTTTGTAGTACGTGATCTATTCCGTAGCCATTCGATATAAGGCCCTAGGATATTACCCGTCAGATCTTACTAACATGTTCCAGATACGCGTAAAGAGCTAGGACTGCGCACGGCGTTTCTCTATTCAGGGGCGCTGATCTCAGGCGCGTTTTCCGGGTTGATCTCAGCAGGGATAACGCAGAACATGAACGGCACAGGAGGATTAGGTGCCTGGCAGTGGCTTTTCATCATCGAAGGCGTCATCACCGTCGGCATTGCATTTGTTGCCTTTTGGATCTTACCTAACTTTCCTCGGACGACCTCGTGGCTAAGCAAAGAGGAGAAAGCACTTGCTGTTTGGCGTCTAGAAGAGGACATTGGCGAGGATGACTGGATCGATAGTGAACATCAATCCCTATGGACAGGTGCTAGGTTAGCTTTTGCGGACTTGAAAACTTGGGTCTTGGTCAGTTACAACAACAGGCTTTAAGTGTGTTAAAATTGACTAACCGAGTCTAGCTGGTTCTCCTTTTCGGTATTGTTGCGAGCGGCTCTGTTACAAACTTCTTCCCAGCCGTGGTCAAGACTCTGGGTTACAGCAACGTGATCACGCTACTCCTGACATGTCCCCCGTATGTGCTCACTGTCATAACAACTTTAATAAATGCGTGGCATGCGGATAGGACCGGTGAGCGCTATTGGCATATCATGCTCCCGCTCGCCGTCGCCATGGCGGCGTTCATTCTTGCGGCGGCAACTACCAGTCTGGCACCCCGATATGTAGCCATGATGCTCATGGTAAGTTAGCTTCACTTCCATACCTTTAGGATATTTCCCCTAACATTTAAGCAGGTCCCGGGAGTCTATTGTGCCTTCGTCGTAGCTCTTGCTTGGATTAGCAACACGCTTCCTCGGCCGCCTGCTAAACGTGCAGCCGCGCTGGCTCTTATCAACGCCGTTTCCAACTCCTCGAGTATCTACGCTTCGTACATGTACGAAGACAGAATGGCGCCCCGCTACATCATCGCGATGTCGGTCAACTGCGGTACTATTTTCCTCGCCATGATCGCGGCTACCGTCATGCGTATCATGCTCGTCCGGCTGAATAAGAAACTCGACCAGGGTATCTACGTCAAGGGCGCCATCAATGCACTTCCGGGAGCGGCGGCACAGCATGGGTTCAGGTTTAAGGTCTAGGGTTTGATATCTAAGGTGGAAAGCATGAATGGGTGGCAGCGTTGTCGTTCTACGGCATTTTTGATTCCGGATACTCCCTGAGACTTGTGTATATTTCTCGTGAGTGTGTCAAGCTCTACACCTAGGTATCTATATTGCCGTTGTACTCGATAAGTGTTTCAGTAAGTTGTGTGGTAATGACTCCGTTCTATTGTAAGAGTGTTTCTCCTAGCTGTATTTTGATATTTCAGGTATTCGCCAGATGAAGTAGCTACATTATCGACTCAAAACAAATCAGATAGCTGCCTCTCGACCAATTCGATTGGACGAGAAGTATCCCGGCTTTTTTTAACTTATCCAATACTAGCTGGATTCTTATCTGATATAATACACGCAAGTAATAGAAGCATGGGTAGGCACACAGCAGCTGCAGCCATGCTCTCGGGCGTTTACTGTGTCCAGAAAGCTACCGAATGGGGATCTTATATCCATCTGATATGTGACTGGATCGAACGGGGAATAGCAACTAGGTACCCAATCAAACTTTCTCAAAGACAGGTAACCAGATCGTCAAAGTGGCTAATACCGGCCAAAGACATACATGAACCAGATTTCACTTTCACTGTGAACTTTTTACTAGATAACTAATGGTCTTTATCTTTGTGACTTTCATCGTTATTAGCATTTCTCCTTTCATGAAATAAAACTCATGGTTTTAACATTAACTATATGTAGGTTAGAACCTTCGAGACTTAATACCTATTAACATTCCTTCACAGGTATCAAATATTAACATATCAAAAAAGACTTAACGCGGAGGTAGGTATTAGAACGGATACAGTACAGATCCTGTGTAACAACTCCTGCCCTCGATCATCTTGTTACGAATCTCTCCGCCATCCCATCATATGTCACGACCTGAAATATATGGATATTTATCTTAACGAAACCATTCTAGTATATATTCTAGCCTTCCCACATGGGAGCGGCCTTAAGAATCAAACACGATGTTCAAGTTATAGTAGTATACTCCAATATGACCGATAACCCCAAACAAGTTGAGTTGAAGGCCCTACAACACTTCCCCAGATTCCTATTTTGTCTTGATATCGTCACTCTCTATCTTACCTATGCCTTCCTTCCTCCCCTTTATATTTCAGGTCATACTTGCTAGAAATAAATCTCTTACACCACCTGCCTTGCCCGCGTATCATTCATCCCGCCATCTTAACACTACCTAGGTAGCCTTCTTCTCATCTTGATATACATATTCATACCTTCCACCTTTGGTGGGCAAACACAGTCTCTCCTTGCTACGCCCCTACCAAAGTGACTGAACCGTGAAGTTCAACTGCATCATCAGTCCAAGAAGCAGCTCCAAGCTACCTAGCTACCTAGTTACCTGGTAACTAAGAAGTTTACAAATTGCATTCTCATATATTTCATATTTCCTATCTCCTTGAACTAAAAAGGCAAGCCCTAGTTCTTCAAACCCTACCTATACTTTATTCACTTGTCCAAGCTGTAAGTACACTTCCTCCCCGGTTCCTTGTGTGATTTCCTGATCTCGCATCATCATCACTTGGATTCTCATACCATTCCACTTGTTTACGAACTACCTATACGCACTTCTTCAACCACTACTAGTCCCTCTCGTGTTGGGGCTCAAGTTAGCAGGGCGTTCTACTCAGCTACATCTTATGAACCTTGACCTCCCCCCCTCCTCCCTTCTCCTTTGCTGCTGTGATATTTCCAACTTCTTCTCTACCTGCCTTGGGAAACTTGCCAAGTCTACTGATGGCAGGTTCCAAGACAACTTTTGTGGCAAGAACCTGGAGATCTGTACCCGCCTCTTTTAGACTGTCCCCATTCACATCATTTGTATCCTTCCTTCCAATACCCATATTAGCTTGACAAGCTTCACACACTAACTATTGGATTATACTGATTTCATCAACAGCATTATATTCTTCGTCGAGGAATTGTAATTCTTCCAGCGATCTCCCCAACCAACCTCTCCACCTAGAAAGTACCTTTCCGGTAAAGGTGAAAACAGGTATATCAACGGTACCAGCATTCAATACTGACCATTTACAATCGCATTGAAACTTCGTCTACTTTTCATTAGAAGGCTATCATACGATTGTGAAGCCCCTGCCTCATTTATCATACCAAGTTAATAGCGCTTGCCAGTTCATTCCAATCTCTCTAATCATATCATACCTAGGTACTCTACCTATTATTCCTATATATTGCACATATGACTACCCCGTGATATTGTGACATTGTGAAGTTGCGATATTACTTTCTGTACCTGCCATCTCAACACTCCGTGACTATGACTAGAGAAAATGAACCAGGACAGCCCAGCCCGGGGCCATCCCGACCTTCTGCGCATGGCTCGTCCACTTGGAGAAATCTCATCCAGCGAAACCTTCAGCGGACCCATGATAAAGTGTTAGACCATGGAAGGATAGACCCGTATAAAATTTTCAAAGAGGAGGGTATGAGTCTATGGCCCTAAAGCAATATAACGAAGCTTGCTAACATTCTGATAACTGAATTCGCAGAAATCAAGGAGTTTTACTCCAACCATTCACCTCATCCTGAGCGAATGATAGACAATCAGAACTTTGCTAAATGGGCTATTGAGGAAGCCCTGCGTGAATATTTGCCCGATACCTCTTTCCAAGTAACTGGGGGAATTATGCAGGGCAAATCTGTCAAGATGAGCACCGGCAAGAAAAAGGCCCTCGAGAAAATTACCGAGACTATCAGAGCCGAAAGCCAGCGTGAAATCGATACTGAGGTAGGTACTTTTTACCTAAGGCTGGCCTTCTAGCTTGGCCCTAACATATTAATATCTAGGATCCGAACGGCCCCAAAGAGACCGACAGTGAGGTTGTTCAGGGAGTTGGCACAATAGCGCAATGCATAATTGCAGCATCTCCTAATAGTCTTGGGCCCCCGATCGAAGCGAGCGCCATGTATCTGCGAATGGAGAAATGCGGCGAATACGGCCGAAACAAGTTGGCAATCTGGCGATCACCTCTATTTCCTAAACTGGATGGTCAGCAGGGTCGTAGAGGCTTTCTCGACAATCAAATTACGGCAATTGTCTGGATATTATCGAGGTTTTTAGGAGAACTTCCACGACTTAAGATAAAGCATAAAGGGCTTTGGGATGAGACCAAGAAAAGATACATCCAGAATCCAGAAACCCTGATCGAAAAGGAGAATAGAGAGAAGCTGCGCGGTCCTAAGTATTTCGGTGGGATCCTAGCGGACTCGATGGGCCTCGGAAAAACATTAACAACTATTGCTACTCTAGATATTCTAGCGAGGCAACGGCTAAACGTGTCAACAGAAAAAGGTAAAGCGCGATACCGCCCCATCTTGGTACTGACGCCGAACACCACTGTTGCTACACAGTGGGTGGATGAAATCGACCTGATCGGTAGCAAACGCGGTATTAAACAAATCATCATATCTGGACATGGCTTTCAGAAGAGAGATGATCAAGTCAGGGTGTGTAGCCTCACCCGTAAGGAGTTTGATACTGACTGGCCGCCTTCGTTGAGTTATGTCTGGGATGAGGATAACTATATGGCAGCCAAGACTGTTATTATCATGTCCATTGATGCTTTCTCTGGCAGAACGTGCTCGGTTCTAAAGGACGAAAAAGGTAACGAGGAATGGACTTCTACTTACACAGACATGGGCCGACGGTTTTCTGTTGTGGTTGTCGACGAAGCCTATAAGGTCCGGAACACGGCAACAAGGAACTGGAAGTCTGTGGCTCTCCTTAAACGCCAGTTTACCCTTTTATTGACAGCCACCCCGTGCCAGAACCATATAGCAGACCTCCTAGGTCCTATTCAGATGCTTTGGGATAACCCACAAGAGCACCTACTCGAGAAGAAGATGTTAGAAGATGTCCAAGCAATATTTACAACTCCCCATGACTTACGACGTCTTGACGACATATCACCTAGGGATGACCGCTACCTGATCGCGGGAAGCCCGGCTTTACTAGCAAAGCTGATCTGCAAATCCAGGGGATCCTCCGATGTTGACATCCAGGCGACTCGAAATTTTTTGAAGTACTACGAATCATTAGCGATTTTGCGAAGGGCGCCCAGTTCACGATTAAATGTCGATTGGGAGAGTACTAAACAAATTTCTTGTGAGTAGTGCCTATATGGCTCTTCTTCCAACATGATAGGAGCCCTTTCACTTGGATATGAAGTCATCTACTCTTGGAGCATCGCTGAAGGCCTATGCATTGTTGATTTGTTAAGTAATGATTGCTAACTGCTAATTCTATAGTGGAAGGATTACTACCTACCGTTGATAACTACACAGTCAACATCCAACGCGACGAAGCTATAGAGAAGGAATACCAGGGAATACATATAAATTTACTTATTGACTACCTAAAAACAGTCAGCAACTGGAGGAAAACTAGGAAAGATGCAGAAGTGAAGTCTGTACTCTCTTTGCACCGTCTATTCCAGCTCGCTGCCGCTTCTCTTGACGTGTATCGGCTTGATAAGCTCTTTACATTGAACGGATTTGGCACGTACTCCCAAGACGTCTATGCCATGCGCAAAGCAAATGTTAACTTCAGGCACCTCGCTCCATTTCTCCGTCGGAGTCATGAACCAAAACCCAAAGTAGCACTGGATTATATCAAGTTGGCGGTGCGCAAGTCGCCCATTTTGCGATACATCCTCCATTACATCAAGGAGAACCTCTTAGATAGGGGCCCGAACGGCAAGATCAAGAAGCTTTTGATTACCGAAGCAAGCCCTATGCTGGCATATTACTATGAGCTTGTGCTCCAGTTCCTTCTCATCCATTGCCGCACCCTCCATGCTGGTCTATCATCTGAGGAACGCAGAGAGCTCATCGCCGATTTCAATGATGACTCAGATCATTCATGCCAGGTTCTGATACAGATGTACACCGTTGGCTTCGCGGGGTCAAACCTGCATAAGAGTTGTTCACAGGTCATAGTCGCGTCGCAGGCTTTTAGTCTTTCAGTCCAGTCCCAAGCTGTACACCGGGTTATTCGAGTGAGTACCTATTGATCACTGAAATTATTTTGATATATTTTAGCCGCTGACGAATACAAGGTCGGTCAAGAATCCGACGTAAAGGTACACAGGTTGAAGGTCAACAATTCATTCCATTCATTCCGCGAGAGCCGACAGGTCGAGAAGATTCTTCCTGAGCTAGGAACTCGAGCACAGGGTGCAATGAACGACGTCTTAGTACAGGTGCTTAACCTCTTCCAATCCGAGATCGACGAAGTGTGGAAGACTCCAGAGGCTCAGAAGCTTATAGCGGACAAAAACTTGATCTCTAATCATATGGCAAATAACGAAGAGCCGGACTCTAAGAGGATCAAACTGGAGGATGGAAGCGCTGTGCAGACTGAAGCGACCCAGGGGAATTTCATTGTGCGCATTAAACTGCCGTCTAGGAGAAAGCGCAAGAGAGATGAGCATGATGTCTCGACTACCGATCTATTTAAGGGACGACGGGGGGATTTTCTTGCTCTCAAGTCTCGCTCTGACTATTACCAAGAATTCAAAGGATTTCCCACGGAGGTGAGGGGCTACTTCTGTCACAAGAAGAACAATCTTCGCAGGATGCTATCTTACGGCAGCGAAGGCAATAATGCGACTACACGCGTATGGGGGGTTGAGGATCTTAATGACTCTCCTGTGCTCGAAAGGGCCATGGAACTTATACTACGCATTCGACTCGGGGCGAACAACATTGAGATGCTACCTCTGCCGCAAATCGACTTCTCACTGGCCTCTCCGACAAAGCTAAAGGTGCTCGGGGGCCTACTAAGCGAAGCTGAGGTCATAGAACAGGATATCCAAGCCGTACAAGACGCGGACGCAAAGAAGTCGAAGAAAGACAAGGGCTTAGCCGTTCTAAAAGTAGTGGACGACAGGATGCCCATGCACGAACTTGAGCAGATTCTCAAGGACAACGCTTTTGGCACCAAACATGTCAAAAACACCCAGGACGCTCCTATGGCGCCTAGAACGACGAACGAGGACTCAGAGGTAGAGGAAGAGGATGGCGACGAGAAAGAGGATTCTACCCAGGATGAATTATCTCGGCTTAGGAACTTCTATTCTGACGACGATGATAAGGACGACTTGTGGAAACGACTTGGAGCTGCGCCCGGTAGTAGCAAGGCCAACATCACAGTAGAAGACTCGGGTGAGGTTACATTTCTGGACTCCCGGCCAGTCCGCGAGGCTAAGGACTCATCTCATAACCACACTGCCCTCGCAGACAACGAACCCACCAGGACTAAGATCAAGCAGGAAGATTCAGCCGAAAACATGATGGCCTTTCCAGATAATGGCGTGTCTAGGTGCAAAATCAAGGAGGAGAGCCCTGAGAGAGGCCGTAAGTGATCTGGCCAGACCGTCCGACAGCCTCACTACCAATACTCACGAACCGATCGTGATCGAGGTCAGCGACGACGACTAGGTTCGTCCCGCCTACCGTCGTATCATAGGATACACACACGTTCGGCCGTCAACTACATATCTCATGCCAGGATCATCTTGACAGGCCCACATGATGGCTATTCCCCCGGTTGGCTGAAGAACTAACTAGTGCATGTCCTGAACCTTGCGCCGCGCTGCCCCGGGCAAGGGCAACAAGGGAGGCTAGATTTACATAGCTGCTTGACTGCTTGAGTGCTGGTATGTGGTTTAGCTCCAAGGGATGATATGAGGAGTTCATCATGGCTTGGATGTAACTTCCAGTATGGTTGCGGGTATGTAGTATACATAACTAACCTACCTACCTACCTAGACAAATAAGGAGAGTCTACCTAGCCAGGGGAATCGAAGAATCTCTAACTATATCTATCTAGTTCGCTCCTTAGACCTGGTATACTAACCATACATACCTACCCTAGATGCGTAACTATCGCACCTAACTGCCGCGTAGGGTAGCAGTCTGCGTCCGGCAAAGAATACATACCGTAGCCGGTAACCTGATCCTAGGGATAGTCTAGAGGATAAGTCTAGAGGATAGAGAATAGTCTAGACGTCAAAAAAGGCCATCGGACCGATCACCACGTTAGATGCATACAGGGTTATACATTAGTTAGGTGGTAGGTATGTAGGTAGGTATGTATTATACATAACACCTAGCAAAGCAAACATATCCGTCTCGTGCTTGAGGACTTACATAGGTACTTGCCAAGCATCAAGCATGCGATAGGGGTACTTTGACCAGACTTTCCAAGCCCGCTCGGACGTCTTTAATTTAGGTACTTGAGATTATGTATGGAATACATATCTACCTAGCTATGTATAAGTCTTAAACACTAGTATACATAGTGCAATATAGCACCACCAATAAGAATCCCGCGATAGGTTTCTTATAATACCTAGCATCATGATTGGCAGAACAAGCAAATCAAGACAAAACCAAGATTTCCTTTTCGGGTTTTTTTTTTACTTTTTCGACCGTGTTTGCTTCGCACCATGACATAAAATGCGATGCAGATATATGAAGAAGAATGAATTTTATTTCGGGCACAGTATATCCGACATTGAGACGACAACTGTATGCAAGGGACTTATAAGATATGAGGCCATTTTGGCTCGTCGGAGGGTTTTTTCTTTCGCTCCTAAACTCCCCATTGGAGCGGAAGTTTAGCTTGTACGTATTCGCCATGTAGGCTCATAATTCCAATGTTGCGGTAAATGCGACGTCCTGTGATCCGTACCAAGGTTCGACGTATAAATAGTATGTACATAGGTATGTACAGAAAAATACCGCCCCGAACGTGTGGAACCAAAGATTGCGATAAGGCCGGCGGGGGGGGCGGGGGGGGCTATGTATAGTGTATATTAATATAGATTTATAGATTACGTATATGCTAATGTTAATGTTAATTGTTAATTTGCACAGTTACGGTTACAAGCAGGTAAATACATAGGTACAATACCTACGTTGGGCATATGTATGGCTTTAAGACAGACCAACCCGTCACATCACATGTTCTGCTCTGCATGTGTGTGATGTTTTAAGGGGACTTGATTTAAATATACATATGTACATGAGCCATGTGGCTTCTACCTGAGGTATTACGTACCTAACGTTAGGTTAGGTTAGCAGGTTAGGCACCTGAGACAGGTAGGTAGGTATGTAGGTACATTACCTCTTGCACCTAGGTATACAGGTAGTGTATACATTAGGTACGTAAACCTCCGGCGTATGTAATTCGGAAGTAATAATAACAACAGCGGGCCGGGGGCGGAGATAGGTATGTATGTAGGTACATACATACGTCACGCTAGAAACAAAATACAGCCTTAGGCACAAGTAGGATAATTGATGTATGTACTGTACAAAGCAAGCAGGCAGTAGGTAGTGTAGTGTATGTAGGTAGTTAATAAAAAGCCCCCCCTGAACCAAACTCCGAACCCGAAAAACTTGGGTTCGCGTACCTAAGCTGCGCAACTTGTGGTATGGGCTCCGGAGTTGGCGGGGCCCGGACCAGAGTTTCGCTGGGAAGAACATGGCGCCAGTCTTCTTTGGGGTAGCTCAAAAGCTACCCCGCTCTTTTTTTCAGCCTTAACTTTTCGGTACCCTCCAGACGCGGTATCCACCCTGCATGCAACGCCGATCGGCCGCCTTGGCCGGGGTGTCAAACACAGGTAGGTTAGGTTAGGTACTCGGTAATGTTTCGTTTTGTTGTACCGAGCAGTAGAGTAGTAGAGTACCTACCTAGTACATAGTAGTAGTCAGCAATTGGCAACTTCCGACGAACATTACATACCTTATCGTCGTCATCATTCATCATCCATTATCCACCATTCACCATCCATCATTTACCACAAGTTGCCAAAAACACCATCCTGTATAGTTACATGATAGGTTACTTTACTTTACTTACTAGACTAGGGTCTGTCGCGAGGATGAGGTACCTAACCACCTAGCTAACCTAGTAATTTAATTATTTACCTTAACTTACCTAAGGTACAATACCTAGACTCTAGTTGGTTAATAATCCATTTAGAGCGCAACCACAACATACACATACTTACATACAACATACATACAACATACTTACATACATACATAGTTACTTACTTACGTACATACAATACATACAATACACACCTACATACAGAACAACGTCTAGAACATGGCTTCGGCCCCGGCGTCTTCTCCGTCCCCGTCTGCCATCCCACAAACCCTCTGGGATCTGCAGGTTCCAGTTCTTGTGACCCATACGAGCGCGCCTAATGCGCCCTTTGTCGCATCGGTGCCGCGCTTCAGCTACCTAGCCCTGCTGCTGCCGCGCCTGTCCGTCTACTTCGGCTTGCCGTGCTCGAGTTTCCATCATGAAGACGTACTACTCCGCAATCTTGCCGTCGGCCTGCTCGTCGACCTGTACCAGCCTACCTTGCCGTGGCGTCTCACCGTTGCCGACGGCCTAAGCTGGGATATTGGAGATACTTTTCTAAATAGCGCCAAAGAGGCAAGTTCTTGTTTTCCGTATTCGCCTTCATTATCCCCTCCGCCCTTCCCTCCCCCTTCCCTCCAGGGGCCCTGTCTGGCTTCGTTCGCGGAGACGGACATTCTTTTATAAGCGCTAGAAGACGCAAAACAATAGACGGATAGAACTAGACAAGGATACCTAAAAAGCTAATTAGAACCAGGCTGATTTTATACGCAACGGCAATGCGCACCAGATCATGTCGCTATCAAAAGACCACACCACCGCCTTATGGAACGCGGTGCAAGACAGTAAGGCTGTGATAACGCCCCACAGGAGCGCAGCTGACTTGTACGGCACCAGATGACTACGCGTCCTTCGCCAAAGTCAACGCACGCCTCCTCAACACCTCGCGCGGTCTGCGTAACGTGCCTATTCGCCTGTACATCCCACAGTCCCCTGACGACCCGGCTGCCGACAGCCAAGCTGGGTCGTTCAAAGTCGTGCAGTCACTCGTACAGCCGCGTGTCAGCGAGCGTATGTCCCTCTTTACCCCTATTCAGTCCCCCCCCCCCCCCCCTTTTTTTTTTTTCTCTCTCTTTCTCTCTCTACCCTTCCTACTCGCAACCATACCTAACTCGCAACCATACCTAACTCGCACCAGGCCACCCCCGGACCCTCGGCGCTGCTCTCCGTAGCCTGCTACCGAGCCTGTTTCCCAGCAGCCGGGACCCTGTGCTCGCGGACGCGGTCCTACACGGTGCCCGCGTGCCCTTCGGGGCTCCGCTCGAGGAGCTCATGCGCGAGGCGGCGTATCCAGATGGGTGGCTGTGCCTTGTCGTTAAGCCGTTGGACGTGTAGCGACGTCTTCTAGCAAACTATAGGCAGCTAGCTGAGTGGCCGCCTAGGCGTGCCGACGTAGCGTATGTGTACGTGCTTTTTTCGGTTATAGGGAGGTTTAGACGGTTTGCTACATATGTAAGGGGTAGGGCGCACCGGGTTGGAGGCACATCGCTACGATACCTTAGGTATTTGGAATCACCGGGATGAACTACGTAGCACGAGCGGCACGGCTACGTTCCTGAGTAAGGCTATATAGCATGGCGTTATACTTATCGGTTTGTTCTTACTTATAATTTACTCATTTATCGATACTTCCCACTACCTACCTAAGACATTACTTACTAAGGACATGTATCTTCATGGCTCGTAACTTATAACTAACTACCTCACTATAATGACATACATATGGTGGCGTATATCACCGTTGACACCGGCACACTTAATCAAAGCCACTGCCATCATACCCCCTACCCCTATCCAGCTAGTCAGTCCATCAAACAACCAGCCAGGTATTTATTTACCTACCTGATAATCCATCAAACGGCCGCGTTTCTCGCCGCCGTTATATTATCACCGCGTCCCACGTCCCACGAAATCAACCACATCAGCACAGCACATCCATGCATCCGGCGCAAGGAGGACACACACAAAAGATAGGTGCCTATGCAAACGGTAGCAAGTACACGACTCACTTATATCTTCCCGTACGTAGGATAGGTAGGTAGGTACTTACGCGCATAAGTTCTGCTGCTCCCTCTTCCGGACGATAGCCGTTGGTAGTGCTTTGCTGTGCTTTGCTGGTAAGTAAGTAGTTGGGGTGCACAGGACGTTCTCGGCATACATATATCATCATATAGTTAGTTATAGTTATACATATTATACATACCCAGGTACATACCTAATCTATACATAATACAATACAGTATAGGACCTTGCTTATACATCTCGAGGGATGCATGGTGTATACCTACCTACCTATCTTATGCCTATCTACCTTATGCCTACCTACCTACCCACCTGACAACTTACCTATTCCAATTCCAAGTATACACGAGCACACATCATAAACGACAGACTCCCCTCCCCTTCCCTTCCCTCCCCTCCCTCCCCCAACCCGTCGTCGGAATATCCCGTCCAGCCCGTCCCACCCCCCCCCCCCTCTCCACATACTCCGTTTCGCAGACGCGAAAACCGATCGCGCACGTCCCTACCCTGCCATTGGAACAAACTTACCTACCTAACCTACCTCTGTATCTGCCATACCTACATCCGGGCACCTATCAAATACACTACCTACCTACCTATCTACCTAGGCACGTACGTAACCAGCTACCTACCTACCTATGTATGCATATGCCAGGAATCCCCCTAAATGCACCCCATCCCAACAATCCCAATCCCAATCCCATATATCTTGCTTGACCGCACGGATCGCGAAGTTAGGGGGTGTGGTTTGCCTGCCTGCCCGCCTGGCCCGCCTGTCTGTGTGTCTGTCTGTTTGTCAGTACGACCCGATGCCACGCCCATGCTATGCTTCTTGCGGCGCATTACACCCCGGCCGCACATCAAATCTTCATATATGTATAAATAAATATAGCGAGTAGCAGCACCTGGAGCTGGCTCCAGACGCTCGGGTAGAGTTACACCAGAGTCCGGTGACAGACCAAGTCACAAATCACCTTCGATCCGACAAATCTTCAATGCGCGCAATTCTTTTTCTTTTCCCCCTTTTGGCGGCGCCAATGTTATATAGCCTATCTCGCTGCTTAATAAGTACTTAGGATAGGTTTTTATGTATGCCGAGGTTTATGTATGCCGAGGGACATCTCCGACGCCCCTTATTCCCCTAGCCGCCTATTCCCTCTCCCCTTTCCCCCCAACGACTTGCTATTACGCACAAAAAGAACGTGTAACCAAAACTCGGACGCAAATGCAACGGCTTGGGGGAAAAAAAAATAATAGCAAATCCAAAATAGTATATGTTGCACCTATATGTACACATTCGAACGCATGATGCCTTTATATTGTACTGGTGTGCCCGGTCAAACCCGAGCAATCCATGTTAACTTGTTGAATCCTGAATAAAACAAAGCCAATGTGGTATCTCCTCCGCCCCCTCCGGGAGAAGTAGGCCAATGCAAAAAAGCGATCCCGTTTATCCTGCTGTCCGTATTAACGGAAGAGACAGAGACCAAGACGTGCTGGCCGCTCCAGCTGCCGACTGGTAATAAATTCACTCGACAAATGACGAGAAAAGGGGTAACAATACATATACATCCAGTCCGAAAGGGAAGGATAACCTAAATGCCATAGACCGAACGGCCTTTTACCGCAGAGTGCCTCTTCTCCCGGTAGGTACTAAGGGCGGGTGTCGCATGTAAACGCCGCACTATGCTATATTCTCAAACCTCCACGTCCTCGGGCTGTTTCTATCAGCAAAATGTAGAGAATAATGTCGAGGAGACAACCAAAAATTCTGTACTAAGCCAAAGATTCAAATTCAAAAAGTATATACTTGTCGCCGTTGATATATAAATATATGTGCAAAGCACGACCAGATGCGCTCTCGCAAGGGGTATCCTCAGCTTTCGAGTTCCGTAAATTTTTTTTCCACACGGGATCTTCCAATGCTGTCTCGATAAAAACGCCGGTATTGTATGCTCCAGTGGGCTGGTGCCACGAATGATGACGAAATGGAAATGAAAATTTGCCGGAGACCATTCACAATTGTGTTTCTGTAGTGCGTAAAAATTGGTACCGTAGAGCCAAACACGGTGCCCACATAGGACAACCCAAAACGCCGTTGCCAGGTGCAAAACCGCCAAAACTAAATTATCCTCTTCATATCTGCCATATAGGCGCCCCATGCAAATCATGTAAGTGATAGCTCGTGCTCCAAAACTAGTATCGAAAATGTAGCCGTCGGAATCCGAACAGAAGTAGGTCCTATGACCTGTTGAGACGACTTCTCCGAGACGGAAGAGCCCATAACACCATAACATCACTAGTCGATGTCGTTGACACATTCCATTTTTGTACAGTCCACCAAACCAAGTTACTCAAGGGATCTAATGCGACGGTGGCGGTAAGTGTGAAGGCCGTCCTAGCGCGGATGATGGAGGAACATGATAGTCGCTGGGATTATGTATAGGAGGAGGACCTCCGCTTGAAAGGCTCGAAAAGCTCGAGCTTGTAACCTCGTATTCATCCCGAATAAACCCTAGGTCTTTAGCCAGGCCGATCAAGATGTTCATATCAGCCCTTAGCGCGCTCGTGGGTTGGGCAATCGATTGGAAGAAGGAGATCGTCCGAGAGAAGAGGTTGCTTAGTGTTTCCGCATCGATGAACTTGTGTAGATATCTATCTCTGTAACACGCCGCCAGGGTTAGAAGATTTCCCCATTGACTGGGAATATGTTAGCGGTTAGTGATATTTTCTATGTCAATTAATTGAACTTACGCATGAGCTGTTCCGAATACGTTGGTGATAATGATGCGCTGACTACTAGGTATTCCATGGAATGCTCGCGTGCTCTCGACGAGGGCATAGATTGCTAAGCCGGCATATTTGACGATCCTAGTGTCTACACCCTGGGGGACTTCTGCATATTCGGGAGTCTGCTGAGCATCTGGAGACCCCGCTTGGTTATGATACGGCCACGGTTCTCGTTCAAGGATGGCCCTTAGAAAAGGTCGGTAGAGAATAACTTGTGAACCCCAGTACTTTGCACGAAGACGGGCTCCCAGTATGTCGTTCGCCGGAGGGTCATTATCATCCCATCGGTAGCTGTTTGGCACCCAACGGTTCCTCGAGTTCCTAAGCATCTCCTCGATCCGCTTAATACCTTCTTCGATCGCAGGGTCGTCCAACGTAATTCCGTTCTTGTGCTTATTCTGCTTGTCCGAATCGTAGAGCAGGGTATGCACTTGGTTAAGTTGTTTCCGAAGATACAACTGTGCAATGTAACCCGTTACTATGTGCTCTGAGAAACCTTGATTGACAGCATACTCCGAGTTTGGATATGGCATCCTATCTTCATATTGCAAGATACCCGACTGAGGAAGAGGTAGCTCGGCGAGGATGTCACTATCATCCTGAGTGTTAGCGTATAATAAGATAGAAGTACCACTTGACAATATTACCTTTCTAATTGCAGGCATGTCCAGAAGGCAAATGCCAGCTGGTTGTCTCTGCGTGACTGTCCAATGCTTCTACCTTGGTCGTGCCATTTCGATAAGCGGTCGAGGCTCCTAATCCGTTCTTGTTAGTTACCCCTGCCATTCATAAAGTATCTCCCCCAATCATAGTCTCTTCCACTTACGGTCGGAGTATGACTTGCAGATTTCGACTTGCAAGGGAAATGTATGACCAGCTCTCAAGTACGCGACCAAGTTGACCGTAATAAAGCCCTGCCAAAATATGTACGTAGACGTGTTTTAAATTGAATCCTCCCATGTGGCTACCCATAATATCCATCGCAAGAGCAAAATACTCAAGGCCAGGTATCACATCTAGATTCCGCCTGTGTGAATGTGGTCCCTTCGAAGCCGACGTATTTCCTTGTAGGGAGGGCCTTCGGCTCATGGGAATCCTCTCGCTCTCCTTAGGAGATGCCATATTAGATTGGGACTGAGATACAAACCCCGGGGGGGATCCTTGTAAAGGTGATGCTAGAACGCCGTTGCGAACGGAAGGTGAATGGTGCATTGGCGAGTCCGACTCGTGAACCGGATCTGGTATCCTGTCCTTGTGCAAGCAAATCTTGCCCAGAGCGAAAACCATTAGGACAAGAGCACTGTGGACGCTTCGGAAAGGTCGGCCGGGCTTCACGAACGACGTCGACGGGGTTTGCTCGTCCGCAGCGGGTGATCGCTTCCTCTTCGTCCCCGCTTCAGAAAAAGACGGAGGTATTGCGCTCGGCTGGTTGACGAATCTCGCACTCGCGCCGAGCTTGCTGTTCTGGTAACTTTGCGACTTTGGTAAAGACTCGAGAAATATTTTAACCATTGCGGTAAGCTCCCTCGGAATGATTATGGGATGCATATTAAGAATATTGTCCTTGAAACTGTTCACGTATCTCCATATCTTAGTCGACTCCCACTCTGGATTTCCGTCAACATTAACAACACCTCCCCTAGACTCGACACCGGGAGGAGGGGTTAGACTGCCCACTTGGCCCCATGCTTCTCCCATTGGCGAAGGGGACGCAACATCGGAACAGTCGTCTAACACATCAGTCATTGTATGGTCCGGTGGCGTTTCTTTGTCGGAAACTCGAATGTCTTGATCGAACCCCTCGCCTCTCCCAAAAACGCGAAGTATACCACGCTGCTGTTCCTGGCGGATTGGGTATTCGTCTGGATGAGATATTTTCTCAGCCTCCATCAGATGATGAACCATTCTCTTGATTGACGGCCACTTTAAAAGTAAACCAGCTAACGTGGTGTGATTTGGGGGCATGGCAGGCTTTCCAGGTGTTACGACCGGCCCCGGATTAGCTTCCATGTCGTCGTCTTCTGTCGCTTGCAGCGTAAGTTGAGCCTCTTCCATAGTTAGACTGGGTTCTACAACAGTTCCTCCTGGCGATGACAATGTTTCCTCGGGGTGTGCTTTACTAGGCGTAGGGGAGGGAGAACTATGAAACTCTGCGCGCTCTTCTTCCTCGATCGACTCGACTTTCAGATCAGTCTCGGGATCAAGCTGCCTGATTTTCGTTTCTAAATTAGCCACCCGTTGATTCTGACTCAGGTTGGCCTGTGTCAATCCAGCAAGTTGGCTGTTAATATTCGTAAGCTTGTTATTTATTTCCTCTCTCATCGAGGCCAGCATCTCTATTAAGTCCGCGGTAACCTTATCCGGCCTACAAAATAGTAAGTACCTCGTCCGCTGTCTACTATATATATGCTTAGGTAACTTACTGTTTTGCAGGGGGATCTCGATATTTACAGTCGATATTTTTCTCCCGGCAATTTTTACAAGGTTTAGTCTCGTCGCATTTAGCTTTGAGCTGCCTACAACTATCGCAAGCCTAACACGCATCCCACGTTAGTTGGTATGCAGCAACTCGCTTAGGGAATACTACCTGTGAGGCACGCTGAGCTTTCCGCTTAGCGCTAGTCGCGATTTCTAAAGGGTACATAGAAGCTGGTGGGCCGTAGACATGAGGACTGTCGTATTGAGGATGCTGGCCGACTGGCGTCGGTGGAGGAGGGTGGTAGTTTTGCGGTGGTGGCCTATACATGGCTGGTGAATGCGGCATCGAGGGACCACTATCGTAGCTCAGATGCCGTCGCGGGTCGTCTTGAGGATTCGGATGCGGAGGACCATGAGGGCCAGGTGGGAGATTATCTGTAACGTTGCCGGTCGAGTTCGGTCGGCGCAGCTGAGGGAGAGAGTTATCCTCGCCAGGATCTCGCTTCACGACCGGTTCCCGCGGTCCGTACGGCGGAAAAGACGGATGCGCTGACGAGGGAGGCGGAGGAGGCTGTCTGTGAGGGTCATGCATTGGCGGATATGGCTCATGTTCATGATGGCGACGGTCGTCAAGGTGGTGATGAGCCGGTGGTAAAGAGGGCTCTGGAGGTCGCGAGAAGGGAGGCGGGTGTTGATATGGCGGCGGCGCAGGATGGTGAGGGCCTGGTGCTGACGGGTGGTGTACGGCGTTAGGGTGAGGGAGTGATACGGCCTGATGCGAAGACCACGACGGTCCGGTCTGTAAGAGCCGGGGACGTTTGGTCTCAGGCGGCCCAGGTTCCATGCTTGGGGTGTTATATGGGTAGAGTCATAGGCGGCGGGTAGACGCAAGCACAGGTCAGGCAAAAAAAGGAACAACGGGGAATGTAGTCATGAGAAAGGCGATCAGGAAGGAGACCAAAAGGCCCCGAGGGCAGTATGGAGCAATCGGCTCGTCGAACGCCAAGGCCCAAGCTCAGACTGCGCGCTGGTCAGTTGGGGTGTGGAGGAGGGAACTCTGATGATGTCGCAGCTCTTATTGGTGTAAGTATGATGACATTAAGGGTCGGTGTAATCGAGTAAGGGACAGGCTGCGAGCTCGTCAGTTCTCGAACAAGGCGCGTGGAGGCGGTCCCGGGTCCCTGGGTGAAGCTTTACGGTCCGGAGGAGCCCAAATCCAAAGATCAGCAGTTGGGCAGAGACGGAGCTACTACTACTACTATTGTACAGTACAGATTCCCGTCGAGGAGATTTCCAAGGATTTCTCGAGGGGCGTAAGGCAAAAAAAGGAACGACGTCGTCAAAAAGAACCTTAGGAGACGACGAGGTTTTGGTGGATTGTCAAACAAGGAAAACCGCGAGAGACAGCCAAAGTGGGTAAAGAGGGTCATCAGCAACAGCTCAGGTTATTTCGGCGTCGAAAAGGCATTTTCCATGGGTAAGAAGCCCTGCAAAGCTGGGGTGAGTATGTACACGCAGGATTAATACTGTACGTAGCATGTACTATGGCATATGTACCGCGTAAGGTAGTCGAACCCTTGCCTGCATATAGTAATGAGCGCGCGTATCAACTAGGGTGAGCTACCTACGTAAGGCCTAGTCGGTAGAGCAGGGGTTCTGGTGGTTTTGGTGGTTTTGGTGGATAATGGAGGACGAGCAGACGATCGATAAGTACAGTACTATGCCAGTACTATGCCAGTACTATGTTTATTGCACCTTTATTACACCTCTTGGCAGCCGAATGTAGTAGACCGTCAGGTAGGTAGCGTATGTGCGCAGTATGTACATAGGTAGGTAGCTATTGAAGGTACAGCTAGCAATGTAGGTAGCAATGGAGGTAGCAACGATTAGGTACGGTGACGGAGTATGCTGACATGTCCACCGCGCAGCGCAGGCTGGTGATTGTTGCTGTGGTTTTCGTTTCTATCGAGTGCTGGGTACGGCGAAGAAGCGTCCGTGTTACTCAGAACCGAGGATATAACACCTCAGACCCATACATACACTATATGTTGGGTATTATGTGTGTATATATGTAGGTATGTATGTAGGTATGTATGTAGGTATGCAGGTATGTACATATGTATGTACGTACGTAGTGTACATAGAGGTAGTGTATGTATGTTTGTATGTATGCTGCTGGAGAACGACAGCGGACTATTATGTACGTGCGCATACATAAGTACCCAAGGTAGGTAGGTAGGTATTAAATAGTTTACCTGTTAGTCAGTCCTTCAGTCAGTTAAGCATGTAGGTAGTAATAATATTAATAGCAGAGCGGTGAGGGTGAAGACCGACATAATTACCTATGTATATATGTATGTATGTATGTAATAATAGCGAACTTGTTGCGATGGCCTCTTTTTTGGGGCCCGCCAAGCAGGCGCTTTTCTGTGGGGGACTTCCCAAACCAGGTTCTAATTGACGAATGGCAGTTAGCTCTAGTTGCGCTTTTCAGCGAACCCAACTAAATATAAGCTAATATGGGTAGCGTCGTGAGTTCGGAATTTAGCAACTCAGCTACTTCATAAGTGTAAAGCTATACGAAGTATAGAGCTAAGAGAGAGGTATGACGAGCTACGAATTTGAACTCGTGCTATAAAACAAGCATGGTATATTATGAATATTATAACAGCGCATAAGAGGAGCAGTCCAATCATAGCGACGAGCCAACGTGTGCCTTATCTGGATGAAGGAGGGGAGCTCTATCGGTATCTGTATCTGTATCTGTATCTGCGGCGTGAGGGATGAGAAAGATATGCGAAAATGATCGGAAGCCAACCTAGAGCATGTTAGATGGCACGTTAGGTAGGTAGATTGTAGACGGTCCCGTTTGTGTTACTACAGGCTTAACATACAGGTTTACAAGTGCTACTACTCTAACTACAGTGTGTTACCATAGTACGTAGTGCCTTACATTTACTTACATAGGTAGGTACCTAACACACCTACCTAACATCAATTACATACACACCTCGTACCTACTCTAAGTACAGACGGTACATACAGATAGGTAGATTGAAGGTAACGAGGAAAGTACTCGCATAATACACACAAAATTGTTTTTTTGGCAAGTGGCGCCTCTGCTTGGCGTCATGTCTCTGCTCGGCCTGTCTCGCCTTACTTCGTAGCGTGGTCCAGATAAGTTAGAGTCAGTGGAGCACGCTCTAGAGCCCGACCGACAACGGTCTCGTTACTTTCGAGAGGTACCCGTCCCTCCAGCATGTTTAGTCGAGGTACATTGCCTACATAGTGCCTATCAAAGCACATGCCGGAGAGAACGTGGCTGCCGGCAACATATGTAACCTATTTATATGTACCAAACAGTGTCTGGAAAGTAACTGCACAGTGTAGAGCGATAGCACTTATATGGTTGAAATATACAATTCATTATTTTTATACGTATGTGTGTGCATTGTTTAGAATACATATTTGTATCTAGTTACCTAACTAGTCACTATCAGGTATGTTATGTAAGTACCTAAGGATCAAAACTCTCAGACCTTCAACGGGAAAGCCACATGAGTTCTGTTTTATTCACATATGGTCAAGCATGGATTAGCTTGCTTTCTTCCCTGATCAGGTGTGAGTGCAACAGGGATATCCCTTACAATTTCACACGCGTCTAAGCACGTCTCTGCGTCTGCGCCTGCGTCTGCATCTTTGCGAAGGCGGGGCAATCTTAGCAGGTGAACAACTTTCCGCTCGCCGCCATGTTTGACGATAAGACGGATAGGGTCCCCTCCAAATCTCTACGTTACCTAGTAAGTTACCTAACCTAGTAAGTTACCTAGTAAAACACACCCCTAGACAGATATATGGAAAACAAGGCTTCGTCACTTGAACGAAGAGAATGGCTACGAATGGCTACGAATGGCCAATGAGGTTATTCCAGACTCTCTATTCGACCGCCGTTAGTGGGATTAGATTGTCTACCTACCTACTACTACATACCTACCTAAAGGTTGCTATGTCAAACGCGACGCTTGATACATTGATTTTGACATTGGTCGGATCCTACCACATCTGCAGCTTTCTTTTGACAGGACCACATCTGGGCCAGACTTTTCCCTCCTCAAGTCTGATTATTACATTACATTGGCTCAATAGCCCTGGAAGCGGCTGATCGGTACCTGCAAGTACAGACCTGCATGTCCCTGAGTTTGGTTATGTACGGTACCTAGTGCTTGGGTTGCGGGTATGCAATGTGTGAGCGGCACTTCTTTTCTGTCTCTGCTTTATGGATACATTAGATATCATCTTCACCTCGTTCGAGTTGCATCAGTTGTTTGCTCTTAGCTCTCGGGGATCGACTGCGCTAACAAGGGGCTTAGCCAACTACGTGCGTACAGCTTCCAACTCTTGTTGGCTACGATATGTATAAGAGGGTCGATATATGACCACTATTGAATAATCAGAGACATAAATTACGGCCTGTCACGAGGTTTTAATTTCCCTCGTTAAGCAACGTGAAACTATTCTTTAATGTATGTATTAAGGTAGTAATCTCTGTTTAACATATGTAAGTGTGTGGATAACTGCAATCAAGATCAAACATACTACCCATTTTCGAGCCATGAGAGATAACGGCTGTAATTATTGCCCTCGTTCCCTTTCGACAATTTTAATTGGAACTACTTAGGTTAGGTAGGTTGGTTGGTAGTCTACATATTGACATGAACGTTGACCGCTAGAATTTTTATAAAGCATTGTACATTTTTATTAGCGCTTCTATTTCCTAAGCCTTAGGTAACTAACTACTTGCTAGTTAAGCCTTATACTGACGTACTTCAAAACAAACTGGCGGTCTGCTAGTGACAGTATTACAAAATATACGAGTTAACCGTAACGTCTTCGTAAGATCGAGGGCAATTGCCGAGTTGATAAGAGGAGTAGGGACGGGATCTCTAAATAGTTGCAAGCTCCCAAGCGTAATGGGGATGGTAGCTTAATGAGATGATAGGTAGGCATGTCTAGCAGTTAGAATCAATGTCGTCGATGGAACAAGCACCCCTCCTCCCACTTCCACCAATCCCGAGAAATAACGATTCTGATACCACGCCGCAGTCGTACGCATTGAACTTCCCGTCTCCGTATGTACATATCGGACCCCAATCCAACATTAAAAACCGGATCATTACAGCGACCTGGCTTAGCTAGTAGTGAAGAGGCCTACGTAGATCGCTGTTAAGGAGCACGGTCCTCATGCGGGTAGAGTTGATGTGACATGCATGTATTGATGGTCATGCCGTAAGTATTATTACATATTGAAATGACACCAATATGCCGCGATGGTTGACATGAAAATGGATAGAAGTTTTTAGGATATGGCCATATTCCGACCACCATACGGGCACGTGTATTACACACACACACACACACACACACACACACACACACACACACACACAAAAAAAAAAAAAAAAAAAAAAAGGCTTCGTGCTATTGTATGCTTCAGGTATACTCTATTATTATTTGCATAGTTAATAGACGATCGGGTCTTTAAGGGAGGGACTGGCAAGGGTATTGCTAATGGCTTTACGCGGCCTTCTTGGGCGCTACCCATTGAAAGCTCTACTCAGTGCCATACATGAATATCGAACCACTCTCCATTAATGATCTCCGTGGCTTCCTTTTCAAGAAACCCCGCTAAATTTTATTCATAACATGTGTGTGGTAAGTCCGCTGTAAGCCAAATGCGTAACAATATGATATTTAGGGCTGATACTACTGTATAAGATCTGGATACTATATTATTCATGGCAGGATATTACTATTTAAAGCAGTTAACGAAGCTTATTATATACCTACCCATACGTGGTATGTATATATAGCACTTAGTTGACTAAATTTAGGTGACGATCAACCATGTCAAATCACAATATATCGAAGGATGTATAAAAAGATGCGGATATATAATACTCCCGAGTCTTATGTCTTAGCCGCGTTACATGCTCTTAACTTTAGATATGATATGTCCATCCAAATCCTTGGGTAAAGTAACCTTAAAGAAACAATGTACCGAGCCAAAAGATGCCGATCGGGGGTTTCGGCCCATGGACCCGCAAAAAAGGGACTCGATTGGTAAATCTCGACCGGTCGTTCCGATTTCTTATTGCGCGTGGTGTTCTGCACTTATACATACAATACTCTTCTTTACACATATTATTAGAATGAGACATAATAGTAGATCGATAGCTTATGCTCGATATATGGAGATGGCGATATGAGTTATTAATCGCATTAATGGTATAATTCTCTTGCGTAGTATCGATATCTATGTAACAGAGACAAGTTTAAATCCGGCATATGCCGAGAGAACCGTGTCTGTGGCTGATACATTAGCCATTCTTTATTAAGTCGTCATTTGATCGTGGCTCGGATGTCTTTCATGAATCATGAATCGAAACACTCGTTATGTGACATCGGTCATGTTCAGCCTTGTGCCGCTAAATAATACTTCCGAGACGTTTGGTGTCACTGAGCCAACTACCACATGATAAATTTCAGGGCCAACACTTAGTGTACATACCTCTTCTAACCAACTTAGTTAGCTCCGTACTAGTCCGTGAACTCCGTCGGTGAGACTAGAGGCAAATGTTGGGTAGCCATACTAGCTATTCTTGGCTGTTTCGAAGCTCACCAGCTCCTTTACTGCGGTCTTTAAGAATCAAGGCAGCAGGGAACCAAAGCTGGGATATCGAGAGACAATAGATATCAACAGATACCAAGCAGCTTATACATAACTCGAACTGCCAATACTCGCTTAGTTATAGGCAAGGAAGATGTTTGGCATACTTCTATCCGTGCTCTAGGTTGTACAGCACCCGTTATACCCCGCAGCTTATTGTCGTCCGTTATTTGTCTAAATATTTCTATCCTTGCTAGCTACTAACAACGAGGTCATTACTCTAAAAACTACCGGATTTAGAGACCTGCAGAGGCCTAATGTCCTGTCACACAGATATGACAGTTGCGCTTATCTATGTCGAAAAGGGAGCTCTAGATGGTAACTCATTAGCCGACGAATAGTGGTATAGGTATCCTATAACTTACGTAGACGTGTACATGACATTGTAAGGCGTTAGTAGATGATGTAAACCGCTATAAGACTTGTCGATGGAGCCCAAGCTAGAGTTGTGGGCCCGGCTAATATATTCTGAATCTACGCGCGTGGAATCGACGCAATGTCAAAATTCCGTCGTAGGCGATTTTCGTCTGCTTGGGACGTAAGTTACAAAGCTGAAGACCCTGAAACGTTAAAATAACCGAACACCATGAGAATCCTCTTCGGTTAAGTTGAGCTCCTACTAACGCGCTATTTCAGACGGGTTTCTACCGGGGCTAGGCTAACCTTGCGGCGGTCAACACATACGCTTATGCCAATCCTTCTAAATATAATACGCGCTCCATGTATATAGGTACTTAAGTCACGATAAACACTTGCTCTGATAAGTATTCAGGATTCCATCGCTAATTCTGCCGAGCATAATACATATCTCCTTGTAGATCAGATGATAAGAAATGGTATTACTTTTTAATATACTATACGATACATCATCCCTTCAGTTATCCAAGCAAAGGGATAAAACCCTTGAAGGAGACGTATTGCCTAGTAGGTACGGCAGTAAATCCGTAATAAGCGAATGAACGGGCATTCGACATCCAGCATCTAGTTCTGTTTTTTTTGTGGCGCCCAATTAAGTTTTCGATCGAGTCCCGGAGTCATGGCCATGGGAAGATCAATCTGAAGCCGTGATCTCCTTTCGGTAATGTATTTCCCAGCCAAAAATTTTATTCGGATTTCCACCTTAAGTGCCGTGTTCTACTGCGTTCCATAGCCTAACTGCCCAACCAACAACCCAACTACCTTGCTAAGAGGGAAAATACGATCATACTACGTTGAAGATCTTATGTGGTTCCGACTTTCGTCACAGGCATTTCCGAGGTCCCTTCCCTAGTCTAGTTGCGGGGCTTTTCAGCGAACCTCGAATATCAACAAGCTAGCAGTTCATCGGGCTCTTAGCAAATTCCTCTCAGGTACCTATCGTAGCCCTTGACAATGCCCATTTTGCTGTGCCGCCTTCATTTCTTACCACATAACTACCTACCTATTAATTATGCCGAATTCCCGAGAAGTTCATAGCTCAAGAAACATAAGCCACCTATCATCATCGCGAACCCGTTCGCTTCGTAGAAAACTCATGACAGCGAAGCTCATAATGCATACAGCTTTGACAGCCACATGACTAGCAAATTTGCTTGCATCGTTTGCACTTGAGTTCACAATCTTAAAAATGCGGACTTACGGACATGGATTTTCAAAAGAGCGCCTACATACAACATGCCGCTTTTTAGAGGGTCGTGTAAATACATAACGTACAATACAATTTATGCGACGTTGCCTGCCAAATCTCCGACTAGTGTAAGGGGCAGTGGAGTGTGCCCGTTCAAGAGTTACGATGAGCGAATCGAAACAGCAACACCAGTGTACTCATTCTTCCGGTAGGCTTGCATTGCTTGATCTACCTTAGCTTCAAAGAAATTAGTGGTTCTAGCGGCATTCTACTGGCTTCGAGGCCCTTTGGGACTCTTGTATATATGTATCAAACTCGACCAACGTTGCGGGGGCGAGGTAGATCATGTTAAATTCCCACAGGGATATCAACGAGGTCAACCATTATACCCTTTTATATAGCCATTCACGAGCTTGTTGGTGTTACCTTTCATGCAAGCTCAGGGTATGACCTGACCTCGTTTCAATTTAAGATAGTAAACGACAACAAGCTGCAAGGCTATCAATTGACCAAGATACTCTAGGTCTAGGAGGCGAGGCTAGCGTCTTAAGTTGATATTCTAACTTATGTCCATGGGTTTTAAATTGTTGCTAATATAGGAGGTATGTAATATAACAAACATTTATACCACATTTCCATTGTACATAGATGTGTACACTAAGTCCCATACAACCGGATACTTCTTACAAGGAATGCTAAAAATTATAGACTAACAACTTCTCTGCTAATGCTCGATCACAGAATAAAATTAGTATGTGTACGATGTCTCGCAAACGTCATCAATAGAAGAGAAAATCATTCTTGGTAATAATTTGCGTTATTACATAGGTTAGGTAGTTACTAGAAGCAAACCCATGGAAATGGAACTGCTGTGGTCGTATGGATATGCAACGCTTTGATTACTGTACGGTACATGATTTTCCGTAGATCACATCTAGACTTCCTCTACCCTTGTCAGAATCCACAGGCCCCCTCTCTCTCCCCCGGAAGCTAACGATAAGACAACAAAGAAAGGCTATGAGTAACAATTCCTTATGTACAACTTATGATGGTTTCAAGGAGCAAAGTGGTCATATATCTTGTGAGAATCGTATGGCAAGAGGATGTAAGCCTTACTAGTGTAAAGTATTAGATGCTTTCTTATTGTAGTTAGTTAGGTAGTTCGTAGCAACACTTTACCGAGATAGCAGCTGAAAGGATCATAACGACTAGCCACGAACAGGGTCTACATACATGAACCACGGCCCAGGATTCAGCTAAGCATCGAATTTGTACTATACCTGAGTAGAAATACCCTAGAAAAAGGCCATCAAGGTATGTAAAATCCGCAACAAAATCACGTGGTTCCTGACGTTACCAAGTTAATTCTAAAGAGTGCTACACCAAGGTCCTTGCGCTTCAGGGGTCCTCCCCGCCTCTCGAAGGGTTCGTTACCCAAAACCGGTCCCGGGTCTTCGTTGATTGGCTATTGAGACGGCGCAAAGTCCGCCACCAGGGGATCCAAGGGCTCAAGGGTATGTTTTGTACAACCCCTCTAGTTAGACCTTCTAGATCCTCTCCGCCGGTAAGGCACGAATTTGTTCGATCAAGCCTTTTGCGATCGTTGATAGATGCCCAATGAGCTCACAATTCCTGCTTTTAGAACGATCTACCGGACAATTTAACGTGCCCTTCTTGATTT
The DNA here is from genome assembly GCF_022478715.1 of Daldinia decipiens. Taxonomy (NCBI): domain Eukaryota; kingdom Fungi; phylum Ascomycota; class Sordariomycetes; order Xylariales; family Hypoxylaceae; genus Daldinia; species Daldinia decipiens. Next base: position 378,128 of record NW_026054557.1, on the reverse strand, counting down.
TTCCCTTAATCAAATTGCTATGCAAGGGGGGTACGAAATAATGACTTATCGCAAAAAAAAGAAGTAAGCTGACACAATATACAATACAATATACACACCATTCCTCCTAACCATGCCCAACTATCGCAAGGACTAGCCTCGTAGGAGAACAATTGGATCGATCTGTCCAAGATAGGCATACATGCGCGTCTTTCTGCCATACTGGGCTTGGAGAATTGGTTGCCCCTCTACGAGGCGCCGCAAAGGCGACGATCCGCTTAGCCTCGTTATGAGTTTCCATCCTGCCAAGAGCCTTCTTGAAGTATCTGGCCTAATTAATGTTCCCAAAGGAGCGTCAATCCTAAGCCTCAGTTGGTGTTTGAACGCAAGTAACAAGGTATGAAAACCGACCCCCCCCCCCCCCCCCCACAACTCTACCGGATATGGCATTCTTCTCGTCCTGTCGTTTGCGTGCTTTGACAGCTCTATCGGAGTTCCGAGTTTGGACATTCAGATACTTTAGTTTTGCTATATGATGGCTAACAGACTTATAGTCGCGGAGTTCACAATTTGTCAAAGTTACGACCTATTAGATACCTTCAGAGACAAACACAGCGTGTGAACTGTAAGGATAATATGGTAGTTTACTTGCTTATGTCGGCATCCTGCGTTGAGTTTTGTCAAACCAATGCAGTGCAATGAAGCCGCTGGCTTATTTTGATTCCGATATACATAGTATTACCATCATCTGGTATGTCCTATCATCAGTCAGAAATAACTTGCTGGTCTCATCTGCGACGTGCTGAATACCTAAAGGACTTTCGCTAATTAGCGACTTGTTTCTACATGTCGATTACTCACGTTGACGATGAACAGCACAACTAATACGTGTGCTATAGAGAAGGATCTCTATTTCGATGGTACCCAACACGAGTGTTGGCGGATCTAAAATTCCCACTTTACCCCAAGATGCGCAACCCATCTGAGAGTGTTTGTATGCTTATCTCACCCGTCGTTTATCCATAGGAGACGTGTTGCGGCTCCCCACCGGGTCATCTTTGTCGGTCATCTTTGTCACCCGCTTAATCCATTTTGATTACCAAGCTATTATATTAAAGGTTGGAATGGGTTCTTACAAGGCTTACACCTCCTTCGCCTTTAATTGCCCTTATTCGGCCATATTCGAATACACCATATTCGAATACACCATATTCGAATACACCATATTTACTCCATACGGGAACCTGCTTGATGGCTGACCTCCTTTTTTCACGCCATCGATCTCGAGCAGCCGCCACGAGACAATGTCTGGTCTTTCGTGTGCATATTTATAAGGTGCACATTGGGGCTGAGGGTCATATGTGTTCGATCATGAAACGCCTCCGCGGGTTAGATCTGCCGTCTGATAAATGATCTTACAGGTGTTAACGCCTCTTTGCGCCCGTCCTGTTGTTATTATTGAATGCCGCCTTCTTATGCCGTGTTCGGGTTCTGACAGAAGACGGCTGCTCCCTTGCCTCCTGACAGTAATAATATCAGCAAGGAAAAGCTATCAGCAAGGAAAGCCCGCGGCCCGCAGCCCGCAGCCCGCAGCGAAATCCGAAATCCTTTCGCGGCGCAGACTGTGTCGCCTACCTACCTGGTATCTAATACCCACACGACAACTTCGGAAGATGTGGATCCAATGGGCTGGATTCGAGCAGCGAGAAGTGAGCGCTGAGCGCTGATTGCGTCGGTATCAACCGATCGGAAAGATTTCGGTCCCGATCTCATTTTCCAACGTTGCTAGCATGGCGTCGTATTATTTGCTACGTGATCTAAATTGTAAATTGTCTACTACGTAAGTTGAATGGGATAAATCAAGATGTTTTTACATTATGACTGATAGGTTACGAATGATGAATAACCAAATATAGGCTGAGGTACTATGTATTTGTCAAGTGACTTCTTTACTGGTAAGATCTTACTTAGCAAACCCAAATCCATAATATTGGGACATTGCTTTGCCGGTTGAAGAGGGGAGATGCCTACCTAGGCACTACTGACATGCCTGGGTACATGCTGCCGCAAATAACTAGTCCGAGATTGGTAAAGCCGATTTATTTGTACCGTGTATTGCCATCTAACCCCGGGCAGCTTCCATCCATAGACACTAGGTACATGGCTGCTGGCTACATTGAGTTTGGTAAGATTGACTGGTTTCGGGCAGGGTTGGTTACAATTGGCTGGGTACAATCCACCCGTACCACAAAATAAAAAGAAGTCACGACAGGAGGCCTACATAACACATAATACATACTACATCATGCATAACGCAGTGACCTTAGATACCTACCTACCATGATGCCGTTTAAAGATACCGTCTATTGGATGTCAGCTCCATTTCTAAAAGCCTCCGAAGCCACTTTTATTGCCTACCATAGTATTTCGTTGCCTCCAACCTGGTCCTTGGCTCCATCTACTTGTCTACATACCTAAACTAGGTAATATCCATACCTCCATCCATTATCTTTCCCCATACCTAATATGTCCTATTATATCTACGTATGCATATATTTCGTAGTACGTTACCCAGAACGCTGCAGATGTGATAAATCATATTTTGAAAAGGTCACGAAGGTGTTGCGGTGTGTTTTCCACTCCATTCCTTTCGCCCGCCCGCAACGCCGTATTAGGAGTATGGCATGATTAAGAATATTTCCAATTCCAGGGTTCGGGATTTGAGACGGAGATAGGTCACGCTGCAAATACATACATACACACATACCACCGCGGTCTGCGCAGGGACATGATTCATGTCATGATTCATGTCATACCCAATCGCTTGCACCTGCACAGCTTGCAGCGGTATCAGAGCGCCTGGAACCTCTTAGGAGATCTGCATTGCGTATCTGCCAGTCTAAAGACCGTGAGGCACGGCTCAGCAATTATGACCTATCTCTTTTGTGTTCCAGGTGTCTGCCGCTTGATGGCCATTCAGCCATTTTACAGTATGTGAAATGCGAATCTTCATTTTCGCCCAATAGATACTCTTACCTGTATGGACCAGACACGGGATGGGCCTCATAACCTGCGGCCGCTGAAAACATCTCCGACTTGATTCTGTGTGCATACACACATTGCGCACATTCACAAACTCACATGCACGAACAAACAGAGGTCGCGTGTGACCAACAAAAATGACCTATCCAGTGGGTAGGCTTATTCGTTCGTCGGAATCAGCTCGAGATCATGATGATATATTCTTCGGCAGCCTTGTCAGACTGGTGTCAGCTCGAAAGCGGCAATGAAGATCGTCCCAACGATCTAGTTAAGTGATGCAGAATGCTACTCCGCACCGAAGACCCTTTAACCTTTTCCCTGGTTCAAACGGTACTGGGTAGTCTCGGGTGGGTTTCGTTGGCTGACAAGGTGAGTGGATGCGTCAGTGGGATTCCCATACAAGTACAATCCCAACATCCAACCAACCATCCAGCCCCGAACGAAAATCTTGGGAAAATGTCGCTAGGCACCATCAGCCTTGTGTTATTAGAAATGGAAATATGGGAGACGAGCCCTGTCAAACGGCGCTGCAACCCAAAGCCTCCGAGGACGTGCCGTCGGTCAAACCTCGTGGATATTCCACACCGATTTGGTGAGTGCAGCTTTCGGAGCTGAGAGGCCTCATTGAGCTTATTGCGTTATTAAGATTGCTACTCCGCGATCTCAACTATCATGGCCCCATTATCGATGCCTTAAAGCCCACAGTTTCATCATCATCATCATCATCATCATCACCATCCTCCGGTTCTCCGTCTTGCTCTGTTGCCACACCCTCGGTAAATACTAAGTCTCCCGTTCGACCGAGAGCGCTCCGGCTCGCCTCCTCGAGTAATATGCCAAAAGCTAAGAGCGCTGTCTCGTCCATGCTCTGTTCATCAATAGTTCGGGCATCCGGCTCACCTCGGGTCATAGCAAGTGCCGCGTAGAAGTGGCTAGAATAGCTATGGACCGCTTTGAGCATATCACTATCGGGTAGCGTGCCTCTACCACCGCCTTGTAATTCCTCGTGGGCGTGATAGATGTCCTTTTCGGCATAGCGCACGGGTGCACGAATACGGCGAAATAGGACTTCTTCTGGCGCGAGCGTAGGATCGCGGCGGTGGTCTCGCGAAGTCCGAGAGTGATGAGAGGGTATCTCGGACTCGGATCCATCATCTAAAGGGAGAGTCGTGGTGACTCGACCTAGCAATGCAGCCAGTCAACATCTGCCTAGAATGCCACGAATATGCGGTGATAGGGGAGTTGTAGACGAATAAGATATCCGGGATTACGAACCTGCTACCGCGTCGTAGACATTGGCATTTCTTCTCTTGCGCTTCCACCTATGCTCGTCTAGGATATTAGCTTCGGTTCCGGTCTTTGTAACGTTGTCCACTTCCGGAGGCGCTATGAGGCGTCTCTCTTTGGCTCTTTTAGATGACATCTTCATATATGTCCTGTCGATTATGAAGCTTGACTTCAAGCGCTAGGCGATAGTAAAGTAGCTCTGTGGGTTGTATCCTCATTGGTCTTCATTATCTTAAGTTCAATATCCACTTGTATCAAAACGCTAAGGGTCGTCGGTGATCACAACGAAGTCACAAGGCGAAATGGTGTAATTTCTAGAAGCGAACTTTACTTAAAGTTGTCTTGGGATTGTACATACCCAGGTAGGTACATACCTATGTATAAGGCAGGTACCTAAGGTATATTCTGATTATTGTCTATTGTATTGTACGTGTTTTTTGGTACTACGGAATTTAGGCTTGGCGGGGGGCGCTAAAGTTACGTACCAACAACTACGTAATATTTCCAGTATTTGTCCCCGCCTACAAACTAGAAATGCGGCTCTGAATTTAGTACAACAACACTTATATACAAATCTCCAATTAACACTTGCAATTACTTCCCTGTCCATATTGTACCGCTCTCGTTCCTCGCTCGAGTAAAGTAGACCGTGGTGGTCTTCTATTCTAATGAATGAATCAATCTCTTTTTGAGCGGTCCATCGGTAGCATTGGACCTAATGTATTCGCCAGGGTACAGACGACACAACTCTTGCACTCGTTTCGTCCTGCACCTGAGTTTCGCTTCGATGGCGGCGAGAGAGGTACTGCTGTTAGAGATGATGAGGAGGGATCAATAGCCCCCGATCCCACTTCTACGCTATGGTCACATCAAGCTGGTGTTAACGCGTTAGCGCTCGATCGCTTCGACGGCAGAATGTGAGTACTTCTGCAGCTAAATAATATATGTTTACCTACCTACCTACCTTAGGTACCTATATATATCTATCATTACGTGTAGTTTACTTAAGCTAACAAGTTCAGCCTCGTGTCGGGCGGATTAGATGCCTCCATAAAGCTCTGGGACCTAGAGCAGTGTAGCAATGCCTCAAAGGCCCATACTCATACCCCTATCGCTAAGGTCTCGCGTTCGGACCAAACCCACAAATTTGGCATCACACATCTCTCCTTCTACCCCTTCGATTCGGCTGCTTTTCTTTCAACATCGTACGATCAAACTCTAAAAGTGTGGGCTACAGAAAGAGCTACAGCCTCTGCCTCCTTTAATCTCGGTTTCAAGGCATATACGCATGCCATATCACCAATTGCCTCGCACTTGCTAGTCGCATGTGGAACGCAGCACCCTGCTGTGCGTTTGGTGGATCTACGCTCTGGCTCTAACATTCAAACATTAGTACCTGGCCACTCAGGTGCCATCCTGGCCGCTGCGTGGTCCCCCAGGCACGAGCATGTCCTCGCTACCGGTAGTGTAAACGGAACGGTCAAAGTCTGGGATATTCGTCGGGCTGGTGGGGTTATTGGCATGTTGGATCACGAAGATAGTCTAGGGCTATATTATAACGGCCTTATAGATGCCAGTGGCAAAGTCAGAACTCGAGCCTCTGCGAGAGCGCATACTGCCCCTGTGAATGGTCTAACATGGACGGACGATGGAGCGTACATCGTGTCAGCAGGTCATGACCAACGTATCCGTGTGTGGGATGCCGCTACCGGGAAGAATACACTCGCGAGCTTTGGACCAAGCATCAGGAACAGCCAACTAGCAAGCATTACCATGTTTACATCACCAACGGGCCTAACTCACCCGGGTAAAGAATTGCTCTTCTGGCCTAATGAGACTGAGATCCTCGTCTTGGACTTACATGATGGCCACGTGGTCACGAAACTGAGAGGAACTGGTCCAACCGTGGCGGGTGTTAGATCTGTCAGTGGTGCCCAACGTACCACCAAGAATCGAATTGCTAGCATAGTCTGGAGGGGAGCAGGCGGCGGTGGCAGCTCAAGCGGCGGCGTCATGGGTGGTAGCAATATGGCCGGTGCTATCTTTAGTGCTCACCTCGATGGTCAAATCAGGGCGTGGTTACCCCGCTTAGAAGGCGATGATTATGAGGATGAGGACGAGTCCCTAGACGAGGCCAGTAAGGACAAGGCTAAGAAGCGAAAAGCCCTCGATGATGTCTTCAAGAATTTGATGGGCAAGAAGATCACATTCACCTAAGGCTAGCGATAGAGGAACAGGAAGGATGTGCCGTTCAACCTCGCCGATTTTCGCAATGATAACACCAATCAGAATGCTTTGAAGGAACACGGCGGACCTGCTGGTTCAAGTAAGTTCCTATATGCACTACGACTTGGCTGCTTCGTAGACGAGATGGAACCCAGACCCCTCTAGGGCCTATTGAGGGCCTATTGAGGGCCTAGCGAACCTTAACATCATCTCACCGCTGCTCTAACAGATCTACAACGTCTTGGTCCCTCCTGCTGCCACCAGCTCCCTCACAAATGCTCCACCCATATATAGCGGGACTCGTCGTCCTCAGGTACCTAACCTGAAAGGGAAACTACAAATCCAACCAGGTCGAGGGAAGAGAACTGCGAATCTAAAGATCATGCAGATACGATAATGTCTTACTGAGTAGTAAGACATAGATAGTTTGGATCCTTAGCAAACATAATTAACATGGAGAAGCCACGTTCTTGGCTTCCGGCTGGTTTGAGGCGTGAGATGTTTGGTCTGGGCAAGGACCAACACGTGTCTCTGCGTCGTGGTTAATGAGATACTATTATCATCTTTCACATACGATTTCTAGCCCCTTGGCGAGAATATAGGCTATCCACACATATATGTATGCATGACATCGCTGCGATCCTGACATGTCAGTACTATCGGTCAACTACGCCCCCCTCCCCCCCTTTAGCGGTCTTGAAAGTTGTTTCTTCTAATAATATAGAGGCAGGCAATGGCAGGCATCCTAACTAACCCTCGCATATGCACCTGTCGAACTGCACGAACCTTGATAAATTCTGTCTATTTAGGGTTGATCAACCAATGGTTCGTGTGTTCTGAAAGGCATATGTCACGTCATGTGAGGAGCCAATTCGCAACGACTATTGGAAATGAAATAAGCTGACCTAAGACTATTAGTTGATGCAGTTTTCCGTGGACTACGTATTTCTACCAGTCTACACATACACTCCTAGCCCAATCATATATACGATATCGTACAATATTACTTTACAATTTAAACCCAATTATCAACTCAGGTACCTATGCTGAGTTATTTTCCAAACAGAGAAACATACCTAGTGGTTAGCACTGCGCACTGGATGTACCTGCTAGTCTAATCCTACTGTTAAGTAGAGGTGGAGTTAAGTATGCGATGTGACTGTTATCACATGTTATAGCACATTACTTGTAAGTCGTTTATATCGTTACGAGGCTGGCCAGCCAATAAGAACCCATCGACGTAGATCAACTTGACCGTCTATCTATTTCTATCTAGGTACCTAGTATATTATATGATATCGTGTGAATAGGTTCGTTCTCAACCTGGTTGCCTCGTATAAGCAATTACCTGGTAACGTGGCCTAGCGGAACGACGGGTCTTGTCTAATGCATGTTTCGCAGGACTGGGGTAAAGCCGTTGCGCTTGGCTTTAATAGAGACTGGCGGTTCGGTATTATGTGGTTATGTGGTGGCGTATAGAAACGGGCTTGTGTATACTTATGTAGTACATATGTATATAACTTGTGCTAGATTGTATATGCTGCTATTCTTTATACCAGCTTTGAACTTGGTATGTATGGGTCTCTTTAAAAGACGTGGAGGATGCACTCTTGGCTTTTTGGGTAAAGTAGAATTATAGTAGGATAGCACTTCTCGTTTGGTTTGACTAATAGGGGCTCGTCGGTATCGTATGCATAGAAGAAACGGTAACCTACACGATAGAACTCATCTGCCTATAGGTAAACTACATACATGGCTACCTAGATAAGCATAAATTCTCTCTTACAATATTTCATATCTTGACAGAATGACCGGAATAATGCCTATAAAGAACGGATTTAATTTCTATGATAAACATGTAATTATGAACTCTATCTCGAGAGAAGCGTTTGATTGTACAATGTAGCTTCCTTTAATTATACGCTTCTATATTCAATATTAAGACGCCTCTAGCTTACACTTTTACCCGAAATCAGCTTGTGACTTCCTGGAAAATAGGCCGTCTTATACTACATATTTGTTTCTTCTAATGGTGCGTCAAAAGCTTACATCTTAACCTTTATATCATTCTTCTATGTCCATCTTCATTAAGCATAATGGATTCAAGAATTCAGGCAATATTATTCGACATGGTTGATCGCGGAGATCCCGCGGGGATCGGTGCCGTCTTAAAAGAAGGGGATGATTTGAATTTTACCAATGCATCCGGGTCGACTCTTCTTCATATCGCTACCAGACAGAAAAACCGCGACCTGGTAAAGCTGCTACTTGAATCCGGGGCCAACCCAAATACCAAGGATGCTTCCGGGTCGACGGTTTTAGATGCTGCGGCGATGAAAGGCCAATCCGGGATTGTAGGGCTGCTTCTCGACTACTACGCCGATCCAAATATCACGGATCAGGTTGGTCGGACACCGCTGCATTCTGCAATCAATAGCGGAGATGAATCAACAGCCAAGATTCTGCTCGAAGCTGGAGCTAACATAGAAAGCATGGATAATAGCGGCTGGACACCACTGCACGTTGCAGTTTACCTAGGAAGAGAAGAGGCCGCGAAACTTCTAATCAAACATGGAGGTAACATGGAAAGCAGAGATGTCGATGGCTAGACGCCACTGCACATGGCAGCTGGCCTCGGACATGAGACAATGGTGAAGATTCTGGTCGAGGCTGGAGCTGATGTAGAAGCCAAAGACGATGATGGGTTTGCACCGGCCGAACTTGTACCTCACCGGAATCGTATAGTTATACAACAGCTTCTACGCAAACCGCAATATCATCCGTCTGGTAACATCACCATGTTCCCAGATATCGCGAACGGACAGCACAGAGATAAAGGACATGCAACCCCGGGAGGAAGCATGGATGCTGAACAAGAGGTACGCCGATACAAAACGGAGCAGCTGGTTTGCTACCTACCTACCTATGTATATGACCTGAACCGTCCGACTAACTTCCCTACCTATGTTTTAGACTGCCCTGAAGCCACTATTCCCAATCCGCATCAACGGGAACCTTCTCGACCCTTCGGTGAAGCCAAAGGAGGACGCATCCGAGACCAATTACGTACTAATCCAAACCGACGACAAAAAGCTCGGGACGTCAAAGAGACAGGACCTAGCCGATGCCAATCTCGTGCCCCTCAAGTACGTCTCGATGAACACACGTCTTTTCAGCTATCCAGACGTTAGCCTGGCCAAGATTCGCCAACTGGCTCCGGTCCTCTATGCAGATATATACCGCAAGGAGCTCAAAGTCTCGCCTGTACTTGAAGGGTTGGAAGATGAAGTCGAAGTGGATGTCATATTCCATAACGATGTGAACTTGAGCTCCGAAGACCTCCAGACTCGGGTTGCAAAGGAATCAGGTCTTGGCTTGCAGGACATCAAGTTCAGCGGGAAAAAAGCACGAATTACTGTACAGGGTACTCGTATTGGCCGAATTGCGGAAATTGACGAAGTATTCTGTATAGAAGCAGCAAGTATGACAGAACACTGAGTTGGGTTGTCAAAACATTCATTTTACACACCAAGAAACAAACCCCTTATGTATTTATAACGGATACTTAGACTAGGTAGGGTACCTAGCTTCCTTTATATCCCTTCAAGTTCATATGCTTGAAGAATACTAGAACAAGATCATAAATACCTATGAAAGCGTGATCCTCATACATGTTTTCATACATGTTTTCATACATATCGTGACAATACAATTGAGAAGTAGCGTTTCATCATAACAAGAACCCGCGTAGGTTCTTATCCCGACATATGAAATGAAACGAAAACATGGTCTCATTAGCGTTACAAGAATTCCAAAATTCGTTAAATCATATCGGTTTTTTTTTTGTTTTTTTCAATCTCACCAAGCTTCTCCTTAGGACTTTTGTATTAGTCCTACCCCTAAGAAAAGAGCTTCTTGAAAGCGGCGCGGATCCCTCCAGACTTTTTCTTAGCCTCGGCAGCTTCGGTGGCCTCTCGAGCTTTCTGCCGCTCCTTTTGCCTCAACTGTCTATGCTCGTCCTTGGTCGGCGAGGGAGGAGTGGCTTTGGAACTGGTGGACTCGAGTGAGCCGCTAATCTTTGCTTCGGACCTGCGTCTTTTAGGCGAGTCGTTCTGGTCGTGGTCATGGTCATGGTCGTGGTCATGGTCATGGTCGTGGTCGTGGTCGTGAGACCTATGGCTCCTGGGCCGGGGGATTTCCCCGGATTCTCGGTGAGACCTGCTAGATTTGCCGGTGTTGGTACGTCTAAGGAGTCCTGATGATTTCGATGGCTCTTTGAACACTGGAGGAGGAACGTTGCTACTGTTACTTCTGGTGCGAGGAACGTGGTTTGGTGCTAAAGAGCTTTCGCCGTGCCTCATGTCGAAGAACCTCTTGTTTGAGGACGAAGCACTTTCCTTCGCGGGGTGTCTCTCGGAGTGAGATCGCTCGGAATACCTTTCGGGCTGGGGTCTTTCGGAATATCTTTCCGAGAAGGACCTTTCAGAATACTTTTCAGGCTGAGACCTTTCCGGGTACTTTTCGGGCTGGGATCTTTCGGAACGCCTCTCAGTCTGCGACTTTTCTGAGTGCGATAGACTGTGCCGTCTTGAGCTACGGTAGGAAGAGTGCCGATCGCTTGGCGGCGCCTCCAAGTCCTTGCCTTTCTCCTCCCGTGTCCTATCGTACGCTTCACGAGCAGCACGTCGCTCTTCCTTACGCTTCTCATGGGCAGCTTGCTCTTCGGGGGTGCGATGCCTGCGGTTTGAGGAATCGGTAGTGCGCGAACTCTCAACAGAAAAGCCACTGTCTCTCTTAGGTGTCTGAGGGATCGAGCGATCGGAAGAAGACTTTATCGAGTGGTTATTTTCAATACGAGTGTTGCGAGGGTGAAGGTGTTCACCGCTGCCCTTGATATCTTTCGATCGGGAGGAATGATGATGGTGATGGCGTCGGTGCCTATGATGTCGCTCATCTGCCGATTTCTTTTCTTCATCGTCTGTAGACAGGTCAGCAACGGGCAATGAATAATCATTTTGGCCAACGCTCTGATTCCCTGTTACAACACCCGGCAAAAAGAAACCATCAATTTCCTGGGCACCTTTCTGGTTCGGCTCTAGTGTTTCAACTGCATTGTTCTCGACTTGGGGACTACCTAAAAGAGAACTAGATGATGGGCTAAGCTCTTGAGCTGCAGCATATAATATAACGGCGGCTGCTACCGCTTCCTCAGCTTGCTTAAGTGTTTGCCTGCGTCGCTTTCTAACGCTCTTCGCGCGCCCTAAGGCTTTGGCTTTGGAGTCTGTGGGATCTGGTAGAATGACTCCTGGAGTTTTTGAGCGAGGTTCTAGGTCGGCCAAGTTGATGAAACTCCAACTTGGTTGAGAGCCAAAGTCAAGGTCGTCTTCAGTCTGAGTACTTGAATGCACTAGAGGTGGCCTAAGTGTTCGCTTGCTGCTCTTTTGTGGAATTGGTCCCTTTTCGATTACTGTAAATGATTCAGAGAGAGATATAGTCGATGCTACTATTTCTGGCGACTCGGGTGTAACAGCACGAGCTAACTCTTGTTGGACCCCAGCGGTTTGGTGGCTGGGGTCATTCCGAACGCTTTTGGTTTCACGGTCCAGTTCGTCTCTGGTAGGTATGCGTTTGTCGAAAGGATCGACTGGCTCAGACGGTCTTTGGGGCGAACTGCACCCCTCGTTGCCTTCGCTGGGGAGAGAGCTGATAGACTTCTCTAACGAACTGAGATCGCGGGATACGGCTACTGGTTCAGGTTCTGCTGGCTTTTCTATAAGGGCCTCTGCAAAGTTGAGTGGTAGACTAGACGCTGCTTGCTCATCGTTGCTCTCTGACGGGGGTCTGCGAGCAAGTGCTCCACCAGCGACTGCAAATGCGGTTGGCCTGAAAATTCCTAATTTGACCATGCTTGAGTGATCCCTTGCGGCCTCTAAGTTATTTGCTAGCATTTTCACCTTCGTAGAAGCTAGTGGAACACCGGAAGCTTTTGTTATATCTAATACCTCGGGCGCATCGGACGGAACGAACTCGGATTTTTGCTGGGGTGATGACTCTTTGCTTCTAGAATCTTGGCCTGCTTCTAATGGCTTAGAGGCGACCACACCACTGATTTTAGGCTGCGATTCTTTCGAGAAGGCTAATATATCGTGATCCCCATCCTTATTTGGTTCTTGGGGTGTGAGTCCTGGGCTGCTCCCAAGGTCCACACTGGAAATATCGACAAAGCTCGAATCCTGAAGTTCTTCAATTGGCTCATTATGGATAGATGTTTCAGGAATTGCTTCTTGTAGTTCCTCACTAGTCCGCTCCTTATTATCACTGGGTGGAGGTTCATCTTCGTTTGTAGTATCTGCAGTGATTTCGGGAAGATCTTTTGAGCCACTCTTAGTATTAAGTTTAAGTGCTTCTGGTATTTCCGAACTAATACCTTCATCTTCTTGTACTTGCGGAGAAGCTGTGTCGTCCGCTAGGGAAGGGATGCATGCATCTTCTGTGAGTCGTGTTCTTGGGAACGCCTCCATTTCCTCATTAGGACTGTCCTGAAGTGCAAGTGATTGCTTCTGAGTCTCCGGTGCATCCTGGACTTCCAGGGGAGAAACAAAAATAGGCTCGATATCTTTGCTCTGCTCGCCTAGCATCTCAGGGTGATTCTGGGTCAATGATCTAATGAGGCTTTCAATATCCTCCTGAGGCTCCGGAGATAGCTCGTCCGTATATAAACTTTTACCGAGCTGGATTGAATCGGGCCCATCTGCCATATCTTGACTGCCCTTCCTTGAAACCTCCACCTCCTCAACTGAAAACAAATGCTCTGGAACTGACTCGGGGGTATCATCAAAATCATTCGCTCTAACGCCAGGGGTATCTCCTACTAAACTTGAAAACAACTGATCCTCACCTTTCGAGGCCTTCCGGACTGGTCCACCGTCAGTCGGGATGGGCCCAACGGTATCCTTGCTCTCGTCATCGCTTCGTATTTTCTCAGCTTTGATATCCTCGACTACTCTGGCATTTTCTTTGGGCGCTCCTATAGGCCCTGGCTTATTATTAATGACAGGCTCCACTAGAACAGCTTTGTCGCCTAGAGCTCTAGTCACCCCTTCATTTTTCTGGGCTTGATCTGGCACAGTAGTGTCACTGAAAGACTCTTCCGGTATGGGCTTGTCCCAAAGACCTGTAGCATCTTCCTGGGCTCGGGATTGATCTGGTGTAGTGGTTTCACTGTGTGATTGCCTGGATAAATTTTCGGCTTTTTCAGGTTTAGCTATATTTGGGCTCTCGGCTTCCTGTTGAACTGCTTCGGTGCTCTGATCTGTCTTGTCGTGGGATGGAGGCGCCGAGTCTTCAACTGCGGCGGGCGAGTCATTTCCTGTTACTTCGAGGCTGGGTACATCCTCAAGATTAAGCGTCTCGTCCGTGCCACGAGTAGGGTCCTTGTCGATTGTGACCTCCTTAATATCCGCAATCACATCCGCCTTAGCTGGCTCATTGCTTTCTGTAGGTTGGACCAGTTCTGGTTCTGCTTGAGCTCCGTTGACAGCTTTATCATCGTTATTCTCCGGAAGCTGTGGGGAAGTGACAGGAGCTGATGGCTCCTTAGGCGTAATTCCCCGCTGTTCAGGATCGTCGACGCCTTTATCCGATGCGTAACCCTCAGAATCCTTGGTACGAAGTTGCTTGCTACTATTATCGATGGGAGGCTTTGAATCAGTAGTAATAGGTTGCGTATTATCGCCTGAAGATGTGTTCGGTAGACTTTCTGCCTTATCATCCGATCTTATAGAAATTTGATCTGCGGGATTAGGTTCTTGTGAAGGAATTGGATCCTGGGTGGAGGGATCTGATGGATTGGAACCAGGCTCTCCGCTTTGGCTGTCTTGTATATGGACTACCTCTGGTTCCTCCGAGACGACCTTCTCCTCGGGACTGGTGGCCTCTGTATCTTTGTTCTCTTGTGACTGACTCGGAACAATAGGCTCACTCGATAGCTTGGTTTCTCGTGGGGAAACTTGTTCGTCGGTGGCGGGATCTGGTAGGGGGGTATTTGACTCCTCATTCTGGTTGTCTTGTATGTGTATTACCTCTGGTTCCTCCGGAATGGATTTATCTTTAGGATCTGTATCCTCGCTCAATTCGTTCTCCTGGGAATTATCTAGCACGATAGCGGTACTCAGTAACTCTCCTTTTGTTCCTTCGTCAGAGGACTGTTCAGTGTTAGCCTCTGCAACAGGCTCGGAGACTGGCTTATCAGGGGTTTGGCCTTCAGTGGGTTCAGAAACTATAGGCTCCTCATCCAACTCATTTGAGGTGTCACTAGGCTTCGTAGTCTCTACTTTGTGATTTTGAGGTTCCTGTAAGTCAGACTTGGGAGGCTGATCAGGCGACTGTTCCGTAGGCGAGTCAACTGCTACCGGAATAGCATCACTAGAATTACTTTCCAAAGTGTTGGGAGCAGCGGGTGTGCTATTCTCTATAACCTCTTTGTCCTCGATAGAGGCCTGACTCTCGATAGGGGGTTGACCCCCAGCAGGGACCTGGTCCTCTGGAGGCGTATCTTCCGTATGTTTATCTTCTACCGGTTGGTCTTCGGTAGGCGTTTTGTCAACAGGAACTTGGCACTCGGCAGGGGTTTGCCCTTGAATTGACTCAGAAGCCTCAGACTCCTTATCAACCTTATCTGCTACCTCAATAGCGGGCCCTTCTAGAACAGCTTGGCTGTTGTTATTTGCGGTTTCTTTTGCCTCGTTTCCCTGGGGTTGACTTGACACAGGAAGTTCGGTCAGGAATTCTTCCTTTGGCTGGTCCTCTGTGATGGCTTGCTCTTTGGATATTGGGTCAATAGAGACATGGTCTTGAGAATTCTGGCTTCCGACGGAGACTTGATCATCAGCAGGGGTAACGGATGTTTGTTCGACGACAATTTGCTCATCGGAAACTATCTGACCCTCCGCCTTTTCTTTTTCGGGGATGGCTGGCTTTTCCTGAATAACCTCACTCGGTGTTGGTTCTGGTTCCGGCTCTTCGACAGTGGCCGGTTCATGAACAGGGGGAGTTTGTGAAGACCCAGAACTTGCATCGTCGTGGGAATCCAGATTTTGCTTAGTTTCAGTTTCTTGAACCAAGGTTGACTCCGAAAGTGTTACACCTCGCGATTCGCCGTCTTCATGAGTAGACGATTGCAGGGGGCCGGTTAGAGACTCCGTTGGTAAAGGCGAGGACGCGGGCTCCTGTTCCTGTACTTCGTCAATATCCTCTTCTCCTTTATCCTCAGTCTCAGACCCCTGTGAATTCACGGTAAGTGGTTGAGATATCAATTCCTTTGGCTCAGCTAATATTGAAGCACCTGGCTCAGTCTGATTTAGGTTGGTTTGATCTTGTGAAATGACCGACGGTATCTTAACGGGCTCTGTAGTTTCACGGGGAATCTCGTGGGCCTTTTCCTGCTTCTCTGTGCTCTTCTCCCCTGTATCTCCAAGGTTTTCGTTTTCGTCGGGGTTTTCGGCCTCTTCTAGAATTGGGCCTGATTTTGAATCTAACTGCCCTTCTTGTCCAAGGCTAGAAGGAAGCGTAGATTGAAAGTCAGCGTGGTTTTCTGTCTCGGAATCGACCGATACTGGCTCTGCTGGTTGGTCTGGAGAATGCATTTCCATAGATGTTGCCTCCTCCTCACCGTTGGTTTCGCCGAGGTTTGTAGCCTCTTGAGGTGTTTTTTCGCCGTCCGACTCATTTCTAGGGAGTGAAGTTTGATCTAGTTGCTTCTCAGCGTCTTGCGAACTGGCTGGCACTCCTACAGGATCTTCTGGAAGGAAGTTGGCTGGGGATTCAGTCTCAAGATCTGGCTGACTACCAAATTCCTGTTTGTTTTCTACCTGCTGAGACAACTCTGGTTCTGTTGGAGCAATTGGGCACGATTCGGTCTCGACTAAAGGGGTAATTTCATTGGGATCAGAGTCGGATTGGCTGGGAGAAATGTCATTCAAAGCTGCCACCTCGGATTTAGGAGCTGCCTGGTCATCAAGAGTAACCTCGTCTACTGGGGTTGACTGAGTCACCCCATTGTCGGGATCATGCTCAATTGATGCTTCCGCTTCGACAACCTCCTTCCCGACATCGGGGGGAGCCTCTGTTAAATCATCTTTTGGGACTGGGTCCTCAGACTCGACGATTACTTCTGGGCTGGATGCGCTGGGATCAATAGGCTTCTCTTTTTCTTTTTCTTTTACACCGGCGGTTTGTGAATTGCTGTCGACCTGGGATTCTGATAATTCAGTATTGGCATCCGCAGTTTGGTCATTAAAACCCTCTGGGGTGGGTTCTTGGGGCGTTTTGTCTTCGTCTTTGGGAGCTTCCACGCCATCTTGCGAGTCGATCTGCTGTTCGACGAGAATGCTAGTATGCTGATCGGGTTCTTGTTTCTTGACCTCTTGTTCATGTTCATTGTCTACCTGAGCTGATGTAGTGTCTTCTGGGAGAGATGGTTCCACAGGCTTCACAATGTCTGCTTCGGCGGTTGAACTGCTAGAATCACGAGGCAGCGCATTATTAGATGTGTCGTCATCCCCATTTCCTAGAAGCTCCTGAGATTGATCAGAAGGTGACGAACCCCCATCCTCCCCTTGATGATCCTGGTTGGCGGTTTCATTCGGGGTTGTAATATGAGGTTCTTCCTTAGGGTCTAGTTGTGAGGAGTCATTTGGTTTCTCATCGCCTGGTTGTTCCCGCTGTTCCGGGCTGTCCACAACCTCATCCATTTCACCGTCTATTTTATCGACGATAACAAATTCATCCTCAGATAATGAACCGGTGGCATCGGTTGTATTCTTATCATTCGAATCTGTTAGAAGCGGGTCTAATGAATTATTCTCGTTTGTGATAGTCGGCTCCGAAGGAGTTATTTCCCGAGCGGGCTCTTGGACGGGCTCACTAGTGGATTCCGGGGTTAATTCGGAAATCGACTGCTCATTGCTGTCATTATCAGCATTGGACTGGGTATTTGGCTGATCCGGTAGTTGTTTATCACTACTATTAATAGGTGAATTTGCCTCTGGGACAGTGGATTGCTCAACATCTTCGGTGGATATTTCTGGTAAGTTTTCTACCTCATCTTGGGATACTACCGGAATTTCACCTTGGGTATCAGGTTCCTGTGGTGGGTTCTGATCATCATTGACTGACTCCTGGGGAGCGGGCTCTTGAGCAGCAGCTTTTTGAGGGCCATTTTCTTGGGAAACAGGCTCTTTGACAACGGGTTCTTGGGGGTCTGAGCCTTCAGGAACGAGATCTTCAGAAGCAAGACTTTCAGTAGGTCGTTCGGGGACGGCTTCTTGGGAAATAGGTTCTTGGGAAATAGGTTCCTGTGAAATAGGCTCTTGGGAAATAGGCTCCTGCGAAATAGGTTCCTGCGAAATAGGTTCTTGGGAAATAGGTTCTTGGGAAATAGGTTCTTGGGAAGCAGACTGTTCAGAACCGAGTTCCCGAGAGTCTGAGTCTTGCGTGGGTTCTTTAACAACTTCTTCGGAGGCCAGGTCTTCGGAGATAGTTTCTTTAGGGGCTGCTTCATGAGATACAGACTCTTCGGGAGTAAGTTCCTGCGGGGAAAGCTCTCTGGAGACTGTTTCTTGTGAGATGTTTTCCTGAGGAATGTCATGGGAGATACTTTCTTCAGGGGCGGCTTCCTGAGGGACTGGATCTTCAGAAATATGGGTAGTAGGTTCTTGAGGGGCTGGGTCTTCGAGAACGAGCTCTTTGGGGGCGGTTTCTTGGGAAGTGGACTCTTGGGCGTTAGGCTCTTCACTAACAAGATCTTTCGTGGCAGTTTCCTGAGAAATGGGGTCTTGAGAGTCGGAATTTGAAGAAACGACCCTTTTAGAAGTAAGTCCCTGAGGGGCCGGTTCTTCCGTAATAGGCTCTGCAGGGATTGGAGCCTCGGGGACAGAGCTTTCAGGAACAGATTCCTGAGAAGCAGATTCATCTTGTGCAGGGGCAGCCTCAGCGGCGGGGATATCAGCAGGCGGCTCGGATGCGGACAGGGGCTCTGTAGCCATTTGTTCAGGGATTATAGACTGCCCCTTAGCTTCAGAGTCAAGAGTAATTTCAGGTTCTTGAGGTTCGACTGACTCCACGGTAGCGGATTCAGCGTTACCAACGTCGCTCATCTCCCCTGTTGGTTCCGGAGCCGCCTTATCGGGTGTCTTTATATCCTTAGATCCTTCTGTAGGCTCTGGACCAGTTTCAGGGAGTTTCTCTGCGTTGCCATTTGACTGGACAACCGGAACCTCTGGAACATTGGCAGCGACTGGGTCCGGGATATTTATAACCTGTCCGGATTGCTTCGTCTCCTCCTGACCTTCTACGGCGGCGAGATCGCCGGGGTGCTCTTCGGTTGGGCTATCTGCCTCAGCGGCACTTTCGCTCTCTGGCAGTAGTGCCGTAGGCATATCTCCCGAGTCCGTATCGACGGTTTCCTTTGGGGTTGTGGCGTCCCCGGGATTAATCGTAGCTTGGTTCTCGTCATCCTTGCCTTCTAGAAGTTCAGTCGCTTCGCTGTTATTGATCTGTTCCTGTGGCTCGGCCATCGGCTCAGTAGTAGCTGGCGCCGTCTCCTCAATTTTGGAGGCATTTGGGTCCTCTGGGGTGACCTCGGACGGCTCTGGATCACTGGCAGCCTCCTGTTTGATAGCCTCGCCATTAAGCTCATCTTTGTTGTTAGTTGACGGTGCTTCCTCTTCAGTCGTAGTATTCTCATCGTTTGATTCTGTTTTAGGATCTTGAGGACCCTCGGGCTTTTCGAGGGTTTCTCCTGTGCTATTGGTAGGATCCCCGTCTGATAGTGTCTCATTGACGCCCTCAAGCGTTTCGGCTTTTTGTGTATCGGCCAGTTGTCCCGTTTTGTCACTTTCCTGAACCGGTTTCGTATCCGCACTTAGTTCTCCCAGGGGCTCGTTTATCTCGACGGTAGCAGCCTTATCTGACTCGCTATTAGGTGCGCTTTCATGGGCAGCATCTTGAGGATCATTACTTTCTTCTTTTGAATTCTCCTCGGAAACATCTTTCGACTTTTCAGGCTCAGCATTATCAGGCTCAACTACTGGCTCATCCGCGGCTTCTCCGGTTTGAGGCTCCGATACAGCTCGTACGTCTGCAGTTGGTGTGGTCTCTTGGTCGTCGTCTTCACCGAGAGGCTCCCTGTTGGTTTCACTGACAACGCCTGCACTCTGCTCGCTTGTATCAGGCTTAGATTCCTCGGTACTAAGGGCTGGTGCGTCAGGCTCCTGTATATCCACAGGTGAATCGTTCTCGGTAGTACTGATCGGATGTGTATCAACAGCTATATCTGATTTCTCTAATTGAGGAGACTCGGAAACCTCAGCCTCGAGGACCTAGAACATGTCAGTGACTCTGAGCGGGACCATCAAAAACCTAGCCTTATACCACCTAGGCTAGTGTTTATATGTGACAGTTTAAAATATCAGATATGTAGACTCACAGTTTCCGAAGCTGACTCCCTTGCCTCTTGC
The DNA here is from genome assembly GCF_022478715.1 of Daldinia decipiens. Lineage (NCBI taxonomy): Eukaryota > Fungi > Ascomycota > Sordariomycetes > Xylariales > Hypoxylaceae > Daldinia > Daldinia decipiens. The sequence goes on along the minus strand of NW_026054557.1, from coordinate 358,077 downwards.
TCATTAGACTGACCACCTGAAGGTATGCTTTCTGATTCGGCCGACGATATGACCTCGACCTTCCCTGCCTGCTTATTCGTCACTTCTGTTCCTTCATTCTCATTAGGTTGTTCAGGGGGTTCAGGAGGCTCAGAAGGCTCAGGGGGTTTAGATGAATTCGAGCCAGTCGACTGTAGCGACGGGACCGTATCCTCTGAATTATTAGCCTTGTCTGTAGAAGGCTCGGTCGGAGTAGCTTCAGGTACTAGCGGGGGTGTGGGTTCTGATGATTCTGTGTTTGGCGTCATCTTCGCTGCATTTTTCGCCCCCTTTTTAGCCTTGTCCTTTTCCCTTTTCTTAGCTTGTTTCTTTTGCTTTGATGTGAGTGGTTTACTAGGCTGCTTCTCTGGACTAGGTTCTTTTGGCGTAGATGGTTTGACCTTTTCTTTCTTTGTCTTATGTAACGCTATGGGGGGTGAGGATATCGTGGGTGAAGATATCGCGGGCGGGGATCTGTGGGGTGCTGGAGGCTCAAACTGCTCCTCATTTACATCGTATTCCAGCTCATACTCTGCGGAGCGTGTTAGCGCAAATAATTCAATTGGAATAATAACTTATATACCTTGTTCTACGGGCGGCCCTTCTTCTTCTTCCGACTCCTGAGTATTAAGATATGTTATTTGCGAGTAGTTAGCTACCTGAACGTGCTCTGGGTAGCTAGCTACTTGGACATTTGCAAATGGATTGACCCGAGCAGGACTATACGAAATTCCTCCTTGATCCGACATATTCCGTCGGTGCGCGCGAAAAGCACGTCTTGCCCGTGATTTAAAAACTATCTCAGTTGCTCCCTATGCAGAGTGACGAGTACGATGCGGGTATTTGCAGAAACTAGCAAGCTATTGGGCAACTGAGCTGCCAAATACAGCTATTGGGTATCTGGCCCAAACGAATTGCGACGACTAGATGAAAATAGAGCAAACAATATAGGCTCTACCTATGAAAAATAATTACGGCTCTGATGATGGATGGGAGGGGAATGAGTTAACTGGACAGATGATGGGCGTATGGGCGTATGGGGTGTAAAGAATTCTCTCAATGCGAGTTCGGAACGATAAATGACGTTTGGAAGAACGGGACCAGCTATAAAACGTACACATAATTGATGACTACCTAGCCTACATTATCGAGCATTATCGAGCATTATCGAGCATTATCGAGCATTATCGAGAGAGGCACTACTTAGATGAGACATACCCCACGGTTTGAACGGGGGAAAGTGGAGTGAGATCTCACGCTTCTGTGATCCATATCGTGCTCAAGAGCCGCTGATGGACACGACGGCATTGGCGCCACGTCGCGAGGGGGTTGGGCTAGGGTTGAGACAGATCTGGATCTGGAACTAGAGTAGTCAATCGCGAAATTTCCAAGTAAAAGACATAAATGGCAAACGTTATGACTCGACAAGGAAGTTGGTAGCGGTCCTAAAATCGATAGGAACTGCAAACAGACGGAATAAGAATGGGTCAGACCCACGTAGAAAAGGTCCGGGGGATGGGACTGGACGGATGAGGAGCCAGACGGAAGTTTGACAGCATGATGTACAACCACTTGGCCATGCTCGGGAGCGGATATTGAAGATAGCAGGTGATAAGCTTGGACTTCAAGGCTCATTGGGTTTCGACGTGCCCTCCTTCTCCAATACTTGCACTCACTTCGCCTCACGAATGAAACGATACAAGAAGCAAGTGTCTAAATGGTGTCTGAATCGTCTCTAAATCGTCCCTGAAATGGTCGCGGTGGGTGAAGCCGCCTAACCGACAGGACCAATGCAGTGTGCATGATACCGATGCTAGTGTCGTGTGCAACGTGGTCGTCCTCGTTGGCTTTGATTTTGAGTAGATGAATGGATCCGACGGCAGCAAAGCCAATCACTACGCAGGGCGAGCGGGGCGGGAATTGATGAAGCCTTATTGGACCAACAGTTGGATGAGATCTATCTTGTCTCTCGATTGACCGGTTTAATTGAACGATGCCCGCACCCGCCAGTATGGCAAGTGAGGAAATAATGCAGCTTGCAGCTTACAGTGACGATTAGAAATAAAGTTGAAGAGCTTCCACGAGTTGCAAGACGAGTTTGAACAAGATTAATTGACAAATAATGGGGGTCAATTGGGGTTGATACATGATAGGTAGGTCATAGGAAGGTAGCGACTGCCTATCGATAAGGCATCTTATCGCACCCCGGAATCTTCTAATCGATTTTAGTATACGGAATAGGTAGTGGACCTCTGTGCATGTAAGTACATAGGTACCTAGGTACCTAGGTATGTCCCCAAGTACTTCCTCGCATTAATTATGCCAACCAATTTCGAGCCCGACTTAATCTATAATACCTACCTTTAGGTACCAGGGCAAACCTGATTTTTCTAGATCTAATTCATACCCATTGATGATAAAAAGATCCCCATAGGATGCGCACGAAGCATTGGCAAGAAGCTTGTAAGTGAAAACAAACACAAAACGTAACTATACTGTAGTTAGTTATATTATAAACCACAACACGCGAACGAGTAATATCGGTAACTTACAGCAACGATTATGGTTTCCATCAATGTCTAGAACGTCTACGAGCCTCACATGCATGTACTTAGCCCGAGCCCGAGGAGATTTGTACGACGTAATATCGACACGTATCACTGAACCCGAGGGATATTCCATATCTCCCATAGCCTATAGGTGCGCAATGCCCATCGCGTGACAGTTGTAAGATTACGAGAGATTGCAGCCTTGCCACCTCATATGTACAACCTGAAAGCGTTCGAGGTAGGTCTTAGGCCCTGACCACCATCATACTTGATCCCGAGGTACCTAAAAAGCATACCACGGTGCTATGTTTTAATTTCATCTTACTCTAATCGTGGCCCCGTGGTGTACATATTAGCTCCGGATGAGGGTGAACTGGGAGTGGCTTTTTTCATTCCGAGAGAACTCCACGGCGTCGACCCTACTACTCGTGTAGTCCTCGGCGACGATCTTGATAATACTAGTCAGCTGACTGGGTGTGACTTCCGTATGAGATATGGTATAGTCCAGTAGCGGCTTAGGAGCGTCGTTGAAGAGGATGATTAGCTTTTTACCGGTGTCGTTGATATAATCCTCTACCGGGTCTGTTGGTGGATTCGATTTGTAGAGGTTGTGACATGACTTACGGCTAATTAATTTGACACTGGACCTGCCAGCAGAATTGATGTCCCAATTACCAAGAGGCATCCCATATGTCCCTCATCCAGATACAGTGGCTGGTTAGGAATGAGGTTTACCCCAGCTGCGTCCTAGTAAATATCCTACTCGTTGACGAATGCTAGACGCAATAAATCAGCGTAAGTCATTCTCACTAAAGTCTGAAGGAAATCGAAGAATAAACTCACTAAAGTTCATCCATATGTAGAACTTGTTCCATCCCCGGTGGTTGAAAATACTGAAGACTCTCGAGTCCTATTTAGGTTGTATGTTGAGTTGATAGTAGCTTTCCATGGCTTCGCAGTAGGACTTCCACTCATTGATGGTGTCTTTCCGGTTCTTCAGTCGGCTTAAGCTCGACCCTAGTTCGCCCTGATACTTAGAATCCCCGCTTTCCTTGCTTTGGGAATTTACAATCGACGTGTAGAATTCCCACATCACGTTAAAGGTCGGTGTTAGCTTGGCCATCTGAGCTTCCGATTCCGGCACGTATATAATGGTAGCCACATTTCCCATGAACTCAATCACCTTGCCTGTCTTTGTCGTATCACATTTTGCCTCGTCACTCCAAATGCTATAGGACTAGTTTTGAAGGGCTTAGTAGCTAGGACAGTCATTGAACCTGGTATCATAGGTGGAGATATCCATGGGGTCTGAATTGAGAAAGTCGGCAAGAAGTAGCATGAAGATCGTGAAGAGGTGATCTACACACCAGAGGTCCCCTAAGATTCCTTGATTGATCCATCTATGGGTTGGCATTGTCTTGATTGTGTATTCAAGCCCATCCATCAAGGTCAGGTCCTTGATACTTGGTCGATCGAGCCTCTCGAGCTCAGTATCGATGTGTTCTGCAAGGCAGAAAGACGTTAGTATAGTGATGATCTTGCCATACCGCGCTTTGGAATTTCCTAACGCCATCAGTCGTAGTATGAAGTCCATGGAGCGGCTTACTCACAGTGAAGATGTATTGCTTATAATTCTGTTTGTCCTTGCGGTTGTCGACTTTCATGGTGCGCTGCGCAATAGAAGTAATAGACAGCCGAGCAATCAAATCACTCGCGTTGCGGCCATCAAGTTCCTGGTTGTACGAGTCCCCCCCAATCCAGGGGGTTGCTATCCGGAGCAAGTCTCGGAAAATCCAAAAATCGCCTGAGCATCGGTATTATAATGGACCTTATTGTGAAGTTAACACTTGGCTGGTAATTAAGGACTGATCTAGGTTAGGATACTTCCGAACAGGGATACCTCTCTCCTATTTCGTGGTATTTCTCAACATTCATAGCTTTTCACAATTCTTTCGTCCTTTCTCGTAATTTTTGAGCCTTGTAGCACCTTGTCATATTCTATCAGCCACTTTCTCTACTTTTAATAGGTACCCAATTCCTCCCTTGATATCATTCCTCTCTCCCTTGCTTCCAATTCCGTACCCTGTACATTTCTGTACATTTCCCATAACATGCTCCCTTTTTATCCATCTTCTTCTGGAGGGGAGCTCGCGAACACAGCGCAAGTATTACAACTAAATTTCTTTTTTGAAGAATGCTGTCACGCAACATGATCCTCAAGTGCTTCTTAAGTCTCCTCGCAGTCAACGATCGAATGTCAGACTAGTTTCCGCTGCACACTATCCCAGCGCTTTGCTAGCAATATCCCGTGCCACGTATATCTGGCCAAACAGATTCGTTACATCAATGAATGCCTTCAGCTTTGTTCTTACAGCCTTATCAAGGCTCGATGAGAGCGCTTCCCAGCAAACTTGCATAAATGCCCTCTCTATATTAGCCACCTGCATTAACAATTCTTTCGCCCTCGCGAGTGAACCCTCTCTTCCGCTGCCTTCAGATGTCAATAAGGAGGACAGGCTCTGCTCATTTTTATCTGTGAATTCTGGAAAGTGAAGGCTATTGAGGTTGCCTTCCGCGTCATCTCGCATCACAGAGCCGTAGTCGTTATACTGGCGGCAAAGGGTGGCAAGATGCAAACATATCTCCCATACAAGGTACCTTTGCCCCATGGAGGTCAGGCAGTGAGAGCCGCTGGTGCTGATGAGGCAGCAAAAAAAGGCAAATGAATATGGACAACTCGTATCGTTGGCACCGGTCGTACGGGCCCAATCATAGTACGGCACTTGATCGTGCCAGCCGACTGATGCCCGACCCCTGGCATACTGGTGCTCTCTTAGTTTTTCGTTATCGGCGTTGTGCGCCATGTGTGCTAGCAGGAACTTCTCGAGCTCTTGCATTACACGCAGTTTGGCAGTCTCCGGGCTTTTCATCAAAGCCGGATGCCGCTTCACGTGTCTAATGTACTTGGATAGTACTTCAGCGACATCCGCGGAGGCCAGGGACCTGGGAGGCGAGCCACAGTCGGATTGCGGAGGGCCAGAAACTGTTGGTTGGAATGTGGTTGGCTGGAGCGACGAGTGGGTGGGAAGTCCTGGCTCGGTGTGTCGAATATCTGTACTAATCATGTCAGGATTTCGAGGAATTTCCTGGAGGCCTTTACTATAGTTCTACGATCCCTGATGATTCGGGTCGACCTGTTCAGCTCAAAATGCGTTCTCGAAGATAAGCTATACAGGATCTTCAGAAATGTATAAAAGATATAGGTTTCACAAGGTCGAGATTGAGTCACTCGAAGATACTAAGGCTGTTCGTGATAATCCCGAATATTGGAAGTTGTGGGTAGAATATCCAGGATTTGTAATTGTGAGGGCGTGGAAGAAGTAAATGTATTTAACTACCTAACACCACCGTTCCTCAAATGGTAACTCTATTCATCACAGAGAACGCTTACTTGGTTCCATACCTAGGTAATAAAGTGAATACCAGGGTAGATATGTTTTCTGTCCCTTAAGTAGGTCGAGTTGGTAAAGCATAGGGAAAGTACCTGGTCCCTAATTCTATGCATAGGTACCTAGGTACCTACCTAGGTACATAACAGCTAAGTTTATGCGAGATACGTACCTACCCTGTCAGTTTATTATGGATGCTGATAAATAAAAAGGCAACTGCTCTTCGCCCCTAAACTCCGATTAGTAACCTTGCTGTGGGTTAGGTCATGTTGAACTTTTGGAACTTCCTTAGGAAGGAAGGAAGCTCCTTAAGAAGGAGAATTTAACTCGTAACTTCTTTTTTTTGTAAGGTTATTTCTCTTGACCGCCTTATTTCTAATAACAACTCGGCAGATCCAAGTTGAAGAACATAATATCATCCATTAATCTAGAATATCCAGGACACAAATCATTATTCATCAGGCAACCGCAATCATACCTACCAGGTTTACATATTCTACCTACATTACAATATCATCTTTTTACTATTTCTGAGAACCTGAAGTATCATACAACGCGCCCTACCCAAGTCTTAGTAGCCTCAGCAGACTTTCACATCCTCAACCCAACTACAATCTAAACAAACCACAATCCAAACAAACATCAACCTAAACAAACTACACTCTATTAAGCGAATCGCACCTTAAATAATCTACTTATGGATTTGGAATAAAACCAACAAGCAACCTCTGAATGGGCGACTTCCATACAATAGCCTCCGAAAAAGACAAACCTCCCAACATCAGACCAGCTAACATACCCAAGAGAAATAAGAGGACCACATAATTCTCGTGGCTACGAAGACCCGATCTAGTCAACTTTTTTACTTCTTTCCGGGGAGTGTTCTGCGGAGTGGTTTTGCTGATTGCTTTGAAATATTTTAACCAGAACTCCGGAAAATTTTCGGGCTTGTTCATGACCAGTCAGACTTCAGCCTTCCCACATCAACCGAGTTGGAAGCATTACGTATATACGGGGATAGCCAAAAATGCGACTTCGGTACGCTCCCTCGAGAAATCGAGTATCTACTCTAACTTGACGGATTATGCTGGTAGAGGGCCGAATTCATAATTGTTTCGCAGTCGGTATTCTGATCTCTTGACGAGCTTTGCTTTTACATGAAAGAGTTGTTGGAAGAATTCACACCCAAGGAGAAATACTTCTTTTGCAGAGGTACTACCCTAAACTAAAATATTCAACACTGCTAAGACTTGTCACAGAGTCTACTGTGGTCTGGATTTAGACTTTGGGCATCTGACGTTTCTTAAAATATCTTGTGACTCTTCTAAAAATAAGCGACGCTTTGGGAGGGAAATAACCACCGCGTTAGGGTTTACTCGTTTAGGGGTTAAGGACCCTAACGCGGAGGAATAAGGCCCAAGGCTTGAAACTCGAAGTTGGTTGGTTCGCTAGGTAGCTACTAAAACCACAAACGAATTCTTCGCGGAAGGTTCTGTTTGACATGTATCATGTTGGCGCCTGCGGGGTTTATTTGAGGAGGATATACCCAGGCCTTTGTTCTGGTAAAATGGAAACATTTCAGAGTCACTAGGATACCGGAAATCTTGTATTTCAGCATGTTCCATAGAACCGTTGGCTTAGGATTCTGGTTTACATCATCGTGAAACAATAATAACCAAATTTTCCTATAGACTTGACTTAGCTAAGTATCTAGGTACGCTTTCTGATTACTCGTGGCGGTATAGTTCCTTGGGGAATTGGCTTAAAATCCTAGAATAATCTGTTATCATGATTCGACTATAGAGAGCACCTAGCCCTAGCCAATCTGCTATAAAATTATGGGATATGAAAACTACAAGCTCCGTGTAAAGAGATTCTTCATTGAATGTAATATTTGTTTTAGGAGCAAAATGACTATTGTTTGATTGGGCTAAGAGCTGTACTTATCCCTTTCAAAGGACTTCTACTCGCTATTTGTCGAGTACTCGGATGGAATAAGGGACTTCGGTGTCTCTTTCCCAATCCTGTCTAATCTCGATGAAGAGATAATAGGTGCTTACAATACGTTAATATTCGTATAAGTCACTAGCCTAGGACATGGAAGTATGTTATCTAGAGGCTTCGAAAAAATAGTCTCGCACGGGTAATATTGATACGAGCAAAGCTTATGTAGATAGACTACATCTCCTATCCACCAACCGAACGTGCTGAAAATATGTAACTGCCAATGAAGCACCGTAGTCTCACAACGCCAACGCCGTAATCAGGAACGGGGGAAAACATGACTCGAAAGAGATTGCTATGCATCTAACAACTTACTTAGACCGGTATAGCCTGATCCAAGTTCTAGCTGCGGCTCAGCTCGGATGTATCAAGACCACACCCTCTTCCTACAATTCATCCATTCTAGACTCCTCTATTACTACTTCTCCTACTAAGACCCAAGGCTGCGGTTGTGGCTAACACGAAGGTAAGCAGACGTCTTGGTTAGTTCGCTCACATGGCCATTTCGGCTTGTAACTTCCGCAGTTCCGCTTCGTCGTCGTCCACTGCAATGGCTTGTGGTTTGGTTTGGACTATTTGAGAGCATTAGTAGATGGCGGATAAAGTCTATTAGGAGAGGTATATGCTTACTCTCTTGGTTCCCGACTGCTGGCATCCTGTGGATAGCATCGGATACTGGTACGGTGCCTGATTCGAGCATCTTCTTGTCGAGCTGTTCTTGCATCATCGCCTCCAGCTCGTCGTTCAAGTCTTCCTCATCCACCGTCTCGCCGATGTGCGCACTCGTGATAGCAGCGACGATTTCTTCGCTGAGCGCGTTCTGTTCTCGGAGTTTGTCCCTAATACAACATCCTGGTAAGCTGCTATATACATCGAAAAGAATCGAAATTCTAGCTGGAGAACGTACATAGTCTCGTCGACCTTTTCCGGTGTGAGTTTCCCGTGAATATCGCTCATCGCTTCGCCTGCTCTCTGCATTGCGGCAAGAGTCTCGCGGTTAATATTAGCCGACTCGATAGCGTTGATTTGTTGTTCCAACGTCCCAATTTGCGATATTGTCTGCTCAAGGCTGTGCTCGTGCCCCTTCTTCCTCCGCAATGCGGCCTTCGCGGCTAACCGCTTGCGTGTCAGCTCGGGTCGGTGGGGTTCCGTCGGTGAACAATAACTTACCGGTCTTATTCGTGTTGACATTCTTTCGGGCGAGGGCGTCCTGCTCTTCCATCTGTGCCATTAAATGTTTCTCGCGCTTCTGCAGCATCTCGAGCTGCGACCGTAGGCCGAGAATCGCATTTTTCGGGCTGTCCTTTTTCTTCTGAGCGGCGCTGCCACCGAACCAGGCCCAGACGCCAGACATGGTGAACGACGCGTACTTATCGAAGCCGAGGTTGATTGAGCGTTGGGAATCGGCAGGTATGGTTTAGATAGGGGTCTCGATGTGATAGCCGGTGAGATATCGATCGCGGGGTAGAATCACAGTAGAATCGTAGTTAAGGAGATGACGTCGCTTTTTCCTATTATGCCTTAGAAGGCAGATCCGTCGACTATGTTGTCTGAATAGCGGGAGTTTAGGCGGTATCAGAAAGCGAAAGAAAGCTGTAACTGTCACGAGATTGTTGAGGTCTAGGCAGGTAGATGGATATGATGCAAGTGGTAAGTGGTAAAGTGGTTCACGCTTTAGGTAAGTCGATCAGGTAGCAGAATGGACAGAACGGATTGGATGACGCCGCAGCCGACAAGGGCGACAGGGGGGTAACAACTTACATGCCTAGGTTAGGTACCTACCTATGTACATACCGACGCCTGACCTTTTTTAGTGGCCGGTATTTAGCCGGATCAGTCAGTCAACGCCCCAGGTGACCAGTAAGGTTTAAAGATGCATTAGTGAGCCACTATGTACACAGTAGCAATCGACTAATAAAGTCAAAGGCCGAGTCTATTTGTTACCTTGGTACAATAATTGGAAAGCATTGATTCTTTATAGAAACCCCCTTTCTTATCTTATACATAGTACTAGATGAAGGTTGCCTACCAATTGATTTCTTCTTCACCTCACCAACTTCAACGGCGTCGATCTTCCTCATCTGCTCTTAACTTAACTAATGTCTTATGGACCACTTCCGTCGATACGCTGCCTCCTCTCGCATCTTTCTACAAGGCACGTGGGGGATAAGGTCAGGTTTCTTGGGTGGTAAGACAGTTTGCTTTTTCTCCTTCTCCTCATTTTATTTGCGAACGAGCTTGGACATCTCCGCAATCTCTGCGGCCATTTAGTATCATGTAAAGTTTATGACGACAGCTCTCAAAACCCTAGAGCCGGTCCTTGACCTACTGGGCTTTCTCCTACGGGCGTGTGCACTAATAACATTATTAGTGTAACTGGATACTCGACCCATTCAGCCACATTGACTCTTCAACACGAGTATCCCAAAGGTACTAAAACTAGAGTCGGTGCCGATGTTACGCTTCTTCTCCAGAACCTCAACTCCGAACAGACGGATATTGGCCAATGGGTCCATGTGATAGGATACATCACATCTATCGACCGGACGTTTGCTAAAGCCACGGTGGGATCTCATACAGAAAACATTGGGGTTCAGGTACTTGTTCTCTGGATAGCTCGTGACCTAGACATCTCATCATACGAGAACACTCTCATTTCCGAGGTTGAGTGACCGTAACGGAAGACCCAGACTCAGACACGATTAGCTCGGGAAATTTTCCATCATCTCCAAACAACCAGAATAAAGCGAGGTGCGATGTGATTCATACCACTAGCGGAACCATCAATGTGCTTATAACGCCCCGGGACCTCGACGCTACTCATTGAACGATCGAGGACCTGCGTGCATTCAAAGCCGCTAATCCTGTTTTGCTTGGACGTCTCTAAATTACGAAAAACACGATTACGAATGGATTCGTCCGAATGACGAGTCACTAGAGCACATTTTGATCATTTGGTACCATTACATTGTCAAAAATGACATTCACCGCAGACTGCTTTTTAGCGAGAAGTTTGCTTATTGCAGATTCAAAGGCAGGTGAGGTTGTTGATGGGCTTTACAGGCGCTGAAAGGCTATGCCAAGAGCTATCGCAGCCAACCCTGGCTTATATGCCAACTCAGCAAAGCTAGGTAAACACAATTGAAGTGTGCAGCTGTTCTACAAGAGATAAGCTCCGATCGATCCCCGGTGCTACCTTGCTTCGGAAAAGCTCCGCTCTCGGCCGGTCACGACCTTCAGACCTGTGGGTTATGCGGTAAACCCCGTTCATTGGTAGCTAGGTCGAATAAACAAAAAAGGGGCTATATCGAGCCTTATATCTACCTAAATGCCTCGACTTCTAGATGGCATGGTCCGCTTACCTGCACGACTTCTGCATGACATGCACAGAACCATGGAGTAAGATGCTTAGTGTAAGCCAATTGGGGAATAGGTCTCGCCAAAAAGAGCTTAAGCTTCTCTGGCTTGTTGCGGCAAGTTGAGCGGCTTATGTACCTAATGCAGACAACCATTGAACTATCACGTTTCAATCTCTGGGATCCACAGAGGCTTCAGCAATGCCAGATGGCAAACCCTCGCTGGAGGACAGCTACCTCCTGCAGCTTTCAATCTAGGAACAACCCATTCTCGACCAACTTGGAGCCGCCGAAGTCCCGCTCGGCGGTGGGACGCATGCCCTCGAGTCCTTTGCGTCGTGCTCCCGCCTGTCTCACGGCGCATTTGCGTTACATCGGCGATCTGCTGCATCCCCAGACAGTTTGCAAGTTTGCAAAACCTTACTTCCGGGACATCTCGCCCCCTTTCTTGTCATCGTATGGTCGCCGAGAATTATGACTTCTTCGGTCTTTTCCGCGGCGCTTTGAGCCCTCTCCGGACCCGTTTGAGATTAATACTGGCTGGTGTAATGGGCGCTTGAGCGGCCTCTCGGGATTTAATTGCGAGCGTGCTGCGGCCTGCTTCTCCCACATCTCCTTCGATTTCAAGCAGATATCGTCAATCTGTTCCTGAGCGCATGTTAATTAATATCGATAAGGGTCGCGGCGGGTGGATTGCCCTACGTCTGTCAAGCATGGTCCGGGTGTAGAGATTAGGAAGCCGTCCTCTCCCTAAAAGCATGAGTCAATGTATTGTTCGCAGCTCGTCATTTTGGTTATCCTACTTCTCGGGTATACGGTCTAACGGTGGCATCTGGCCCCAGGTAATATTGGAGCTCCTGGGTGATGACCTTCTTGTGGATGTCAAGATGCGGAATCCAATATCTATTCATGGGAAAGGATGCCATCTTTTGAGCATATGCTGAGCAAAGGAGGAATCTCAGGAAAACATTTAAGATCAGCACGAAGTCGGTCAAGGGGGCTATTTATGCGAGAAGGCTAAGAATAGTTGCGCCTCACAAGCTTAGCGCCGACTGTTGAGCAGCAGCGCAACACTACCGAGAGTCTGGTGTAATTTATCTTCACACCGCCCTCGACGTGAAAGAGGCTTTAACAGCCGTGTATTTATGTTGTCCAGCTTGCCATACCTTCGTCCCGAATGCGACTGTTGTCCGGTAGGTGCATACATACACAAGGGATGCAGTTCGCCTCACTTACACGCCCCATTTTTCCACGAGAACGAATAAGCATCGCCTATCTGCTCATAACACAGGGTATGGAATATCCACAACTTACACATTGGTATTGGCTCTCATTGCTCAATTTTCTATTGCGGTCAGTACTGTATCAGGATCACATTGCAGTACTCCCCCTGCCGGTACCGAATTCTTACCTCTTCTCACGAAACTGCGTTACGCATTCACGCCCGAGAATGTCTATACTTATGAGTGGGATGTCCTATCAAGGATTCTTCCTACTTCCGTGGCGTTTTTCTATTATTATCTTTGACGGCAACAAATGAGAGACTCAATAAACAAGGTATGCGCATTTCCTTGTCATAACGTCTCGATAAAGGATAAAGGTCAGCAGATACCAGGAAACGAACAGTGGCTAGCCTACTTCGAATACCGTCTTCTATTCGCGACCCGGGGCCTTAGACTCAATATTACAACCGTCTGCCTTTGAGCTTCCTCCCCAACCCATGTTTCCCCGTCATCCGACCCAAATCAGGAAATTGCACCATTCATTGATACCCACCTAAGCTATGAGTGCCTCATATCCTTCCTTATAAGGCTTTCAACCGATTCGGGATACATCGTCTCAACTCATTCCCTTCGCATAGTTCATACGCTAGTTGCTTCTTATCAGCTGAAGGCTAGAGAAGGGTTCCCAGTTCCAGGCTGGTGTGACATCAAGGCATAAGAGAAATCCAATCATGAACTCGGAATTTGGCACCCCCAAATTCTTGATCTTACGTAATGCGGTACAATTTCTCGTACTACTCATCCTACGATTTGGTTTGTTCAACTTCTGCTGCTATGTTGGCGGTCTATGTGAGTATGACCGGCTCCGCGAAATCCCACTATAATAGGGTGTACTATTCAATGTCTTTGTTTATTTTCTTCATTTAATGCCGACTGCATGCTTATTATACTGCATGATTATATTATAGGATGGTTTATTCTAGGCGCAAGCAGCGCTTGTCAAGAATCAACTACACGTACGCCGATTGCTTGCGGTTCAACAGGCCTTCGGATTCAGAATTGTAGTGCTTACCCGGACACCTAGTCATTCGTCGTAGATACATTGTGGGTGAACGTGATCAGTATGTGTTACTAGTTACATCTGTGGAGAGATAGGGCGGTATGAGAACGTTACTTCTTGGAGATAGCCTCTTCAGTCGCCTACGGCACTCATCGACTCCGGCAGTAACCAGGAGGCCCCGATCCAGTCAGCGCCAACCAGCAATTATTCACTCCCAAATTCCTTGCCCCCAGCAAGGATGACCGCGCCGAGCCTCGAATTGTCTTCTCGAGGCAATGAATCAAACGACGATCTCGGCTATCACTATACAAGTCGAGTAGGCCCCCCTTTCGGTATCGTGCCTAATAGTCATCCGATTATTGTATCGGTTTAGCGAGAGCAGTATCCCGAAGGCGTTGCGCTCTTCGTAATGGCAGGCCACTGCTTACTCTTCACCGGTTTGATGTGGCTATCATTCGATTCTCGGAGCAAGGTTCATAATTAAAACCTATCAGCGGACGGAAGGGGACATTACGTGGCAAATCATTAGAAAGCAACACTTCTATGGGAGTGGCCTATTAAATTGGCTTAACAGAACGAATAAGAACATTAACAAATAAACTTAATGCCATCGGGAAATCCCTGGCCTATACGTAGGAAAGCAATGATTATAAGCCAAGCAGCTGGCAAGATATTTTTTTAAATTCTTTGGATGGTTCTCGCAAGGGAAAGAAGCGAAAAAAGACAAGAAAAGGGGTAACTAGCACATTTGTCCCTATCCTAGTGTCAATATATTAAAATTACGAACACCTTTTTTCTACCAACTTCCATCCACTTTGTCTTCCTCGTTCATCATATTCTCCGCATAATTGCCCATCTATCTTCGTTGATTACGGTAGAGCATCTTTTGGAACAACACCAGACCTTATTACGATGTATACAATGTAGTACCTAATCTGCAGTTTCTTGGCCTTTCCACAGCCTTAGTGTCATGGACGTTGGTTATTGAAAGGCATACAGATGGGCAGGGAGATGGCGGCGCGGACGGAATATTTAGATAGCTTATACTAGCATCCTACACGGCGCATGTAGTTCTGAGGGAACTTGCCACGCCCACAAATACACAGAAATGGCTTGCCGTTTCTAGCAAATGGGGGTGCCTCTCCATCCCGCATATTACTTGCAGGTCTAGCCTAAGCGAGACCAAGTTTTGCATTGTTCAACATAGGCCGATATATTCTTTTTCCACTACAGCAGCTCTTCGTCGCTGGCAGAGTTAAGCACGCGAGCCTTCAAGTGTAGCGCTTTAGAAATACCAATCTCGGACTGGGCATCGGCGTATCAAAAATGACGGCGCAGTTCGAGGGGTCGGGGCGTAGATCAGATGCTATGATTATGAAGCCTGTTCTACTACCGGACAAGTTTGAGAAGCGGAATACGCACTTATTTTCACATGTAGATTTCATCATAATAGAGTGGATAGTTTGCGTTTCTGGAGTTCATGAAGTCTTAAGACGCGAAACCGAGGGCCACCAAAAGACCTTTCTAGTCAGGGGCGTAAAAAGTGATAAACACGGCATGACTGACGCCCAAATAAATATGATGTAGGTAATGTAGGATCTGTGCTTTTCCAAGCAAGCCTCTCTTGGTAAAGTCCAAGTAATTCATTTATTTTGAGCGGCATTACTACAGAACGCCACAACCTTTATGCCTATGTCGTTGTCAATATCCCGCTCTCTATCTTCTTTTGAGGGCTGGCATATAGAGAATACGATGCGGGGGTTTAAATGTTCTTAGATGTATAATTAGACTATTTCGCTATGTATTTTACCTTTGGGGGCGTCTATATCAAGTAAATATTGATAGTTGTTTGCGTGTGTAAAGGGGTCAAGTTATTAAGGGTAAGTGTTTGTATACGAATAATTTTTCTTCCAACATGATCTTTAGAATTCAGCTTTAGTGCCTAAGTTTACAGATTGCTTTTGGAAACTCTACATTTCATCAAGACAAAAACATAAATGAATCAAATACATCCTTTGTTTACGTATAAATATTCATAATGGCCATAAATACCTACAACAACAAGACGTCAGTGACTAAATGTCATGCATTCTTGTCCAAGACAAGAATAAAACCCGTCTTGCCAGCACCTCCATAACTTTCAACCAGCGAAGCTAACCCCTTTCAAAGACTCATATCGAATCTGTGAAACAACGCAGAGTTTTACTCATACCTTTCCCCTTACCACTTCTCGTCTTGGAAGTTATCATGGCACCTCAGACCAAGCAAGAATCACCGCTATATCCCGTTAAAGAAATACTCTCGTTACACTCATCGCACCCATTCTTATGTACAAATTGTTACACCAACCTTCTGGAACTGTCCGAGTCACCAGAGTGTATCCTCTCACAATCCCAATCTAAAAAGCGACAACGTAGCAACTCTCCTGACACTGATTGTCGAAAAAAAACCAGATTGTCCCCTCCACTAAGATCAGATTCTGAGGCGCAAAAGGGGCACAAAGAAACCCAACCAATTTCAACACTGCCCTTTATCCGATCACCTACTGTCGAAGAGTTTAAATTCAGATACTTCCGGGAAAATCCTAAAATAGCCGCGTGGCTTGGTATTGACGACCCGGATCTACCAGAAATGGCAGGATCTTACCGGACCACTAAAACCGTAGACTCTATTCCCATAATACTTTCTACGACTGCATCCTCGATGACGAAAAAGGTCCCGGCTTATTTGATAGACGCGAATTTTCGAAGCGCTGTCCTTCGTGACAATAAAATCGAGTTTCTAGATTTAGACCCTCATGCTACACTTCCGGATTGGGTTCAAACCCATATCAACGAAGTGAATAGTGTAGAAGGGGACGATATTCCTATAGATATATGTAACATACATGCCGACTATGTAGGCACTGCTATGAGAGCGGTATACGAAAGCGAGATACTACACTCTCTTATTACCGCTTTAGGTCTTGGACGTCGAGTCTGGTTCGATGATTCTCCTTTGCTCAAATATCACAGTCAACAAGTGTTCCAATATGCCCTCTTACCACCGGAAGTGGGGACCAGTACGTTGCATAACCCGAGGCCTGATATACTCTTTGGATATAACAATGAATATATACCTGCCTTAAGGGCATATGATATAGGTTATAAGGCGTTTAGAAGCGCGATTGGTGATACCGTTTGCCTCCCGTACTTGATCATGGAATCACAAGGCCATCTGGGCCATATCTTAGTAGCTGAGAACCAATCTTTCATTAGCGGCCGCATATCTTTAGATATGACCTGGCCGATACTTGGGGATCAGGACATAGTATTTGTCGTCGGCACCATGCCATACCTTGCACACCTCTATGTTATGTGGAGAGACGTAGTAGAGAATCATGGTCCTCGCTATTATATAAAATTGATTTCAGTATTTAGCTTAATCGATTTGGAACAGTTTAAAAGATTCCGAACGGCGATTTTCCACATCCAATACTGGGCGAAAAATAACAGGCTAAAGCGGGTTTTAACTGGCCTCGAGGCGTGGAGAGCAGCTGGTTGTCCTCGACACAAGTACCAACCAAGTAGACGTAGTCCTATGCAGGAGGAATAAGCAGCAAGAAGCCTAGGTTAGGGGTATAGTATTCTGTATGATCAAGGAAACGGGCAAGATCAAGGATAGTTTCAGAGCCAATAAGGAGGCTATTCGAGTCTTGAAAATTACTGGAAAAGGTATAGATTCCAGCGGTGTTTGAAAATACTTTTACAATGTGTGGGAAGCCCTTCTGGTTTGAAGTATCTCAGATCGATCCTTACCTGAAATCTAATTGGTTGAAGTGGCTTGTAGCACTAAAGAAGTATAGGTTGTACCTTAGGTATTTTGCCGTGTGTTCCGCAATGGCTGCGTGGCTGTGTGGCTGCTTGGCTGCGTCAACGCGGGGCTTTGCCTTTTACTTGTAGCTGAGCCTTACCGATTACGTCAGCGTATATTAGGTACATTACTTAGGTACCTACATGTAGGTATGCAGGTACGTACCAATTTACCTTTATGACCTCATCTTCTTGACAACGCAACACGCGGCATACATACAACTGGTGATTTGCTTGGCCACAGCATCTTTCCATGCAATTCTCGAAAGAACTTGTTTGAATCCTCAAACCGCATGACATTTACTTTGTTCATTGTATTGGTTCTTAGCAAACCAAACAAGGTCGAAGCCATGTTTTTATTACAGATTCTGGGGTGATTGACCGATCCGCAACAAGGATCAAACGTTTCGTCGTGTCTTGCTTGTGCATTTATGTACACATTTATGTACAGGCTGTGAATGTGTATGTATGTACATAAGTCCATGAGCCAGGGTGATACTGCCTTTGTTCGGGACAGGCAGAACCGGGTATCCAATCATGATGCCGGCCTAGACCACTCGGGTTGCGTCGTCATACTCCAGCAGCACAAGTCGTGGCTCAGATCAAACTGCTCAAAATGCCATGTAAATAAATACCAAGTTAGCTGCCTACCAAGTGTCTCACTTAGCCTCTCTTCATCTAGAATATATTAACCATAAATCGTTGGTCGAGCATCCCATCCCCTCATAAGTGTCCACAAGCCGCTTTCTAATAAGGCATCATTGTCTACACACAGTCAAGATGATCTTGACAGACATCATCTCCATCATCCTCCGCCTTGCGGAGTTGGTTTTTGGAGCTATTGTCGCTGGAATCAACGGGCAGTATCTCCATGCCGTCGAGAATACCGACAGTTGGGACCAGAGCCGTTTTATCTACACCGAAGTGGTAGCTGGTCTCGCCATTTTCCTTTCCATTATCTGGCTCTTCCCGTTCGCGGGTAGCTTCGTTCACTGGCCTGTCGACCTTCTCATTTCCATTTGTTGGTTCGTTGCCTTCGGTCTGCTAGTTAATGTAAGTCATCCTACATATCATCCTACATACATGGTCGCGATAGAAGACGTGGTTCTAATCGTTCGAGCAGTACCTCGATGGCGGCTGCGGATACATCTTCGACTGGGATAATGTTTCCATCCGCCGCGGTGATCAGTGCGGAAGATGGAAAGCTATCATTGCATTCTCCTTCTTGTCTGCTATTTGCTGGCTCGTCTCAGCAATCGTCGGCATCGTCTGGGTCCGAGATCACGAGGCTCGAACTTACCGCCGACGAAGATGGCGCGGTTCCCGTGTCTAAGATATACACGAAATAAAGTCGGCGCTCTATAAAAAATCTCGTACTCTATAACACACATTGCGTTTCCGATTCGAGAGACATTACACCGAGTCCTTTTCCAGTCACCCTGGGGCATGGTTCAGTAACGACAACCCTTGATTTTCAGCTGAATTAATGATGTTATGAGAATGAGGCATCTGGTTAGCGTTATCGGATGTATTTAGGATACTGCTTGTGGTTGATTTTCGATGATATTAAGCTGGAGTCGGCAATAGCATCATAGCACCATGAGAGATACCCATGTTAGTAATGAAACAGTCTTAATATTTATTATTAAAATTCCCATACGACTGGATGCGAAGTCTCTCCTAGGTTGGTGGGGTAAATGATACCTCGTCCTTGTAAATAGCAACCGTCTACATACACACTATTACGGTATGGTCTAAGATGATTCCAAGTGCTCATCGTCAGACTAATGTCGACCCTGATTTACCTTGAGCATATCGATGGGTCCCATCACGTATCGTTCCTGTCAAACCGGTAGCAATCTCATGTCTTCAATGCGTAACGAGATACTGACATCATACTGATGCAAATTTATGATATCTCACATTAAAATTATGTAACAGATAGTCTATATTCGTCCGTAGATATTTGTGTATGTATGTAGAAACTGTTTTATGATGAATAAATGGCGCGGTCATCAGCAGATAAAACGGATATGGTATTCTATCCGTTTACTGGATGGTATTTCATAAAGAGGGTGTCTCTTGTTAACGCTAGAAGTTAAGAAGTTGGTAACGGGGAAGTCTATGACGGCGTTTAGTGGAGTCGACAGGGGTTAGGGGCTCGAGATCCTGTGGCGGATTGGTTAAGGTGACGCCACATCTCACACCACTTTTTTGGTTTCACTAGCCACGGCTTTAATCCCCTATCAAGTCTTTCTTCCATCTACATAACAAGATCTCTCGGATGTCGGCAACATGATTCAAGATATACTTCATACTGGAGAAAGGATGCCAAAGTCCCGAATTTAAACCACTAAGATAGTCCAGCCCGTCGGGATTTTTCTTGATTTGGAAGCTAGTGTAAGAGGCTACGCACGCTCGACAAAATAGACCCCATTCAGAGTTGAAGGATCTGGCTTTGTCCAAAGAGTGTACCTTACACTAATCCCCCACATACATATTGTCATCTCCTTGTCCACCAGTAGCATCTGTGAAGATGACCGCCACAGCATATGGCCGTTTACTATGACGCCAGCGGGCAAGCCACAGTACTTGCCTACGCAGTTGAGGTAGCCAGTAAGGCGGGGGTGCTGGGGGTAACGGGGTAAGCATGAAGACTTGTGTCACTAGCTCTAGGTTTGACACAGTACCTGGCACTAGAATTTACTTATGACATTCTTACGAGCCTCCAGATTTAATTTGTCCGGTATAGGTGTGGGAAGGCTTAGCAACCGCTTCTGTCAAGGATCATGCATCCCCAATCAGGGGCGATGACGACCGATGAAGTCAGAGACTTTCACATCGTCTTGTAGCTTCGTATCTCGTATTGATTGGACAGGTCTAGGCTTTGAAGGCGTAATCTAGGAAATAGATACTACGATACTTGATCGAGATTCCAGATGATGAAATATGGCGGCAAATTAAGAGACTGCCTTGGAAACAAAGGGTGAGGATATATGTCGAGGCTGGCTTCGTATCAGTATAAGAGGTCGACAATCCCAGATCTCTACAACGAATTTCTCTTCATTATTACCAATATCAACATCAACAAATAACTATTGATTATCTAAAAGATAATTTTTGATACCCTTTACTACCTTATCTATATTTACTGACTATTTATACAACTATCCAATATGTCTGGCGTAATCAACAAGGTTAAGGAAGCCGTCACTGGCCACCACTCTTCCTCCACTAGTCACAACACCAGTCAGAACAGCGCCCCTGAGGGTGCCCATGGGCCCCATGGCAACCGAGCAGCCAACGCTGCAGACCCAAGAGTCGACAGCGATCGTATGCAATCTTATTCTTATGATGATTTCATATCATAAGGTCACTAGGTCACTAACATTCGTTCTAGGTGACCACCGTGCCGCGCCAAGCTCGACCCTTGGTGGCTCTAACACATACACATCTGGAGACAACTACAGCCACGGCGGCGCTGGCACTACCACAACCGGTCACCGAGAAGGTGCTTCTGGACCTCACAACTCCCGTGTAGCTAATGCCGCCGACCCACGAATCGACTCAGACCGAGACGGCCGCTTTGCGGGTAACACCGCCGGCGACTATGGTGGCAGTGGCCGAGAAGGAGTCTCTGGACCCCACAATTCTCGAGTAGCCAACACTGTTGATCCTCGTGTTGACTCGGACCGAGATGGCTCTCGCACTGCTGGTAACACTTACGGAAGCTCTGGAACTACCGGAACTACTGGCGCCGGGTATACCCCTTCCGGCACCACGGGTAACACCTTTGGAAGCTCTACTACCGGCACTCACGGTTATGACTCTAATACCGGCACAACCGGTTCTACTGGTAATTACGGACACGGTGTTGGTAACCATGGTGCAGGCGGTACTCATGCCTCCACTGGTACCCATGGTCTAATCGGAACTCACGGTACTACTGGTACTACTGGTACTCGCGGTCCTTCTGACACCTACAACACGACCGGAAGCCAAGGTTTAAGCGGAACTCACGGTACAAGCGGAACCCACGGTACTGCCGGTACTCATGGTACTACCGGTGCCTACGGTACGACCGGAACCCACAACACGACTGGAACCCACGGTGCGGTTGGAGCTCACTCTGCTCACTCTGGCCCAGGTCCTGCCCCCAACACCGCTGGCCCCCACAGTAGCGACATCGCCAACAAGCTTGACCCCAGAGTCGACAGCGACCTCGACCACTCTAAAACCTATGGCGGCGACAAGACTTACCAGTCGTAAGTACGCCATTGTCGCCTTTCGGCTTGCTATTCCGTGTTTTGGATAAAACTTTATTAACAATTTCTGGAAGTGGAAACTATGCCAAGGATCCCACAGACGCTGCTCAGGTACCCCCCTCTACCCTACGTGCACACATCGGAGAGCCGGTGATCGAGCACGGTGGCCAAGGGCACCACCACCGGAATAGTGCGGGAACACACCAAGAGACGCATAGGGGGTTATAAGAGCGTGTTGAGCTGGTAATGATGGAATGAACAATATTACGATACTTGAATTGTACACTGGAGATATCTCCTTTGTAATATGACGTCCTAGATAGGAAATGAACATATAATTATCTCTATACTATGACAATTTCTCCTGAGCTCTAATCATATTACCATAGTGAGCTATACTTTTGATTTCGTCGATCATGTATAGTTTTTACAAGGTACCCCAATAAAATAAATACCTCATACCCCTCTCCAGAATATTTCCCCCTTTCCCATAGACAAACGAAACTATCTGAGTTGCACACGTACCAGCCTTGGCTTCACATGAAATTAGATATTTGTGGTCTTTTTTATAGGTATATAGTTTCAATGAGAATATCTAAAATCGTATCGTTCTAGTCTAAGCGCGGATGTTCCTATACGTATCATCACTCAGCCCGACTCTAGGCTATCATGGTTTAAGGAGAGTAGCAGTTCCAATTGAGACCAGTCCAGCCCATTTTTTCGTGTCCTATATAGTATACGTTTACTTCGTAAAAACCCCTAATCTGTGCGGGACAACTTGATACCACGGCTCGGTCACGGGCTGAGCGACGTCGATCTTCTCCCAGGACCCTGCTTCCCGCAGCGTCTTCTCCGTCTGTCGGCAGAGCAGACACCCGCCGATGAAGTGCGGCCAGAACACGTTGAGCAAGCCTGTGTAGATGACCGAGGGTTAGTACGGTGCTTGCTATTTCTGGCAGGAGGTTGGGAAGGGAAGGACTCACGTTGATACGCTTGCATGTACCAGCTATTCTCGCATCTTACGTGCTCGTATATGTACCATCGCCCTCCTTTCTTGAGGTACTGGTACAGCTCGCGGATATTCTTCTCCGGGTCGGGGATGCTGCACAGGCACAGGATACTCACGATGCAGTCCACGCTGCCCTTCTCCACGAGCCCGTGCCATTTCGTCGCGTTGTCGAGGTCCTCGATTCCTACCGGCACGATCCGATATACGTCTTCGAGCCCGGCCTTGACGATTGCCTGCCGCAGCGCCGAGTGCTGGTTTACGTTCGGCTCTATGCCGTATACGCGCGTGATAGGCCCGTCGACAGCAGCGTTACTACCAGCCTTCCGCCGTCTGGCCGCGCCGTCGGGTTCCGCGCGCACCTCGGCGATGTCCCTGTACATATCGACCCAGAGCCCAGAGCCGGCGCCGACCTCGACGACCGTGCCCGCGAGCCCAGGGGCAATCTGCTCGTCGACCACAGCCCCTTTAGTAGCACGGCCCTGCAACAGCGGAATGATACGCACGGCGGCATCACGTCTAATATTCGGCCCTGCGATGCCGCTCCATAAATCGCTGAACCAAGCTTCCTTCAATCTGGAGGGGGACAGCAGCTCGGCGAACTTGCACTCGCGCAGGAGCCTGAGTATGGTCTTGGGAAGACACGTTGCCGATACCAGTAAGAAGTTCCAGGGGAAGAGGAGGCCCAAGAAGGCGTCGAGTGTGCGCCTGGCGAGAGACATGATGGGATGCGTCGTTCTTCAGGGGGAGCTATACCTGGAATAGGGGGGGAGGAGAAAAATAAAAAGGAAGTAAGAATTGTAGCTGGGCAGGCCCCTGGGGTTGGCGACTATTTATATGGCCGGGGGAGCGTAACCCTGATTTAACGTAACCCTATCCCCTATCTGACAGCCGCACCGCGAAACAATATGTTCGCTTCGTATACGACAGGAAATATCCCTAACTCGATTGGTTAGTTGGAGCACCCCATCCATCACACGCACACACACATACACATACACATACACATACACAGTGCAGAGACTGTAACCGTATTAGCGTCTTATAAGATATGTAATATTTTCACATGTTTCGTCTTTATATTCTATAGGTGTCATTACAGCTCGTCCTTTTCTTCCTTTATAGGCATGGCGCCTTCCGGTCTGCCGCTATCTTTTTGTAGGTCTACACCGACCTTGCCTCTCCATTTCTGGAACACGGACCAGAACTCCTTTTCCATTCCGGTATCCATCTGGTCCGGTAAGATTACGACATACTCGACATATAGCTTGCCGAATTGGGTCTGGTGGTATACCGAATCCCCGTCCTCGTTCCATATAGGCATCCCTTCACCTTCCACCGTTTCAACGTGGCCAGGCTGCACGACCTCGCCGCGCTTCCGGCTTAACCTCACAACGTGGCCATCCAGATGCGTCAAGTTACGGGTCCACTCGCCCATCCAGGCTTCCCGAAGAGACAAGACTTCTCGCCAGAAAAGATCGTTGCCTTTGCGCCGGAAGAAAGCACCGTCCACATGATCGGGATTGTCGTTCTCAAAATCAGGCTCCTTCTCGGTGAGTGTGACAACGAGATCACCGGCAATCCAATCAGGGCTCGCATCGGCTTCGTTCTCGTATACAACCCTAGCATCTCGGGCAGCACCCCGCTCAATCTTAAGCGAGACGGTAGTCGGCTTGCGGATAACTCTGTTACCACCGCAAACCGGGCACTTATGCTTGATCGTCTTGCCGCGGCCGCCGCAAGCATCGCAAGTAGTCTGAATCTGCTGGAACATGCCTGGTGCTAGCTGGTGCTTGATAATGCGCACACCGTGGCCGGCGCAGTGATGACACGTGTCTACAACACCGTCTTGAGATCCCGTCCCGTCGCACTCCTCGCAAATCTGCTGCTTCTCCCATTGGAACTCCGTGTCCCGACCGTTGTAGAAGTCGCGTAGGGAAATCCCGACCTTGATCTCGATGTCGTGCCCGCGCGGCTGTCCCCTCTGGTAATGACCGCCCCCGCCGAAGAATCGGCTGAACAAGTCAAACGGATCGTGGTGGTGCCCGCCCCCTTGGCTGCGCTGCTTTAGACCATCATGTCCGTACTGGTCGTAGATCTTTCGGGACTCCGGGTCGATTAGAGCCTCGTAGGCCTCGGCGACCTCGACGAATTTGTCTTTAGCTGTAGCGTCACCTCTGGATATCGCATAAGCTACTAACTTATATCACCATTTGCTTGGACAAAACGTTGACTTACGGATTCTTGTCCGGGTGGTATTTCTTGCTTAATTGTCGATATGCCGTCTTGATCTGCTTGTCTGTCGCCTGTCGGTCTACCCCAAGAATCTAACCACGACCACATGTTAATACCGAATTATTAGATAATTTCAAAGGGACGTACTTTATAAAAGTCTTCAGCGCAAAAGGCGAGCTGCGCCAGAATAAAGAGCAACCCAAGGGTCGCCCACTGGAATAGCATCATACCAAACGAATGGCGGCTTGCGAAAGCCCGCTAAGCACTGCAAAGAAAATAGGTATCGTATATCAAGCCCAACTAGAAAGGATATTAAGTATGGGTAGCTCTATGTATGAAAAACACCGAAGGACAAATCTCCCATGGATATTGAAGGGTCAACATGGGAATTGGCCAACGTGGTATCTTGAGGTTATGAGGTATAAGTTGTAAGAGGTACCCAAGTAGAATAAATGCAGAGACGTAGCTCTAATATAAGTTAGCTGGGTACCTAGATTACCTAAATATGTGCTACTAATAAAATAAACCGTCCACCTGAAAAATACCAGTGTGTCAACGTGGTAAGAACTTCTAAGCTAGGTGTTCGACCCGCTTTGATAAGATAAGCCCTGCAACTTTAAAAAGCGGGTTTAACTTGGCAATGATCAAAGCTATGATTGGCTATCATTTCGTACGGTAGTGACTCCAAAGGAAGTATTCCGTATTCCGTAATCCGAAAAAAATAGGTACTAACCTAGGCAACTACAGCTACAGCAAGCTTCCAACTACATGATATAGCACCTTCATCATTTCTTGCTCATATCTCCAGCACTAATTCTTCAATCTTCAACGTCTCCGAAACAATCCCGAGTAGCTGTGTTGTCCCCCTGCCTATGCTCCGGTGCCAGTCATATGTGAGCAAGCCTCGTCTTCTGGCATTGGGACATTAGCCGGGGTTCGCATTCTCAATAGCAGCCCCGCCGCCATACAAGTACCTGATTCTTAATCTACCCACTATCATAACCTCGAAGACCAGGTAGTCATGAGCAACAAACGATACGCCTTCATCCCTATGGATGAAGGTGAAGTGGGCCCTCAGAAAGTCGAGAAGAAATCCAAACATAGGCGTCGCGACGAAAATGGAAAATCCAGTTCTCATCGTGATTCGCATCGCAAGTCGCATCGTACTCAGAGTCGGAGTCGTAGCCGCAGTCGTTCGCCACGTCGCGATTCGCATAAACAAAAGATGAAATCCATCCGAAAACGCGCCGAGGACGACTTTGATGATAGATGGGGCGATGAGGAGGCAGGGAGCGAGCCTGAACGTTCGGACGATGGACGCGACGAAGAGCCCACGTTCAAAGAACCCGCCCCCAAGCGCGTCAAGTTAAGTCCTGGTGAACGAGAGGGAGAGGATGACGGTGCCGATTCCGATACTGCGCGCGACATTGCCGAGCGAGAAGCCTTTTCCATTCGCCTCAAGGAGCGAGATGGGGGCAAATCAAAGAGCGAAGGCAGGGCCGAACGGGAAAGACAGCGTCTAGCTGAAGAACTTTCTGCAAGCAGGGCTGCTATGCCAGATTTACGAGAGCGCTCGAGACAGGATTATCTAAAGAAGAGGGAGGCAGAAAGATTAGCACTACTACGGAAACAAGTCGCAGAGGAGACAGCAGAGCTAAATAGTGGTGTACGGTTATCCGAGCGAGAAAAAGCCGAGTTTGCGAAGAACCGAGAAATTTTACGATTGGCCGAAGAGCGATTGCGAATCGATGACCACCGTGATGGTTATTATATGCCGGAAGATTATATCACGGAGAAGGGCAAGATAGACAGGAAGCGGAAAGAGGAGGCGCTATATAAACGATACGTCGAAAGAGATGAATACGGCCAGGAGAAGTTTGTTACTGAACACGAGGAGTGGGAAAGGGAGCAGACACAAAAGGCCAAGGCTCAGATTAACAGGGCGGAAAGAGAGTACGAAGGAGATTATGCTCCTGTTCTTGACCCCGAGCAGTATATCCAGTGGAACATGGGTTCGACATTAGCTGGGGAGGGGAAGACGTTAACTAAAGAACAGAGGTTTTTGGAAGCGCAAATCGAGGCCGCAGAGAAGAAGGCATTATCGATCGAAGAAACTCGAAAGAGCTTGCCAATATACAAATACCGAGACGAATTTATCGCTGCTCTTGAACAACATCAGATCTTAGTCCTTGTTGGTGAGACGGGCAGTGGAAAGACTACGCAATTACCCCAGTATTTACACGAGGCCGGTTATACGAAAGGTGGCCTCAAAGTAGGTTGTACACAACCTCGAAGAGTTGCTGCTATGAGTGTGGCAGCTCGAGTTGCAGAAGAAATGGGAGTCAAGGTCGGCAACGAAGTCGGTTATTCGATTCGATTCGAAGACGCTACCAGCGATAAAACTATTCTGAAGTATATGACTGATGGCATGTTGCTTCGAGAATTCATGACGGAGCCGGATCTTGCAGGTTATTCGGCCTTGATGATTGACGAGGCTCACGAGCGGACAGTTCACACCGATATTCTACTTGCCTTAGTGAAGGATTTAGCCAGGGAACGACCGGATCTCAAACTACTCATTTCTTCGGCTACGATGAATGCCGAAAAGTTTGCGCAGTATTTCGACGACGCTCCGATCTTTAACATTCCAGGGCGAAGGTACCCCGTCGACATTTACTATACTCCAGCACCTGAAGCAAACTACTTAACGGCTGCTATCACAACGATATTCCAGATTCATACCAGTCAAGGAAAAGGAGACATTCTGGTGTTCTTAACAGGTCAAGATGAGATCGAAGCTGCAGAGCAACAGTTAACAGAGACCGCAAGGAAGCTTGGAAATCGAGTAAAGGAACTGATTGTCTGTCCCATTTATGCCAATCTGCCTTCAGAACTCCAGAGCAAGATCTTCGAACCCACTCCGAACGGTGCCCGTAAGGTTGTACTTGCTACTAATATCGCCGAGACAAGTTTGACCATCGACGGTATCACATACGTCATTGACCCAGGATACGTGAAGGAGAACATCTATAACCCAGCGACAGGGATGTCAAACCTCGTCGTTGTTCCATGTTCTCGAGCCTCTGCAAATCAGCGCAGTGGACGTGCCGGACGTGTTGGCCCTGGCAAATGCTTTCGCCTGTATACTAAATATGCCTACATGAACGAAATGGACGAATCGACCACGCCGGAGATTCAAAGAACCAACCTGAACAGCGTAGTGCTATTACTGAAGTCGCTTGGGATTAACCAACTGCTCGAATTCGAATTCATGGATCCCCCCCCTACCGAATCTTTAATCGGGGCTTTAAATCAACTTTTCGCCTTACAAGCTCTGAACCACAAAGGCGAGCTTACCAAAGTTGGTAGACAAATGGCTGAGTTTCCTACGGATCCAATGCTCGCGAAGGCTGTTCTTGCTGCAGACAAGTTTAAATGTGTTGACGAGGTTTTGTCGATTGTAGCAATGCTGAGCGAGGCTTCGGCCCTGTTTTTCCGACCGAAAGACAAGAAGATACATGCCGACAGCGCTCGTAACCGTTTCACTGTCAAGGAAGGTGGTGATCATTTAACGCTCCTTAATATCTGGAATCAGTGGGTTGACAGCGACTTCTCTCCCATCTGGTCGCGGGAGAATTTCCTACAGCAGCGCTCTCTAACCCGTGCCCGGGACGTTCGCGATCAACTTGCCAAGCTGTGCGAGCGTGTAGAAGTAGCGCCGTCTACATGCGGTTCGGCCAACATCGAGCCTATTAAAAAGGCTCTCACCGCAGGTTTCTTCCCGAACGCAGCCAAGCTACAGCGCAACGGCGACAGCTATCGAACCGTTAAGAATAACACAACGGTGTGGATCCACCCCAGCTCGGTGTTGATGAAGTCAGATCCTCCGGAGAAGATGGTAATCTACTACGAATTGGTGCTCACCAATAAAGAGTATATGCGTAGCTGCATGCCCATCAAACCGCATTGGCTGAATGAGGTCGCGCCGCACTTCCACAAGAAGAAGGATTTAGAGGAGCTCGAGGAGAAGAAGATGCCTAAAGGACACTCTGGGAGATGATGAACGGACTACGTATTTCTTGGATATAGGCAGAGAATAAGTTTGAGTGCACGAGCGGAATTGTTATTATGGGTTCACCCCGTTCAGAAAGCTGTCTATATAAGTGATATAATACTAGCTTGAATGAGATACGTAACAATGTCTCATATATCTCACTCTCATGAAGCAAACATGAAACCCATCTATGGCACAGCCATAAGTAACCGGCCCGCTTCATGATGAATGGCCATTCAGTAATCTATTTCAGCAGAGCCTCCTCGCCAGCCTTAGGAACTAACTCCTCGTGCCGTCGCAAATCCATGGGCTTCTCTAGCAGAGGCACCACGAAGGGGTCGAAGGTCTTCCAGTACGGGTTCTCCAGGTGGTACTTCTGGCTCCCCTCGTTCTCGAAGCGCTCCACGATGGTGAATTCTTGCGGGTCGTGGATCGATTGCACTGGTGGTGGTGGTGTTTAACATAGGAATTCGTACGTGCGTGTTACGGGGGGTAGGAGGGAGGGAAATATGTTGTTGTACTTACTGACGAACCAGGATATGGTCTCCCGGTCCTTGGAGTAGATGGCAGAGGCCTCGTTGAGCTTGGCGTGCAGTTTGGCGATGTTGTCTGCGCCGGGCTTGGCGCGGAGGTGCACGACTATTGTGTAGACCATTTTTGTGACTGGTGGTGATGAGATGTAAATGTAGATGTAAATGTAGATGTAAATGTAGTTGTAAATGTAGTTACCGTGGTGTTTGGGTGCTTAGGTATACTACATAATGAGGGGTTTAGTGAATTCTCACTCAGTATAAGCTTAGCTACAGCTAACCTCCACCTTACCTCCACATTAAAAACTCCGAGTTGCCGGTCTGACGTAGGTAAAGACGGGAGTTGGTGTTATTTAATTGGCTAGAGCTAGGTAAACTACATTTTAGTCGTGAAGTTAGTGCGATACTACCACATGGGATTTCAGCCTCTTTTCTTTAAAGGCAAAACACCTAAAATGACGTAGTATTGATCATAAAAAGTATATCATGTCTCGTGTCTCGTAAAATCGTACCAACAATGCGCAATAATAAAAAAGCAAGCTCTCAGCTATAGGTAGGTACCTATTTACTAAGTCATTCGCCCCTAATCATAATCTCACAGCGATACCTACCTACGTATAACATCCCACCAATCCCTACTTCGTCTTCTCAGCCCTCAAGCTCCCCTTGACTGTCGCAAAAGCCCTCGCCGTCTCGCGCGTGCTGCTCACGATCAGACACAGCGGAATGGCGATCCAGAAGGCGTTGAGAAAAACGTAGTACCCCCAGAAGTAGGCGAGCTCGGGGCGCGAGTACTCGCGTCCGAACTCGACGAGGTCGACCGTGCAGGTGCCGTAGTACAGCACGTCGCCGTAGAGCTGGCCCAGGCTGACGATGGACTGCAGCGGGTGGCGCAGCGGGTGCTCGGCGGCGATGCACCACGCGATGGCGAACGACAGCGGGCCCCAGAACACGGCCGTTACCGTCTCCATGCATACGACGAAGGTGTCTGCCGTGAGGTACCGCGAGTCGGAGAGGGAGTATTCCTTCCAGAGCTGCGCGAGCACGGCTGAGCGGCTGGCTATGTCGCGCGCGTGCAGCGCGAAGTAACCTAGGTTGTGTTAGTACCTACCTACATATGTGATCTACGTGGATTTAAGTAAAGGGCGGTCTACCTTCTAAGCCGATGTGGATGAAGCCGCACAGGACAAACCACAGCGTCGTGAAGACGTCGCTGAGCGGTAGGTTAGGCCGCGCGTGCCGCAGGTAGAACCACATCGGGCCGAGGATGCAGATGCATGTTCCCGTGAAGATGGCTAGAATCTCCTGCGTCGAGAGGGTCTTGGCCGCGTAGTCCGCGATTACAACGCCCAGGGGGTAGTATGGGTGTAGAGGCGTTTCTGGGCTTTCGCTTATCGTAGAATTGACGATATCCGCCATTGTGAGGGTTTGGGTTAGAGTGTTTTGAGGAATTGTATAGGAGCAAGATGGAAGTTTGGGTTGGTTTTATTTAACTACATATTTTCAGGGGTAAGTTAATAGGTAGGTACTAATGTAGTACATAGGTACCTGAGTGAATACATGTAGTTACCTAACTACATTAGGTACCTAGGTACGTGTAATAGTAAACAACATTAGTTTACAGGTACCTCCAAGAGATAAGATACATATGCGATTGTAGCTAACGATATACCCCTTTAAACCTTCAATATATACCTACCTACCTCAACCGTACCTAAGGTACATATAGTAGATACCTACTTACATAGGTATTATTGTTTGCCATAGTGCAATATATGGAAAAGACACCAAGTATGTACCCGACTTTGACTTACATTTTTCCTCATGATTCTCCTACCAGCGGTAATCCCAATCAAAATTTTGACACTTAGGCCTTGTTAGCAGAAAACGTAGATGCGGAAAATAACTTGGATCTGTACATTTCAACACTTGAGCTACCCGCACCAAACGAATTGGATGCCTCCTTAGAAGCTACCATAACTCCTATCACCATATCTAAAGAGCTAGATTGGCTTTTTGAAGACCCTGACTTCAGAGAGTGGCAGTCAGCACCATCATCTATGTTACTATGGCTTGGAGGCGACTTACAATCCTTATACATGAAACAGGCTGGATTGCTTGTGGTAAAAAGGCTCCGGGAACGTGAAGAACGGGTCCTGTACTTGTCATGTACAATATCACTAGGGTTTGGTCCGGGGCAGAGACCACAGGAGCTATCCCTCCAAGCAATACGAATGCTAAACTATCTCCTAAATAAGCTTGAACCTGATTCTCGGATTATTAGGCGTGTAATGGAAATCTTCCCACTTTCACAACTTACCATGCCTCCTCCGGCTACTATAGGACGAGAGCTTTGGATTTTGAGCAGACTACGTGAGGTGCTCTATCATGTTTTGCTGGAAGTATCGGAACCACGCATATATCTAATCATCGACGGGCTCGATATGTCCCACTCTGAGGCTCTACACGTTCATTTCACAGCTCCTTCACCTAAAGGAGAAATTTTCAAGTCAAGAAAATGTTGCTATCAAAATATTCTTTGTCACCCAACCTCGTATCTTTTCATCCCTGTTGAGATACATTGAGGAAAAGATCGAGATTATCCCATACATCGACGAGGATAAAGAACGAAAAGGTATTACACCACCCTACCTTATTTTCTAAGGAGTCTAGTGTTAACTAGCTTATCGCAAAGGTTGTCTTCAGAGCCTCCGCACTGTTGACTTTAATGCACGCCCAAGTATCATCTTCAATGCTGATTCTTCCACTGGTCACTAGCTTTGGATGGATGCAATCTTCAATCAGTGGATATCACCCGGCTCTTCGAGCCTCCTAGTAATTGAAGGAAAGCCAGGAAGTGGTAAGTCGACATTGGCAAAACAGATAATTCAGGAGAAGGACAGGATTTTTGGTTTGGGGGCATATGGCCGAAAGCCTCTTCTTGGCTACTTCTTCTATTCGTCCCGCGGAGGCCCGACCGAAAAGAGCCATGAAAGTATGCTTCAAGCTGTGTTATGGCAATTATTATCGGCCGAACCTTTGCTGTATCCTATTTTCAGGGGGAAGTACAGACTTCAACGCAGCCAGTCTGGTTTCAACTTCAGCTGGAAATTTGACGATCTCGGAGAGAATTTCGGATCTCTTACTACCATTGATATTGAACTATTAATCTTCATCGTATTAGATGCCATGGATGAATCGTATCGCGATGAAGAGGGGAATAGTCTAGTCGACGTCATTAATACAATGCAGAACGTCTGCTCCTCAACATCAAAATGCGCCATAAAAGTATTAATGACAAGCCGACCTCTGCGGGAGCTTCCTTACGTGCACCGGATTCCTCGTCTAATCCTAGAGGAGTATAATCGTGACGACATAAATATAATTGTTGATGAGAAGATCGAGGAAATTATGAAGCAACTGAAAAACGAAAGTCACGGAAGTGATGATGAGATACGTGATAATGAGCTCGACGGAGTAAAAGAATATATCAAGCAACACGCCGAAGGTGTGTTTCTATGGGTCGACTTGGTGTTAAAGAAAATCAAGACTCTTGTGGAAACGGGTTTCAATAACATTGAGCTCATGCAACCACAGACTTTTCTCTCGCTTGAGCTTAATGGAATCTACAAGCAGATCGTTGACCATTTATCGAAGAATTTAAAAAATGACATAGTCGAGGGACGAAGGTTCATCTCGGTTGCCATGTTTGCACTAAGGCGTCTTACTCTGCCCGAAGTGAAGGATGCTATCATCGTCTCATCTGCCATAGAGTCTGATACATTCGTTATTCCAAAGGATATTGATAGACACAGAGTTCGACTCCTACGCAATCGTATTACGGCACGATGTGGAGACCTCTTAGAAATCAAACCACCCTTTGTACAGCTAGTACATGAGAATGTAAGAGATTTCTTGCAAAGAGAAGTCGCTGGTCCGTTCATAATGAATGATAAAGATGGAAACGACGGCATGTTATCGGTTTGTGTACGGTATCTTAAGATTTCACTTACTCGGGACACAGTATCGGATAGCAGTACGAAAACTTGGGAAGAAAAGGATTACGCGGAGTTTTTAATGCTGATAAATGACAGGCCCTTCCTTGATTATGTTATATCGTTTCTCCCAAGTCACTTGAAATTAGCACGAAGACCATCTGTGATGAAGGAATGGCAACCCAACAACTCCTAAATGCTAGGGCACCTGTGAATGAGAAGAATCTAATCGGTGAAGAACCGCTTCATTTGGCAGCTGCCTGCGGCCACGAACATGTTGTCGCTTTGCTGCTCAGGAATGGGGCTACGAGATATGTCAAAGATCGGTACGATAGAACAGCGCGATATAGCGCTGTGGGAGTTGGTCATTGTGGAATCGTAACGCTGCTGATTGCACTAGGGAGAATGGACATACGGAGATTGAGCAGATGCTTCTTCCGAAAGATGAAGATGGTCCTTATAATCATTTTTATTATTATGATGTGGAATACGAATATGAGAGCGAGGCATGAGTGAGTGTAAACCTAGTATATCTACAAATCTCTCTTCCAGGATCGTTTAGGCATTTAACAAATCACTCTCACTATCATGATCTCATATGAGTTGACCCCTTTTGCAGTAGACACCAATGCTAGCAGATCCATCCAAGACCCTAGATTAAGATAACAGGGAATCTAAAATAAACACACAATGTACGGACCGTATAATGCCCTCTATACATACCCCGACACGATTTAATACTACCTTATAACTCATACCTCATATCTCATACCCCCATACAATCCCCTATTCATCCCCATCAAACCCACCTCCGCCACCTCATCTCCGCCTCCCCACCCAGCGGCGCCTCCGGCCCCGGCAAGATCTCCCGCAAAACATCATTGATATCCTTCCCGCTCGCATGCACATCGCCCCACTGCTTCGGATACCCCAAGCTGCACTCCTCAAACCGCACCCCCTTCTTCCAGTCCGTGCGCGGCACGTGCAAGTGTCCCGACACCACCACCTTCGCCGGGAACCGCGTGTGCCAGTCCTCGGTAGCTTTCGTCCCGCACCAGAGGCTGAACCGCGGCACCCGCGGTATGTACACCAGGTCCTCGCGCAGCGGCCAGTGGTTCGCGATAACAAGCTTGGCATCCGGATGCTGCGCCACCGCGCGCGCCAGCTTCTCCTCGAACTTCCGCACCAGCACGCGGCACCAGTCGTCGCGCGACGCGTGCGGGTCCGGATGCAGCAGGAACTCGTCCGTAGCCACCGTATCCGTCTCCTCGGCCCAGCGCAGCGCGTTCTCGCGGCTGACGTCTGCCGGGCGGAAGCTGTAGTCGTACAGCGTGAAGACGGGCGCGACGACGGCCGGGCCGCCTTCGCCCTCCCAGCGCACGAAGTCGTCTTCGGGCGTGTGCACGCCGTGCTTGCGCGCAATTTCTACGCAGTGCTCGTACTTGCTCTCGCCGCGCAGGTCTGGCCTCGACGACTGCATCGAGTACAGCTCGTGGTTGCCGGGACACCAGAAGACCTCTTTGAAGTTACGCTTGCCCGCCGAGAAGGCTAGCTCTAGGTGCTCGGCCGTCTCGCCTACGTCACCGCATAGGATCAGACCGTCGTCCGGGTGCGGTTTTAGTTCCTCGAGGGCTTTCCTGTTGAACTCGTAGCTCAGGTGGAGATCTCCGATGGCATAGAGCTTCATAATGGCGCGGTTGCTAGCATCGCTTGGCTGAGTACCTCGGGGATGACGAAATTGGGAATAAAAATGAACTTGCGGCGTCGGTAGCAAGAGGCAGCTAGACTAGACTCAATCTAGCAATTGTGGCAGAGCCGTAGGCTCATACATAGGCTCATATGCTCATAGGCTTATAGGCTTATAGGCTTATAGGCTTATAGGCTTATCATTATGTCCGAAGAACCAATTATGTCTTGCTTACATTTCTTTACGTCCATTTGTACAATGTCCGGAAGTTGCAGATGGTCTCCTTTCTTCCAGGTTTAGCTATAATTGCATACGAATATCTATCTATGCCGATTATGCTTGTTATCGGGGCGACTTGAATAATTACTCCATTTATAGAATATTCAATGCCCAACACTTAACCAACACTTAACCAACACAGGTAACTTAACACTTACTTAACACTTACTTAACACTTACTTAGGTTAGGTGATAATAGGTTCAAGATTGAAGATCTTAGGTACTTATTCTCTTAATACCAATACAGGCTTCATAGTACCATTCTCCGGCTTGGCCTTGGGATTGATAACCCCCACTCCTGCTCCTGCTTCAGCTCTCCTTTTAATCTTGCTTCGTTGCTTTCGAACCTCTGCGGCTAGATTTCCCGCTCAAGTCAGCATCCTCGAATTCCATACTTGCGGATTTAACCTTGCTCTCATACGTATGAGCGCCGTGCTCTTGGGCTAGCCTTTTGAGTTCCGTATCTACTGAACTGGCCTCGCTTTTGCGTACGCCATGTTGTTCTGGACCATCTGGTTCGGCAGGCTTGACCTTTAATTCACTATGCGAGCCGTGTTCGCCCTGGATGGTATCCATGTCGATCACGTAGTCCCCCGTGTTAGCTTCGCCGCCTCGCAAATTTTGTCTTTTGAAGTCAGTGTATGGCTGAACCTTGGAGGTCATATGAGATGAATGATCTTCCATTTGTATCCATTCATGTTCGTCGTCCGAATCATCGTCCGATGCGTCGTCTATCGATGAAACCTCCACTTCCTCTGGCACGGCCTGGCCCATGACGCATTCGCGCTCGGCATAAACCTCGTGGGGTAATGAGGAATGCTCATGTTCAAGTCCGGCCCCTGGTGGACCTAGTGGACCCATGTCATCGGGATCATCTCGGGAAGTGTTATCGTGACCACTGTCGTGGCTACGCTTGCTTCTCTTGCTTACTTTGCGGACGAGGTCCCCAACGGCTTCTGCGCTCCGGTGAACGTCACCTATAAATTCATGGCGCCTCCGGTCGATCTCGTTGCGTGCTAAGCCGACTGTCTGTCGATTAAGATGCATGCCTTTGTCGATCAATCGGTTCTTCTTGCGAATTTCGCTCCAGCGAGTCAATGAACCCAGCTCGAGGATATTCATACGGCGGAATTTCTCTGATGGGTTGCCAAGAACGACAGGCCTCTAGCCAACGTCTTCTTCGGGGATCTCGGTGATATCTTTGAGGCCATTAGCTTTAGCAGCGGCTACTGCAGAGGCGTGCCGGCGTACACTGTTTCGACGTTCTTCGGTCCATCTTTCCATCTCAAAGCTCTTTGAGTTGGGTACGATTTGTATCCTGCGAAAACGCGCAAACACGGCCAGTAGTAGAAGAGAGTGTATGAACAAGATGGATGCGACAATGCCCGTTGCAGCCCTTTGCCCTAGATTCCGCGTGACTATGCCACCGATACCTGTTGCTCCCGCAGCAAGAATGAAACCGATGCTGTGAATAATGTTCCATCCAGCAGTAACTCGGGGGAAAGAGGAGTAGTTGGTCCGTTTCGTACTGTCCTTTCCTGATCTAGACCGACCCGTCATGCCCGGCTGAAAGTCAGAGCAATCCCACGTTTCCATCAGTATACCATTGCACTCAGCGATCGCAAGACACGACAAGAACCCGATTATAGCCGCAAATAAGCAAGGAAATACGACATGGACAGGCGGGCCGGACGAGACCACAGTGTATAGAATTCCGGTAATTGGGAGTACGATAATGAAGATAGATCGCCGAACAAGGTGGGAGGTCCAAGTTACCGACTTGTCGAAGGTCATATTGTTTGTTGGCGGACCTGTCCATCGGGACCGTGAAAAGAGATTTGCCTTTTGGAACGGCACTGCTGCAAGCGCTCCGATAGCGACGGATGAGACCGCAGCACCTACGTACGGAGACCGGAAATGGTAGTGCCTAGAAGATAGAGACCCCAGAAGCTTTGGATCATTAGCGGACGACGCAAGTTGACGAAATATGAAATCGACTTACAACGATGACCAAAACGACTTGAGCATATATCCATGCAGAATATACGGCCATAATAACGAAGCCCGGTTGACGAAGCATTTCAAGAGATAGGGCGACCCCGTGATACATCTCCTGTCCCCACCATCTGGGGCCATCTTTGACTCGATGCATCATAATCTCCCCACGAGCTACTCTTCGGGATACTCCCAAGGGGGTCCTGACTTCGGCTACGGAGCGTCTCCAACCCGCACGTCGAACTTCGGGACACAAGACGTTAAGAAGGAGAACGAGTGCAATTAGCATGATGCTAATGTAAAGTCCCCACGATGGCTTTAGAGTGTCAATGACTACAGCACCGATTAGAAAGCCGATACCTAATGAGCCGATGAAACACCATGTCCAGACGCCCAGCCAAATGCCGAGTCCGCCACCATGCCTCCTTACGTCGTATTGGTCGACGACCTCCTGGTGCGGATTGCTGCTCATCAGGGATGCCCCAAAGAGGTCGGTTAGTATCGAATGAAAATTCATACTCGCGAGACCCAAAGCACAGCCCATGATTGCTCTAGGAAGAAGCAACGCCCATCTCCAAACGCTGGTGTACGGTGATCTAGGTATGCTGACCGCAACGGCTTGCGGGAAGAGAAGCGGCAGAGCCACGCATAGGCTGCATAAAATGTACGGTTTCCGGCCGTGCAGTAGTGGCAATGGCCAGCAAAAAAATGTTGACAATGCCATTCCAAGGTATAATACCACGTTGCCGATGATTGAATAATGGTGGAAATCTGCAATGAAATATTGAATTGACGGAACCAAGCCTGCGTAGATTCCCACCAGGATACCAATCAAGGCTGTACTGATGCACGCAACGGAGGCGACGAATCTCTTACGGATAGGAGACCAGTCGCGAGCGATTATAGGCTGCCGCTTCACCGACTTGGTAAGGCTGAATCGTTGCCCATCCCTGATACTGACGTGAGACCTCCTCCGAAGGTTGACATTGCGCAACTCGTGAATTCTCTTGGAAGTCACCTTCCTTCGAGCTCTTCCGAGTTTAGTAGTCAATACATTCTGGTTGCCGTTATATGTCGACACTTCGATGCTTGGTATTTCCTTCCCTCTTCTGTCATTGTTGTATTGGGTAGAAAAGTCTATTGTATCATCAGATGTGCCGTCATGAAAGCTATATACATCTACATCTACATCTCTGCGGAAGCCCTCGGAAATGGTGGCCGATCGACGGGGCTGGAGCTCCATTCCTAGTGAGTTTTCGCTAAGGTTCTTGGAACTGTGTCGAGGGGTGATTGGTGGCTGATGAAATACGCGAATATACTCCCTGACTTCTCTACTGTTGGGCACAGCCTTGGTACGAGGTCTTATGACCCCAGTGGGATCATCCTCTTCATATGCCTGAAGCATTGGAGACAGATATCGTCTCTTGAGTTTACTGCCTGGTGGTGGTAGAGGCAAAATATCCTCACCATCGGAAATCTGATGGCGTACTTCGCGACTTTCTCTGTTGCTTTCTTTAGGCTTCCGGAGGCCACGGATATTCGATCCATTTTTTATATTTGACCGCACGATGTTGCCGTTGCGCATGTCAGGTTCTAGTAGTTCTTCTTGGGTTACCGGCTTTGAGGATGAAGTCTTAAGGCCGCCAACCTTTTCTTCGGCCGAATATACGATGGTATCTTGCAGTTCCTCGGCAAGTGGATGACGATGCGGGCTTTTAACTAAATCTCTCCCATAATTTACCTGGGAATCAGATAAGATTGGGGAGTCCTTAAAAGTCTCGGTTGCATTCTGTAGGCGGGAAATGAGGTCCTTGTCATTATCATGCCCGCAACGGTCGTTTTCGGTAGCTTCATTGGCGAGGAAAAGTGCTTCGTCGAGTAGTTGCTCAAGGTTATGCATAGCCGAGTCCATTATTCCGGCCTCTCTTGAAGTTTTCCCTGAGAAAGTCGTCGCTCTAGAAACCAACGCCTCGTCGTTGTTGTTGGGGTAGTCGTCATGATCCTCGTGACGAGGATGGGATTTCTCCGGTAGTTGAGTAAGATTCGGAGGGCTTGACTCTGGATATCCGAGAAACTGACGAAGCCAGGTTGCAGCATGCGCTGGGTCAATCCCTTCAGGTAAGATACCTTGTTCTGCAGCATTGTTATCGCCCCCCATTTGATGCGCATATGAAGTTGGAGAAACAGATGCTGTAGGAATTTCCATTTCTTGTCCATTATCCCGAAGAGGAGCTCTGTCCTGTGAATGGCTACTACTAAACAATTTTCCAAGTGATGACAAGTTCGCATTGGTATGGCGAAGGAACTCTTGATTACCAATGAATTCTGCAAGTCTCGCAACGGGCTTGGAGGCAGCGTCGAGGCTTTTTTGAGAAGCAGAATACTGACTGGCGCTCAATGAAGGATGGTTTTCATTGCTAACATGAGGGATTGAGTCATCCACAGGTTCACCAGTCACCCCGGCCTTCTCACCTTCTTGATTTCCGAATCCTGGTAAGAATCCCCAGTACGAAGTCGATTTTGCTGAATCGTCACCCTGTTGGACGTGCTTCTTCACGGATAACCTTGGAATTGAGTTTTCCTCTGTTATAAAGGCGGTAGATGCCGACTCGTGATAAGGCTGTACCTTCTGAACCCAAATATGGCCTTCATGGGGATCGCTGTGATATGTGCTGTCTCTAGAATCATCTCGGGATAGGCGGACTTTTGGCGTGAGACTGTGGCCACGGTGAACGTGCTCTGAGATGTATAGCTTTTCCGGCGTAGAATCCGCTCGGGTGTGTACTTTGCTTTGGTGAATTATCTTCTTTTGCTCAACTTTTTGAAGGGCAGGTTGGACCTTCGAGATACGAAAGTGGCCGCTGTGCTTTTCGTTATTGTGGATTAATCCAATAGCCGGACGAACCTTTGTAGCTGAGCTGTGGTTCTTGTGGATATGCTCGGAAACATCAACTATATCTTCGCAAATGTCACCCCCTGAAAGAACACGGCGAACCCGACCAGTTAATACAGGCCCAGGACGCTCAGAAGCAGGCTTGCTTGGTGGTGTTCTGATGGGAGAATCGCGCTCAACGGCAATCCCAGCATCACAAAAGTCAGCACCTATAATTAAACCAGGATGGTGGATTTCTGCGTGCTTGCCTGGAGCATGCATTGTAGGATCAATACACACTATTCCAGGTCGTCTTGTTTCGTCAAGAATAGGAGTTCCTGGGATTTGGCTTTCAAGATCAGCCTTGAAAGACTTTCTTGTAGGTATAGATACATGAGAGGGCTGATGGGTCGTGACGGCGTTTCTCCCTGTAAGCTCTGGCGGGCCCTGTGTTAAGACTGGATGTATCGGTAAGTCCCTGATCAAGTGGTCCGCTGAATCCTCTGACTTTAACAATATATGATGGTATGATCTGAATCCTGTAGAACGAACAGATATTGGGCGGGTTTTCGCAGCTTTCAACGAGGGGGTTGAATTGCTAGGACGCAAGCTCGTATTGAATTTGGGCTCCATAGTAGTATCTTGGAAGACGGTGTTGAAGGTAGCTATTCGGCGTGACTATTGAGTATTGGTTCTCGACAAGCTACCACATAGAGTTATCCGCAGAGTTTACCGACAGACCGCCACCGTATTGGTTAGTGATGGGGAAGCCGATATAAAAGATAGATCATGTAAACTCCGAAGCAAGGGTTATGGGAAGTTAGTCTTGAGACCATAGAAACTCGGGTAAGCCTCCAATAGAGAAATATGACCTCTAGTTGCTGATAAATAGGGCTATTTTTGTACTGATAATGATATACATAGGGGTTAAAAGGGGCGGCGCGAAGAAATTGATGTTTTCTAGTGAAGCGTTTGACGAAGAAGGATGATAGATTCAGCTAATACATGTAGTATTTGGATATAACTATGTCGGGTTAGGAGATATACACGTACTTACTTCCTGCACGTTCCCCAACGGCGTTGCTACAAGTACATTTTCCATCTTTCCTTCAGCCAATAATGCAGAGCTCTTACCCTTATTTTTGGCTACCTATGTGGCAGGGTAGCCACCTACAAGTTATGGGAAGGGCTTACTCGTGTAGTAGAAAGTACAATCCAAGTTTCTTGAGATAAGGTTGTGAAGTTAAAATACAAGAATATTGTCAGGTCTAGTAAGCCCCTGATTATTTGTCGTTCTTGTCTACTTAGAATGGTAGCCTGTCATATCCGTCCTAACTACACTATCCTCTTTTTTTAATAACTAAGCAAATGATGAATAGACCTTTAGTGTCGTAGCCTAGAGTAAGGTCCTCTTCATGACGCTTTTGATAACTCAGCACGTTGCACCATTTCACGGCGTCGGAGTGGGAGTGGGCAGCGACGCTATTGATAAGTCAGAAACAAGCCTCAT
Source organism: Daldinia decipiens (assembly GCF_022478715.1). Classification (NCBI taxonomy): domain Eukaryota; kingdom Fungi; phylum Ascomycota; class Sordariomycetes; order Xylariales; family Hypoxylaceae; genus Daldinia; species Daldinia decipiens. The sequence continues at coordinate 316,139 of NW_026054557.1, read as the reverse complement.
ATATTAGATGGAAATTCAGGACGTGAAACTAACATTTAGTGGTAGGGCGGCCGGGGCGACCAGTGGGGTGAGGTCGACTAGTAGGCTGTGGTCGACCCGTGGGATGAGGGCGGCTGGTGGGTTTGGGACGGCCCGTGGGACGAGGGCCGCCTGTAGGGCGCGGGAAACCTGATTCCTGTTAACTAAAGTCATGATAGTAACAAGGAGTTAGAACGTACCACCTGGGCCACCTGGTTTACCAGTTGGGCGAGGGACTGTTTGGACTCTATTAGCTTGTTGCCAGTTGCGATATCATACGTTGTTAGCTCACATCCGGGGACTATAGATTGTATTAGCTTGTATTTCTAGAGTGAGGGCACAAAGTCTTACAGCCGGAGCCAGTTGGTAGCGGCGGAAGCGAAAAGCTAACGGTGGGAAGACCGGTGGGATGCGGGCGAGCTATATGATACACGTTAACCCGTTTGCATAGTCAACTTCTTGGAGCCGATAGTATTTACTCTTGATGTCTTCACCAGGCACTGTTATGTGTGTTAGCTTTTGTGTCGTTAAGACCTAAATATGGCCCAACTTACATTCGTTTTGAAGCTCCTGGTTGACAGGTGCTGCGACAGCGAGGCCAAGAAGTAGGAGAGCGATGATTCCCTTCATGACGATTATCCTAAGACGACTGAGTAGAATTTGGTAGTGATTTGACCCTATTCTCAGTTCAGAGTGAGGTGATCATAGGGTTATATATATACACATTTTGACTCTACGGAGAGACTTCCCCTTTCCAAAATCACATCACGCCAACCTATGCCCATAACTGCCTACCCAGGGGATGAAGTTTTTCGGCAAATTGTCGAAGACCTACAGATATGTTTAGCTAATGCCAGAAGCTACCTAGCTAACATAGTGCAAGGTCGGTTAAGCAATGCAGGAACATCGGAACAAGCTTTGCCAAGGCTCAAAAGAGCAAGGCTATATGGCATTGTAAGATGGCTAGAACGCTGGTTGGTCAATCACTGGAAGATATGTGCTTTGGTCTTCACCCTGTCAGTCCCGACGCGTATGCTACCCATAGCTTGAAGCGATTCAGATCGACATGTGTAATTTACTTTCTCAATTAACCGAATTTCATTCCGTACCCGATACTACATCTGCCGCGTCGCTTAGAATATTGAGAGAAGGGTTATAGGTGATTAGGATGCTATCCTTGTCTTATTCGCAATATCATTGACGTAAGCATAACCCCTTGGACCGTGCTATTTCTACGATAGATCAGCGAGGCATCCGTCATTGGTGTGAGGTTTTAGGTAAAATATCATTATTTATCCATTTATCCTGTCTACAGGACGTTGTTGATAGGTTCAACCGAACAGGTGTTCTTTCAAATACAACTGCTCCGTGCAGGCTTCGGGAATGCGGGGTGGAAGCATAGAATCGTGGATGGAAATGAGGGTGCTTATCAATTAAAATGTGGCATAGAATGGCCGAGCAAATGCATCGTTTAATGGGTTAGGGCCGGAGATCCAGGATCCATATTCGAATAGATCGAACTGGATAAACCACGATCAATCAACCAAAAATAACACGTCCATTGTATACTTACCTACACAATCCAAGCATAGTCCTAGTATATATTATACTTCAACTCGGTGAAAGATTTAGGGTCTAGCAGCACTGTTAAGATACGACTCTTCTATGTGAGCTCATCAAGTTATATATGAGACCGGTGGGGAGTCCGTGGTTTGAGAAGGAATATTATGTATATATACCCTGTTTCCAACAAGCCGGTCAAGGCAGAAACTTGGATGTGATGAATCCATTGAATAACCAAGCATGTACTTAATGTTAGCAAGTATGTACTATGTAGGCATTGCAGGTGGGCTAGATGCTTTACTGAGTAAGCTTACTCGATATGAGGCTTCAGCTTCTCTTGGTAAGATTGCATGAAATTTCATAAGATGGCGAATAATATAGTCGTTTTCCCATCGAAATATATATATATTTTAGAAAAAGAAAATATATATATATATAAAAGGTAACTACTTCTCAGCTGGGTTTCACCCTTCCAACGTAGTATCGAGACTCTGTACTTGACGTGAGAATGGAATTAAGAATAGTTACATTTTGAGCTTAGAAGGATGATGTAACAGGCATGTATGAGGTAGGTTAGGTTGTTACAATTGTTGGTGAAAAAGGCCACTAAAAGTTGGCAGGACCCACTATGACTATCTCGATGCGCCGAGTCCCGATTTGAGGGGCCAGCCTGCCAACCTGCCAGCAATGCTTCTTCGTACAGGAAAAATGACGACATTATTCCGACTTAATTTTCAAGTAGGTACCTCGTACAGAACACGAGAATATTATAGAAGCTAGGAAGGCGCGGAAAACATAAAGAATAATTGAGAAGCAGCTAGAGGGAAGTGCACATTATAGGCCACGGGACCCAGTTTACATGGATAAAAGCTGCATATGCACACAATTCAACCAACTCACCAATTAAAACCACAGCAAACGAGACTAGAAGTTATCACAGCCCCCAGCTTAGAGAATGATCACAAGGTGATGAAAAAAAAAGTCTCACTTATTATCATCATAAGCAAGTGGCCGCAACCATCTGTTTGGTTTGTAATAACGAAAGTCCTACAATATGTACGAATGCTGTAGGATTTTTCCTCTTTGAAAATTGTCTGATATTTCGCTGGTATTTCGCTGATATTTCGCGGCTATGTTTTGAGGTGTTCGATATCCAACTGAGCGATATAAGACGTAAGTATTATGAATATTGATTAGGTCGGGAACCCCGCATCAATACATTAGGTACGTACGTTGGAGCTGAGGGTCTCGTCTTCTCCCACACAAGTTGGCGCAAATAAACCCCTGCCTACCTATCTAGGTACACATACATACATACACGATACCAAGGCGCAGCGCAAACGAACTGCATAACGTACTTCCAAGGTTAATCAGGAAAATCCAAGAGACCTGGAGAACCGGCAAGCCTAGAGACTAAATAGCCACGAGGCAGAGCAAGCATGGCAGGGTTGATAAGAGACTAACAGCGTCACTCATCTTCTTTGCCCCTCCACAAAAGCTCCGAACGCCAAGTAATCAACTAGGCTGGGCTGGTTCAGAGTCACAGTCGGTGCCCCTCGGGAACGCCATCATCCAGTTGCCCATCACTCAGCGTCTGTCGCTCTTCCCGATCATTCTCGAGCCCAACTTAATGGGTAGAAGTCCTGCGTGACACTCTCCATCATCCCACATCGTCACCAGCCTTCTTTTTTTGCCGCGATATAAATAGTCCCTGGTATTGGTATCGTCTAGTTAGGTATATACCTTTTATCCTCATAATTCGCCTTTATTTTCACCTTCGTATTTATTAAAATCAATCATCTACGCTTCAGTGACGTCACTATCTCTCAGCTATTGGGATTCACAACAAGATGTCCCAGGTTTATCGTGAGCGCGATGTGCGCTACACAAGGGAGGATAGTCCTTCGTCTGATGACGACAGATATAAAAGTACAACGGTGAGGCGGTACAAGGTAGGAGGTGGAGGCCGAGTTGTTGAGAGGGATCGCATCGAGCGCTATGAAGAGGACGATGACCGAAGGTCAAGACACTCGCACTCACATTCGCACTCACACTCTCATTCCAATGTCGGCCGTTCCTCTGGCGAGATGCTAGAAGTAGATCGCCGTGTTGAGAGAACCTCTTATCCCGAGCGACCTAGATCGGCTGTCGACTCGCACGACTACGACCACGACCGGTACAGGACTGTCGAATACGAGCGAGAACGCGACGTCGATCGGGATCATTACCCCGAGAGACACTCTCGCACCAAAGTTGTTGAAGAGATTAAGACATCCTCTTCATCACCTCGCGACCATTATTGGGACCGTCGGTCGACTTACCCTTGGGAGGACGTCCGGGAAGATGTTCGCGTTGAAAAGCGTATCGTGCGCGAAGAACCAAACGGAGAGCTACAGGTCAGAGAGAAAACCGAGGAGTATAGAGAAGAACCTCGCGACTATAAGGAGCGGGATCTCGTGATTGAGCGCCGCGTTGAAGTGGACAAGAATCCTCATGACGTCGATATTGAGCGATACCGAAAAGAGGTCGAGTATTACGCGGCACCATCTCCTCCGCCAGCGCCTGTTGTTATTCGCCAGAAGTTTCCCGAACAGAAGGTTATTATTCATGAAGCTCCCGCGCCTGCTCCCGTCATACTTCCGCGGCAGGAACCGACGTATATCGTCTTAAGGGATGAGCGTCGGCAAGTAGCGCCCCGCCCAGAGCCCCGGGAGGAAGAAGATTATCATTATCGCCGGGAAGACCGACGGCGTCGAGACGAGCGACAATATGAAAGCGACGGCTATGATGAGGACTACTATATTAAGAGGACAATCATAACACGAGAACGTAGTTCTAGCTCTGACCGTCACAAGAAACGACATCTAGCTGAAGGTGCCCTTGCCGGCGCCGGCCTCACGGCCCTACTCTCCGGTCGTGGCGATAAAAACAGCGAGTACCAAGAGCATAGAGGGCGCAAGGTTCTCGCTGGTGCTGCTTTAGGCGCCTTAGGTAGCGAGGCTGTACGCCGTGCAAAGAGCGCGTACGAAGATAGGCACGATGACAGATACGAAGATCACTACGACGACAATTATCGACAACACCGAAGCAAGTCACGGAGTAGACTAACAACCGGACTGGCTATCGTAAGTATTACAAACATCTAAATTAGAAGTGATTCAATCAATACTAATGATATAAAGGGCGCCGCGGCTCTGGCTGTTGCTGGTGGACTGAAATATATGCAGAATAACAAGGTCGAAAAAGAAGAGGCAAATCGTGGACGTGCACGCCGTCGTTATTCTACTGACGGGTATTCGACTTCCCGAAGTCGGTCAGGCCGTAGCCGAAGCAAATCCAAATCGAAAGCGGCTAAGGCAGCTTTAGCAACCGGGTAAGTTGAGGATTTTCGAGCTCTATTTCCTTACGTCTTCTCAACGCTGTCATTTACTTCTCCCTTAAGCCATTATAATCAGTACCAAATTGCTGATTACGGGATTCATTAGCGCTGTTGCTGGTCTAGTGAAGCATTATAGGTCTAAGTCTCGAGGAAAATCTCGGTCCAAATCTCGATCCAAATCACGCCTAAGGACTGGTAAGTACAAAATCCATCATCTAGATGAGGCAGTATCTCTAATTAGCTAGGTGCTGAAATTGCGGCTGCTGGCTTGACTGGCGCTGCGGCGGAAAAGCTCTGGGAGCATCACAAGGAAAAGAAAGAGTCGAAAGAACGCGAACATCATAGACACTCAGATGACGAGTACTACGATAGAGATCGAGGCTACTCAAGAAGCCGATCCCGCTCCAGGTCACTTAGTCGCCATTCACATTCACGAGACTCTACGGCTGATAGAGAATTAGGCCTGGTTCCCGTAGTTCCCGGGGTAGAGTACGGGAGTAAGCCCATCGAGGGCTACGAGTCTGCTACCGAGGAGCCGCGACGCCGTCGCAAACACGATCATCGCTCACCTTCCACGTCCGATCGAGAGGCTCGCAAGAAAAAGAGTCGTAGCAGGCTGCGCGGCGTTACGGCCGCAGGGCTCGGAACCGCAGCGGCGGCGGCAATGGGTATCAAGAAGTATCAAGACCGCCAGAAGAGTAAGGAGCGAGAAGGTAAATCTAGGGAAGCAAGCCGAGATAGGTCGCTAGACAGGGAAGGTCAAGACAAAGAAAAACGTAAAGCCAGGCGATCCCGTGATCGTGAACGAAGGCGTACGTAGTATGAAGGAAAAAACTAGTATGAAATTACCTAGCTAAAAATATGAAATAGGCTACGAAGAGGAAGCACCAGACGATCCATATTACGATTATCACGCCGCGATGCCCCCATCGCCACTCCATGCTTCTGGTGGGGCATACTATCCGCCTCCTCCCGTCACGGAACCTACTGGTCCACCCCCAGCTGGCCCGGCTGGCTTTACGCAGCATCCGAATCCATCTACCCCTAACGTGAATACTTATAGCCCCTACCCGCCCTATAATCCTCAAGACTATGCGGGAGTACCTTCAATGAATCTGCCTCCTCCTCCCGGACCGCCGCTATCTAGGCCATCATCTGGTCTGGATAACCGGACCGGACCAGAAAATGTGAGTCATCCACGCTCCGGTGACATGCAATCCCATCCTGATGCCTCTCGGAGTATAGCTACTGAGCAGGGTGCGTCTCCTTGAGTTTATTTCCTTTCGTATTACCAAGTGTCTACGACATGATACAAAATCCTATAATTTCTAACTAGGTTCCTAGATGGTTTAAAACATCTCCAGCGATCTTCTTCTAGCCTTCGGTCGAGAAGTGTTGATGCAGAACCTCCTATTGCTAAAGTCAAATTCGTGCCTCTCTCGCCGAAGTCTTCTCGAACCCTCCGAAGACATCGCCGACGGGTGGGAGAACGATTGGAGGAGGAAATTGAGGAGGAGCTAGCCCTTCTTCAACGACCTAGAAATATACGGAGGCGCTCAGGCTCAGACGTGTCATCTAACCGACCACGTGTCCAGCGACGTAGAGTGCGCGGCGACGACTCACCAGTTTCTGACGATAGCGAAATCGAGTACCTACCTGATCGTTTTGACTCTTCTGGTCAGCCACTTGAAACTAACAATACTGCCGTTGACGCGTTTCCGAGACGAGGCAGTTTTGAAATTCTCCCACGCGACGACAACGGCTGGCATGTCCGCGGGGCATGGAGATCATTCGGCGAGCCGGATCCTGCTTTAGTCAGCGACATTGCTCAAACTCTTGGAGGATTACTACGACCCGGCGGCAGCTTGATGAATATATTCGGAAATGCGCTAAGAGATATATGATGTTCGACGGCGGTGGGTTGGATAGAAAGCGAGGCTTAGCAATACTTTTCCTATTTGACTTGACAGTCTTCTTAGCGACAACATGATGAGATACGTGGCTAAAGTTACGATTTATGAATCTGTTTTTCTATACGGCAGATTATTCTATTCTATTTTGTTTTGCTTTTCTGGATACTAGAGTTTGTGTTGTTGACTTGGGATTTGAATTTGGATTTGGATTTGGATTTGGATTAATCAATGGTACCCCTAAAGATGAGATGAGCGCATTATGATTTTGTCAACGATTAATGAATATTACTATGTTTCTCGATATAATTAATGAATACTTTTTGTTCCTGTTAGTTATTTATGTTCATTTCCTGAGAGAAAGTCATATTTACATACCCGTTGTGTCTCGTTTAAGATAATTCAATTGACGTCCAATGATGATTCAAGTACCTACCTAGGTTAGGTAGTATTGATGTATCTACCTTAGATACATAAACCTAAGGTACGCTAACAGCTTAAAAGTTGGGGTTAAGGTTGGGGTTAAGGTTGGGGTTAAGATTATTTAATCTTAACAACGTAAACATATCAAAAATGGGGGGGGGATATCATGAAGCTCTTATCTGTTAATTGCTACATATATATGTAAAAGATATGATATCTCGGTATAATTTTACTATTCTAGCATTAGTCACCTCACAATAGGGCCGACTCCAAGTGACAACAAGGCACCAGAAGATCTTCTGTTCTCGTATTGCCATATTCTACCCTTATACCGAGCCTAGAGGTGTAAACATTTCTAAGAGCGTCATAGTTTACTGGAGGATTAATGCTATCCTAGTCAGTTTGGTTTGGAGACAGATGCGGGGAAGTCAAAGAAAGGAGTATCCCGGCAGGCAAAGGTGGCATTGTGGAAAGATAACCATGGGGACCCCCTCAAGGTCTATGCCAGATCTATGCCTCAAAGAGCATTCAGCCGAGATGATCGCAAGCATTGGGTTAGCATTGGGTTAGCATCCTAAGCAATTCGGGACTACTAATCTCTATGATGCATAGTCCGGGACCTCAGAGGACGGTTCTGGATCCGATTCTGGATTCCGGAACCGGGTTTCTTTCGGGTCATATTTGTCATTGCCAAGTTCATTGCCAAGTAAACATCGACGTCCTCAGCTTTATAAAAGGTCGTGGATGAAGTGACTAGAATAGTAGTGCTGCTCTTCTACGTTACCCGGATCTCATCCTTGCCTGATGCGATATAAGTCAAGATGATCAAGCAAAAGCTTCTTAGCCTGCTGGCGCTATGCTTGGCGACGACATCTGCTTCGGTGACGGTGCGGAAGACGAATAAAGGCCCAACCGGCTTCGAGGTTGACTTCAAATACGTCAACAAAACAGCCAGCCGCGTGCTCATCGGCGGAGGATTGCAGGCGTTTTCAGACCACTTCCACACAACCTTAAACAGCCGCGCATGGTACGATCCTCATGATTATAAGCCTGGAGACTTCTATGTATCCTACGGAGAGATGCCCGACGGCTACCAGTGGCCGTATGAGATGACGACAAAAGGTGATGGTGTGTGGACCTATACAACGCCTCTTCCATCGGGAATATACAGCTATGCGTATCTGATAGACTGCAACTACGCACCAAACTGCAGCATCGTTACCGGCCAACTCGTCACTGATCCGGACCTGCCTCCGTTCCAAAACGTCAAGGGAGATCAAGTATCATCTAACTTCCAGGTACCATTCGACGTGCGATTCCAAGGGACCGACGATATAGACGCGAACTTCGACTATGCGCTGCCCGCGCCCCCCAAGTTCCGGGGTACTATCAAATCCGTCAACTATACATCACCAGGGTCTATCCATCCGGCGCCCGACGTGCATGACCTTACTGTTTACCTGCCAGCAGAGTACGGCAAGATAAAGGGGAAGAAGTATCCGCTTCTTTACCTGTCTCACGGAGCCGCCGGCAACGGGAACGACTGGGAAAACCAGGGCCGCATGTCGAGCATCATGGACAATCTGATCGCAGGGTGCCACATCGAGCCGACCGTTGTAGTAATGCCGTCGTTTTACAACCTGGACGACAGCCTGCCGCGCTTCATCATGGGGAACAGCTCAACCATATGGAATCTGCCGACATCATACCACATCCGCGAGAACTACCAGAAATACCTATTCCCGTGGGTAGAGGAAAACTTCGACGTGTGCGACACGCCCTCGTGCCGGGCCTTCGCGGGCCTGTCGTGGGGCGGCCGTCTCACGTACGAGATGTACATCAACGCCACCGACTACTTCGACTGGTACGGGATGTTCTCGCCCGCGACCACGCCGCCGTACACGTACGTGGACGAGGCGGCGCTCGCGGCGAATCCCGCGTTGGCCGAAAAGGGGCTGTTCGTCGCGTACGGCCTGTACGACTCGGTCTTCGACGAGGGCAAGGACATGCAGGCCGCGCTAGACGGCTTGGGCATCAAGTACCTGACGCGGATCACGCCGTTCGGCGGGCACTTCTGGAATACGTGGCAGGACGAGCTGTGGTGGTTCGGGGTCAAAGCGCTGTGGAAGCCGTTTCTGTACACGCAACAGACCGGGCGGTAGCGTTTGTGAACCTACCTACATAGCTACCTGGTAGCCTACATACCTAGGTTTATCTGTATACATACCTACCTACCTAGGTACGGTACTTACATATGTATGTATGTATGTAGAATAGAAATGAGTATCCCCTCATGTTCGTCCGACACCGCGCGATTTTAATGTTTATTTGGGATAGAAACGCGGTAGATCTTTGCAAGGGCCAAATACGTAGTATGTATGTATGTATGTACATGGTGGTGACGGGAGTGCTAATATTGCACCAACACCACACGTCGCGACATGGCCAGGTTTCTGAGCGATGGTCACACCACGTTGGAAGATGAATTATATATATGTATGCACATACACAGGCACCTACATAGGCAGATACGTAGCCTAGATATATGTATATCCTAGATCTTTCCTCGGCGATGAATTTCCGGGTTGAAAAACGACAGAGTAAATCCTCCGGGGGATTGCCGCGATAAAAGGGGTGTCTGCATGCCGTCCCGGCCCGTTCATATTAATACCAAGCGACTATACGGGATAGCGGTGGTATGATTATTAGAAGAGCATACATACAAGATGGGTTTAGAGGTAGTTATGTTTCTAATACGGAACGAAGAGAAGTTACCTACGTATATGCCTATAGATACGAGGGAGATGAAGAATGAATACTCTACGTATAATAGTATCAATGCATGATTGGACAATTAGCTTTCAAATTAGCATCAATTGTTGGGACTATGGCATGGTGCACTGCTCAATTAATATAAGTGGTTAAGCCTTATACGCTACCTATGTTTGAAGTCTTGGTGTTTTGCTCGCAATTAAGAACAAAGCGTGGTTTCTATGAGTTGTCTAACCTAATTACTCAATCTTAGTTAACTACCTTAGGTAGGTAGTTAAAGAATCAATAACTAAGCTACGACACAACTCTATTTTAGCATGTGTAATAGCAATACCTAACCAACAACCATAAACCGAGGAAAGACAACTTCCAAGGTTTATAGTGACCTCACCTATAATTCAATTCAATAATATTATTGAAACTTGCTTGTATATCTAAGTTAGTTAACTACGTGTAGCTGAAACTCGTCCCCAAGATTTTGATTCAGTTTCATATAACTAATATTAACTATAAGAGCTATTTGAACTGTTACACTTGCATAACATTCAATGTCAGCCAGAGAAATAAACGTAAGATGCGGCTCAAACGTATGTAGAGTGTACATATGTACCCACCTAACCTAATGTATGGATGTACATATGCACATTAGACATGCATATGTATGGATGATTGATTTGTAAACCATAGAAGTTGTTGGACGACCTTTACTTTAGGTACACTATGTACTTACACAGCCTTAAAAACGGCGATGGCTTCAATTTAGTACGGGATGACGTATCCCGACAACCGAGCCCCAAGCCGGCGGCCTATTATTATAATCCGCACGTGCGGGGCTTAATCATAATGTGATTTTTTTTTCTCCAGTAAATTCTCCAGTAAATTCTCCAGTAAATTCTCCAGTAAAAAGCAGTTGTTCGCAACTACCGAATATACAAACAAGGCAATTTATTCCATCTTGTAGACGCTAGACAGTAACCTAGACAGTACATAGACAGTAGTATCGTGTGGTCGCGTGCAGTTGTCTAAAAGCATCCATCGAATCCGAGTTCCTCCAATCCTGTATTCCTATAAGGTTAGGTACCTGACCTACCCTGACCTACCCTGACCTGCCCTAATCTGCCCTAACCTTACCAGGTGCTTACTTAACCGATGTGGTGTCGAACGGTGTTTGTTGGTAAGGCTGTCACCTAACCTACGAAGAATAATGTCTGTGCAACGAAGCTGAGCTAGTAGTAAAGGGTCAGTGTTGCTCATCACTAGCAAGAATCGCGCGACTTGGAAGCTTGTAACATTTTTAATATTCAACGTAGGTATGTACGGATTACATACATAGGTACATACATACAAACGGCTGTAGGTAGAATACGAATTACCGGGAAGGGAATTTCCAGGTGGTGTGGTCGTACGATCGGATCAGCTCATACAGAGTTGTACAGAGTCACATAAAGTTCGTTGGGCTGCTGTGTAATGTGAATTAAGCAGCTCTTGATTCGTCGCAAGGTCCTACAGTAGCCGTTTTAGGGGTGTGGTGACCTGATATAGCGGGGACACCCGGTAGTTACGACAGCCGATTAACACCACTGGGCCACCTACAGAGCCACTGCAGAACCACTACTGTACCACTACTGTACCCACTGTAGCTGGCAATTGGCTGCCTTTTACCTCCTACCTACTTTCCAGACGATAGCCAGCTGAACATACCTATATGTAGGTATTCACCCTTCTGACTCTACGCTCTACGCTCTACGCTCCACGCTCCACACTCCACGCTCCATGATACTAGTAGATCACAAGTATTTCTCTTTCTATTTTGGGAATATTCAAAAGGATTTAATCCAACTACAGGTAAATAAATAAAACTCCCCCTACCTCCCCCTACCCGTTCCATTTTCCTCATTCCTTTCTAGTATCTTTCCGTCGATACCATCTTGATCTTGATCATCTCGGCTGTCTATCGACTTCCTTTCTCGACCTATCACCCACACCATACCACACCAAGCTCCTATCGAACGGTGCCTTTCGTACTTAAAGCTGGAAGCCAGCAGCTCTTGATATCCTCCTCTCTTCTCACTTCTCACTTCTCACTTCTCACTTCTCACTTCTCAAGGTATACCTACCTCCATACAAGCGTATTGCTATCCCGTCCAGTCGCGCTACTACACGACGTATTGCGAGATTCTTGTCTTGTATCCGACCATCGATATTATTCTCTACATTCTCGACTTCAGATCGAGGTCACGAGCCCCTCTACAACCACCCATCCCACCATGTCGCCCACCTATACCATGTCTGCACACCTGTGCAAACAAATCCAGAAGTCGTTCCAGACGCGTCAGACTTCACCCGAGCTTCTAAGCCCAACCGCTACATACCTACCGACATACCTGCGCCGGTCACCTTCGCCCCAGCCTGAAAAGCGCACCAGTGTAGACAGTGATCGCAGCGACGCTAGCACTCACTCCGTTTCGTCAAGTTCGAGTTCGAGTTCGAGTTCGAGTTCGAGTTCAAGTTCCAGCTGGAGGTGGGGTGGTCGCTAAGTGCTAAGTGCTAAGTTAGCCTATGATTATCAGCGAGAAACATCCGGAGGGAGATGTGGAGATATTAGCGATGACGTACCGGCGACTGGAGAATTGATACCCCTTTCTTATACCGAGAATTAGCGAACTTCTACTAGCAACTGCAATTAGCAGACTACTTAACATACGACAGATGGATAAATAGCGCCATCTATTCTCCCGATCACGCAACGCATAACATATTGGTCACCGACAAGGCGATACGGGAGACTACCACTAACTATACACTATACACTATACACTATGGCACGGAAAACCAACGGTGCTGTGCACATTTGTCGCGCAAAGTAGTCCATTACTAGGTTACATACTACAGAGGATGCAGTTTTGCCATCGCCCAGCCTTGAGAACTACCTGCATTGGATTGGAGGCTATGGATATTTCTTTGGGAAAGGAGTATACCGCGATGCATTACGAGAATGAAATTGCATCAATAACGACGTGAAGTCTGCATTATCAGCAAGTAAACCATTGGGCTGGGGAGAGTAGAATGAGCTCTTCCCATCATTTAATTACATAATTATCTTTCCCATCGTTGCGTCTGCCTTATGTATATATAAGTGACTACCTAGGTATCTACCGAAAGATACGGGAACAGTATATGCCACAACGGTGTCAGCTATGCTGCACCCAGTCGTGACACATCCACACGGGTTCTTGCTTATAAACGCGGTATCTGGCGAATCACATCTTGACCAGCGTTACCTGGATGTCCATGACACCAGCCGCGTTGGGCCCAATCAGAGGGTGCATGAATGAAGATGCGGCTACCTGGGAGGAACGTGCCAGTAATAAGGTCTACAGTATGATGATACTGAAATACGTCTTATTCATCGTTTAGCTGAGTATACGATGCTGGCTGGACAACTTCGTGTTATATAGAAACTACCTACCTAATGTAACTGGGTATGGCAAGTCTTACTACACACGCAAAGATATGGATGGGTATACCGACTGAGGGAACGGACGGTATGTAATACTAGAAGTAAACGACGCAAATCATAAGTCCTGTCATCGAAAAGCCAAAGTCTTATAGCATATATATATATCTATATATATATAACATTACTCGCATGCATCTCATTAAAATCGTATTCGTCCACCTACCCCTCGACGCCGCCTAATGCACATGCATCCCTCTCTCCGTCTCCGTCTCCGTCTCCCTATGTCTATCTATCGATCTATCGAGGTATCCATCCCGCAACCCGCGACTCGTCTCGTCGTGAGGAAACAAAAAAAGTCTCGCTTCTAAAGTAGAGTACCTAACCTAGGTACCTAACCTAGACATGCTGCTGCTGCCGTTCGCGTAATACAGGTATTATGTATGATGTAGTAGGGGGTGAATATTATTTATAATGATACAGCGCTCCCGTAGTGAACCGTGTTCATGCCCACGATCCTCTTGACCGTGAGCCACAGCTCGAAGACCTCGAGCTTCAGCTCCACGCGCAGGTACCCCACCCACGCGGCCATGAACCGTAGCGCATTGCCCGGCCACAGCAGGGTGCCGGGCTGCTCCCTGATCTCCTCCACCTGCTCGCGGAACACCGTGCGTGCGCAGTACCGCGCTAGGATCATAAAGCTCCGCATCGGGCCCTGGCGGGTATGCAGGTTTTCGTCGAGGCTGCGCGTTAGGTCGTTTGTCTTTAGGATGAGAAGAATGATCCGAGGCACTTGTCCGAGCATAGTCACGAGATCTGATAGTAGGCCTTCTTGCAGCGCGTCACCCATCGTCTTCTTCTCCTCGTCGGATCGCGACTTTAATATAGACGACTTGACCACCGTATAATCGCGGCCTGTGATAGCGCTGGCAAACAGAGGGAATTGCTCATCCGTGATCCCGGCCACCTCGTGTGCGTATCGCTTCATGGCAGACATGTTTCCATCGATGACTGCTAGCCACATCTTGGCATAAGACCGCCGCAGGCTCTCGGGAATATCCCGATACAGGCCGTGGTCGTATATAATAATTTCGAAATTGGCACCTCCTCGCCTCTTCGGGGTCGCCTTCCGGATAGCGAGATTGCCACCGTGGGGGTCGCAGTGTAGCGGCGCACCCTTACCGAAGATCATCTCGTTGAAGATGTGGGCTAGCGTGGCGGAGACTTCGTCGCGGTCGATATGATTCGAGTCCAAGTATTCGAGGTCGTCAAGACGATGGCCCGATTCGTTCGCCATAACCAAGATCCGCTTCTTGGCCCAAAGGACATCGGGAATCACGAGTGGTAGTTCGGGATGTTGCGCAAAGTACTTTTGCGTTCGAATCGCGTTCGCGGCCTCGAGCTGGAAGTCAAGCTCCTGGGGTAGAGAAACTTCCATCTCGGAAGCTAACCACTCCAAATCGTACTCGGGGAACCACTTCTTCAAGGTTGAGAAAGTAAACTTGGTCAAGGCCAGATCGAGAGGTGCCCATTGCGCCAAGCCTGGATGTTGGACTTTTACGGCAACTTTTTGACCATTTTCTTTCACCGTCGCTAGATGAACCTGGGCAAGAGAGGCAGCCCCTATTGGCTGTTCCGAAAATTCAGAGAAATAGTCTTTAAGCTCTTCACCCGTATCGGCGCGGAACATTTCCTCGATCGATTGGAACGAGGATACTGGACATTTGTCTTGTAGCGGTATAAACGTATCGGTCCATTCGCGCGGAAGTAGATAAGTCATGGCACTCTATCTCGAAAGTTAGCTAGCAATCTTATGTTGCGTGCCGTCATGTATGAGGAATTACCAAGTGCTGTCCCAATTTAATGAATATTCCTCCACTCTTTTCGAGTACTTTGAGTGTGCGCTCTGCACACCTCTTGTGGCATGCCCTTAGTATATGATCTTTTTCGTCGGAATCCTCTGTTTGGTCACGTTGGTTTAAAGAAGTTCGGTAACTAAGACGAGTTAGTTTTCCACCCCCTTTTCTTCTTTATTTTGGTACAGCTATAGCTTAGGTAGACATACTCATTGATGCATAATGCCAGCGTTGCAGCAACTCTTCCCGAACGTTCTGTAGCATCGTATCCAGCTTTAATGTCGTCCGTAAATGCTAAGACGCTTGCCCCAGCCGCGGCTGTGGTAGCAGCGGTCAACACGGTAACTCTTGTCTTGGGCTGCTTATGTGTTTTCTTCGAGTACCCAGAAGAGTTGGTCGTATATTGTCTTGCAATAGATCGTTGTGTTGTTCTGACACGGGCTACGAGGAATTGGGTGCGGCAATTCGAACATGTCCATGGCCTGTTGCTGGCAAGACGGCCGAGCGAATTGATCGAGGGGCATTTCATGATGGCGCGGTTCTAGTCATTTGAAGGGGCGTGTTAACTACGTAAGGTAAATAAATAAAATAATAAACTAACACTATGAATAAGAAGATAATGAGGACATGTTGTCCTTCTCGTCTCGATGTCTCAATGTCTTAATCGGTGGAGAACTTGACCGCCCGCGATGAATTGTTGAACCTTCAATTAAGTAGGTTAGGTCGGTTAGTAGTGTATGTATGTTGGGATAGCGGACTAATAAAATTTCACTATCTTTTTTTTTTCTTGCTCCATCCGTCGGACATTCAATCCCGGGCTCGTGGAAGACCTCGGCGTCATAGGGACAGGGGTCAAAGAATGTTCTTTCTCCTATTCGGACGATCTGGATCGTGCCATGCAAGGTTCTAGGGTTCTATGGCTTAGCACGTCTTCTTTTAAGTTATGTACCTACCTAGGTACATGTACCAACGATATGCACAAAATAAATGTAGTCATACCGGTTATTACCATATTCTGCATAATAATGATCTAAAAGCGCGAACTATTCTAATATCTGTCAATTTACATTGTCCCGCAATGCTCTTTACGCGTTAAGCCCCGCTTATGTACATTTGAGAGGATCGCGTTGCTTTCGAACCCGCGTTTGTCTTCGTTAAACTCGCATTAAAATAGTCTAAGCTGTCACTTTACTCTGACTTGGTCACACCATCTTACAAAAACATCTAATCCACGCAGCGTCCTATTCAAACCCAACATCATATAATATCATAACGAACGAAATGTTAGCCACAATGCCGATATTCAATATCGAGTTCTCGACGCCACACCGGCCTACGCGTTCATCGCCGCTCTCCTCTTCTCCCATCAGACCGAGCTCTCCACCATTATGTCACCGGGATCCTAACACGCTCCATAGACTCGATACACAGTCTTCACCTATACAAGCACCGCCCTCTATATTCAAATTTGCTTCGCGTAATGCAAAGCCAAACCCGCTAAGACAGAACCGAGAAAATGTGCAAGAGAGCAGGCGGAATTTGTTTTTGCGAAACGTCCGGAAGCGGGCGGACGACAAGAAGTGGGAGAGAAGAGGAGGCGATCAAGAGGTATGAGTGGCCCTGCTGACTAGTTGAAATAGTTATCGATACTAACAGACCTTACAGGCCTTGAAGCTTGAGTGGTCCATGTTAGATAGACAGCGACGAGACCAAAAGAACGCCGATCTTGACGGTATGGTGTTCGAAGATGAGATCGAAGACATTGCAGAAATCCAACGCGAAGCAATGGACAACCCCGATGATATGATGATCGACGCCATAGCGCAAGAAGAGGAAGACGAACTGGATGCAATGCTATCTATGTTCGAGACCCAGACCCAATCATCCCAACCACCCATGGGAGCGGTATCGCCGGCAATTTCCGATGATGAAGACTATGACCACCTCTTTATGGATTTCTTATCGCAACAAGAGCAGAATAGTCAGGGCTTTATATCTTCAGGACAAATGGATATGTCTTGAAGTTTCATTGGGTTTAATGGGTTGCATCAGTCCACACAGACAGGAGTTCTTCGGCAAGGATAGGTTTATCGTTGCGGCGTATTAGGATTAGGGACTCTATGACAGGGTATGGTAGGGTATGATATCACATCGTCTGTGTATATGCCAGTTTTAGTTTCTGGCCCCGGGAGGGTTATGTATGAACAGTTGAGGAACTAAATTCCTTGTATATTATCACTGAGGCGCGCACGACTCATCAGGCGCATCCAGAACTTCCTTGGCTGATGGCATATCTCCAACTAGATCATGAGGAGGAGAACCTGCTGCTTGCATCTATTGCTCTCCAGTTAGTAAATAGCATAATAACACAATCAGATAACTCACCTTTTGCATCCTGTCCACGATGTATTCCCGATCCGCCGCGTTCGAATCGGCATACGTGGGTTGCTCGAATCTGGCTACCATCTCTGCAACTAGAACTTCTTGTTCCTGGAAGCGCTTTAAATCATCCTTTGGTAAGGTGTCCTTGTTCTTCTCCATCCATGCGGGGAATTTGTCGTTCAATTCCTTCATAGGTTCGTATAGAATTTCCTTGTTGGTGAGCTGTTCCATCATCCCCATTAACACTTTGGAGAAGTCTTCTTCGTTACCTCCCTCGTTGGGGAGATCTTTCATCGCCTTAATCATCTCAGCAATAAAATCATCCTCGGAACCTTCAGCGGTAGCTGCTGCTGTGGCCTGGTCACCCGACTCTTGCATTCTGGCCATCGTCCGCCGGATCGTCTCCTGGAACGAGGCATCCTGACTTGTGTCCGAGGATGCTTTATCGGACGACTGTGGAATCGACTCCGATCCGCTCCCTGAACTTTCTGGGCCATCTCCTCTGAGCCCCTTGAATATGTTCTCAAACTGGGCTTGCATATCTGGCTATGTCATGTTAGACTAAATATGCTCTCATCCGTGGTTGAAGAGCGACTAACCGAATTGTCCAATCCGCCCATTAGTTCTGCCATCCCGGCCTGAAGATGCTTCTGGAATTCCTCCTCGGACAAATCATCGAGTCCATCTAGTGGATTCTCCGTGTCTAATGATGCGCCCGCTGGAGCAGATGTCGACGTCTTCACAGCAGCTTTCTCAGGGACCCCAGGTGCTAGGGATGCTTCGCCTAGTTTTGCGCTAGAAAACTCTTCTAGCATGTCATCAAGGTCATCGAGGTCATCCTCATCGGGATCTGGGGCGTCTTCCAGGTCGGGTACTGAAGCTGTGGGTTGGTCTGCCTTTTCCGGTGCGATTTGCCCATCCGGATTGGTACCCGCGGCCGCCTTTTCCGCCTCCATGCCGCCGTATCGTGCGCTTTTCGCGGCCTGAAGTTGTCTCACAGATTATAAAATAAAACGTAATGTCTAATCAACTCTTGTAGTTATGAGCTTAAAGAGATGAGCGCATAAGATGTCCAAGTTAGACACACAATGAAGCACCTTAGTCAATGATAAAAAATACTAATAATAGTAACGGATGATTGATTCTGACGAGAATAATGACGAGAGAGTACCCGTGTAATTCGGAAGACAAGGATAAGTGATAGAGTTATAAAATCGCAAGTAAAGAAGATCGATAGTTCGGGCGATGCACTTTTGCGACTTGGACCAACGAAAGTGCACAAGTTGCCGAGGCCTTTAGGTTGTGAGATGCTTGGCGCTAGCCACCAGAGTTTGGAATGAATATCAGTTTTAAAAACGTATTATACTTTATGGTCTATCTAACTATGCCTATTTTGACAGTAACTAACCGTTTTAGAAGATACCTATTTAATTTATCCGTTTCAAACATCAGCTTCTTCCGGTGGCTTCTAGGTGGGATGTCTGATAAGATAAGGATATACATAACCCCACTAGAGGCCGGATAGGGTATCATGTAACTCGGAGTTTAGGTAGAGGTACATAGGTTAATAGAGCGCTATTATTCGAGAATAGCCCCTAGTACTTCGTACCCTTGCAAGAAGGCAGGTTCGACTAACATCTATTCACATTCACGCATCATCTTCTTTGCCCTTGGGGTCTTACAAACGCACTTGCCGTTCTTTTCATCTTTTTGCCCTTCTTCTCTTTCACTCTCGGGCTTGGTCCATCACCTTCTTACAGGCCATCATTAGTATTTCTCAGCTTTCTGCTCGTAGTAAAGACCTAAAGCTGGTAAATTCCGTGGGCAGCCTAAGCAACCGTCCAGCCGATTCAACACCGAATTCTCACTCTCTTCTTTTTTTCAGCACTTTGCGCAGCCTCGGACGAACGAACACCTACAACTCCATCGTTTACTTACGAAGGAAGAAGTCCGGCTGCTACAGAAACTACAAGACCCACGCAATCATCACCAGGCTATCCATTCCATAAAGATGTCTCTATGTCAATTGCGCCTTGGAGAGGAGAGGTACGTCAAGCTTAACGTCGCAAGGCTCTTATACGGCGTATAAGAAGATTGGCCGTTCACCTTACTAACGTGTCTGGAATTTAATAGAAAGCAATGGAGAAAGGACCACCCTTTCGGATTTTGGGCACGACCAGTCAAGAATTCTCAAGGCGTTCTTGATCTAAAGATTTGGGAATGCGGTATCCCTGGCAAGGAAAAGACAATGTGGGAAGGCGGTCTCTTTAAATTGACGATGACATTCCCTGACGGTAGGTGCTGAGTGGGATATGGAACACCGAGAAAACGAGTTGTGCTGACCGATACTGTTTCAGAGTACCCTACGAAGCCCCCGAAATGTAGGTTCATCATATGGTCCATACCTATACAACTTCGTGAAGCCAATACTAACTGCCGTATAGGCAAGTTCACGCCACCTTTGTTCCACCCCAACGTCTACCCATCAGGCACAGTCTGCCTTTCGATCCTAAACGAGGACGAAGGATGGAAGCCAGCGATCACGGTCAAGCAGATCGCACTCGGCATCCAAGATCTCCTAGACGATCCCAATCCGGACTCTCCCGCACAAGCTGAAGCATACAACCTCTTTAAGCGAGACAAGGCCGAGTACGAGCGACGTGTGAGGCGAACGGTGAAGGAAAACCCGGCCTCTTAGAACGCTCAACCGGTGCTGGTGGGGTGGTGTCTTGGGGAGGAAATTCTATACTTGGTGTACTTTCGGCATCGGAGTTCAGGGTCACGGATACCAAATACGGATGACTGCTTTCTACATTTGGGCCCTTCGGAGTTGGCACAGGAGGGCTATGTGAAGATGTCAAGCATCATTTAGCATTGCGGCTACTACAGCTGACTGGTTTTCTTAACCGGAGTAATGATCTAGCCTTTGCCGTGAAGAATGGTGCTACATGGATGCGAAGCAACTAAGTATGTAAACATAGGTAGACTTACAATCTATGCAATCGATGATTTTTATAATGACCATCATTGTGCCCTACTTACCGTATGTTCGTGGTCAGTTGCATTCATATTGGTAATCTGCTTCCATAAGGTTGTCAGCTGCAAAGCGGTTCCACGGTTAGCTACATACTCGTTCGAATGGCATAGGCTGGTTCAGACCCCTACCCATCCGCTCGATGCGAAATACGGCTTGACTCGACCCTATTAGGAAGAGGTTTGATATCCTCTTGCGGATTTCGGGGTTACAAAGAGTGATAAGGCATCTGATAGCACGTGGTTATCCGAATATGATGCAAACGTTACGCAGAATCCCTACCTTGATCCTATAGTTTTTATTTGCTTTGATATTTGAATAGTATTAATCCCATTTCTTTTGATTCGTAGGGAGTTGGAAATAAATAGCATAAAGTACAATACATAAGCAGTAACTAAGTTGAGCTAAAGTAGTATATAACAAATAGTTACAACCTTTTTAAACTTATATATTTATTTATAATCGTATAAATATCTATATCCCCGTTTCCTATCTTGTGTCTTGATAACGTGAATATCATGGCTTAATATAGGCACTGCGTGGTTGGTCAATGACAGTATTAGTCGTTTCTTAAAGCTCCGTCCGAAATCGGCATTTTTTCCGGTGTGACGGTTTTAACTAGCAGAAGATTGCCGTCAGGCTAAGATCCATTAACCCCCTACCTTCAGGTTTTAGGTATAACGGGTCAAATTTAGCATTAGAAGGCAAATATGATAATAAAAAGTACATACTGATAGCTACCTCCTAAATAAATTTTTGTGACTCAAAGTCTCCGGGTCGCTCTTACCTCTCCATGTTCCTCTGGGTTTTAGTCGCGTGGTCCGTCTTTTTTTATTCTGACAGAAATACCTTCTTCTTCTTCTTCTTCTTTAGTTACTCTTTCCAAAAGTCTTTCGGTCATATTCTATATTCCACCAACTACACTTTGAGGCTGATAAGATGTGTGGAATATTTGCGTGTCACTGGTAAGTTTACATTTTTCCCTGCATGGATTAAGCAATCAATGTCTTGGAGGGGCATTTGACAATTACCAAACCCCCACCAAAAATGATTATCGATTGGATTTACTTGTGATGCCATTGGAAGATCGCCATACATACTAATAAGACGTTTGCGCCTAGTCATCCCGACGTCCAGAAATTCAAGCCCACGGCCTTGAAACTGGCAAAGCAGTACGTATAATATGTGCTCAAGCTCTATGACTTTAATTGACATGTTCTACGCAGAATTCGGCACAGAGGCCCCGACTGGAGTGAGTTATCTCATAGCGAACCTGGTGATATTATCGATATGTTCTGACCACTTCCGGATGTTACAGGTGGAAGCGTTATCTGCAAAAACACAAGTAAGATCCAACTAGTAGAGGAAATGAATACTAGAACGGCCTCTAACCAACGTATTTCTAGTCTTGTGCCACGAAAGGTTGAGCATTGTCGGCGTCGGTGTGTATTTCCTATCAATTTTTCAACTTACCAAAACCTCTTTACTTACAAAGTCACAGAGTCTGGCGCACAACCCCTGACCAATGCGGACGAGACCATAATACTTGCCGTCAATGGCGAGATCTACAACCACCGGTTAATTCGAAAAAGCCTCAAGACCCCCTATCACTTCAAGACTGCTTCTGATTGCGAGGTTATCATTCCCTTGGTGAGGATGCCTTTAATATATGTATTGTGTCTTATGGTGTCACATTATCTAATGTGTCTGTAGTACATGGAATATGGACTCGATGCTCCCAAGTACCTAGATGGTATGTTCTCATTTGTGCTGTACGACAAGAACCTCGACCGAACTATCGCGGCCCGCGATCCCATCGGTATCACCACGCTATACCAGGGTTGGTCCTCCAAGGAACAGGGTACTACCTACTTCGCTTCGGAGCTGAAATGCCTGCACTCCGTCTGCGATGAAATTCGCTCCTTCCCCCCGGGACACATCTACGACACTAAAACCAACGAGACCACTCGATATTTCCAGCCGACTTGGTGGGATGACTCAAAAATCCCGGATACTCCCCTAGACCTGAAGCTCGTTCGAGAAACACTAGAGCGATCTGTGAGGAAACGGCTTATGGCCGAAGTTCCTTATGGTGTACTATTGTCAGGCGGTCTTGACTCGAGTTTGGTTGCATCTATAGCCCAAAGAGAAACCCTGAGGCTTAAGAAGGTGGCATTGGCCGCCGCTAATGGCATCGCTACCGAGCCGACTGAAGACCCTGACAAGGGTGAGGGCTTAGTCGGTATCGACGATGAGAACGAGATCTCTACCGTAACATACCTCCCACAGCTCAACTCTTTCTCGATCGGTTTACCCGGCTCCCCCGACAACGAAGCTGCCGTCAAGGTAGCTAAGTTCCTCGGCACAAAACATCACGTCATGACCTTTACTATCGAGGATGGTCTTAACGCATTATCTGATGTCATCTACCATCTCGAGACGTACGACGTAACCACAATCCGTGCCTCGACGCCTATGTACCTGCTATCGCGAAAGATTAAGGCCATGGGGGTTAAGATGGTGCTCAGTGGTGAAGGAAGTGATGAGATCTTCGGAGGATACCTATATTTCCATGCAGCGCCGGATAAGAAGGCTTTCCATGAAGAGACTGTCCGCCGAGTTAAGAATCTCCATCTTGCGGATTGCCTACGAGCTAACAAGTCTACTTCGGCTTGGGGTCTCGAGGCTCGTGTCCCCTTTCTTGACAAGCAGGTATGTTTATCATGGCCGTCCGTCCGTCACCACTGTCCGCGCTTTTATTAACGCAGTTTATAGTTCCTCGAAGTCTGCATGAACATCGACCCCCAGGAGAAGATGATTACCAAGGAGCGAATCGAGAAATGGATTCTGAGAAAAGCGTTCGACACTTCTGACGATCCCAGCGCCGAGCCGTACCTACCGGACGAGATACTGTGGAGACAGAAGGAGCAATTCTCTGATGGTGTCGGTTATGGTTGGATCGATGCTCTAAAGGATAATGCCGAACTTCATGTCACCGATGAGATGATGAAGAACCCCAAGCCTGAGTGGGGCAACGATATTCCCGATACCAAGGAGGCGTATGTTTCATCTCTTCTATGTCTTACGTTGGATCTTGCTAATTTTTTGATTAAGTTACTGGTACCGTACGATGTTCGACGAGCATTTTCCTCCTCACTGCGCTTCCACTGTGATGCGATGGACCCCAACATGGTCAAAGCAGACCGATCCTAGCGGACGGTAAGTTGTTATGATTCTATATCAATCAAAGCTATTCGGTACCTTGCTAATATAAAATCTAGAGCTATCGCAACGCACCTCGCCAAGTATAACGAATCCGCGTAAATATAGCCCTACTATATTAGTAAATAGCATAAAACAAATCAGAGACGTATAATCTGAGTCTTCAATAGTCCAGGTGAGAGGAGCAATTTACTGGGGATAGAATTGCATGACTAGCAATGTTGAATTGCACCATTATGGGGAATCCCAAGCAAGTATGATGAGATTAAGACTGGTTGGTCTTTTGGTAGGGGTGTGAAGTTAGACTTTGGCTGTGACAATACCAATAGAAATTTGCCTTGCCAGCAGCATATTCGTCTTACTTCAATCCTGTAACTTGTGAAATAGGTTCTTCACTTGAATGTGCACAAGAACAGCCAAGCCATTATTTTGCTTCGGGACGAAAATAAATCAGAAGGATTCTTGTTATTGTAATGTAGTATGACAGCTCAAAGAAATTACTGCAACTTATAGAGCATTGAACCGATCCTGGTTGTAATTTCACGGTTATGGTGCTTTAAACCACTCCCGGTGTAGACAATTCCCACGTGGACGGGGGTTAATTGGACAGTAATGGAATCTAATAACAAATGTAAAGTCGATGTTTACTGGGACCGCCAGGTGTCACGTTTTATCATTAAGCATTCTGCCGGCTGTCACTTCTCCAATTAGCTTTCCCGTCTAGTTGGAATCTACTAAGTTTGGGTGCCGATAAGAACCCGGCAAGGAAAGAGCCAAAGAAAACAAATTTGTACCTCGCTGTTGTCCTACGAAGTTGTTGAGGCTTGTGTTCTTCCAATCCGAATTTATCTCGTACCAATTTCACATCCACAAAACTTTTTCTTCTTTTTTTCACCACCCAACCCTTAACTCAACCACGAATACTCGAACCGTGAACCAATCTGCCTAAGATGTCTATCCCCGCCTTCGCTGATATTTCCAAGTCGGCAAATGACGTGAGTTAAAAAAAAAAAAAAAAAAAAACAAACGGCACCGATGCCGAAGCTGTCCCACTTCGGCAACAGCCGCTGAATATTCGATAAATTTCCCGCAGCTCGAGCTTCGGTTTTGTTGCGCAGACTTTCTAACCATAACAATTATAGTTGCTGAACAAGGACTTCTACCACCTCTCCGCGGGAACCATCGAGGTTAAAAGCAACACCCCTAACAATGTCGCCTTCAAGGTCACTGGCAAGAGCAGCCACGAGAAAGCTACCAGCGGTGCCGTACGTATCCTTAGTCTAACCTCTCCTCGCCAGCTCGCTACCGACAGAATATAATTCCTACGTGCAAGCTATGGGGATAATCCGGCGACAAGGTACACTTAAGACTAATAAACGCGCTTGCAGATCGAGGGCAAATACGCAGACAAGTCTCTCGGTAATTCAACCATTATTTTTCCCACTCAGACCATCAAGTCGCACACCAAAAGACGCCAAGCGAGTTCGCTTACAGCATCGTTGTGGGGAATAAAAGCTCCAAGCTGGCCTCTCGATTTCTCTATCTTCCTAAGTCAACATGGCTCACAATTACTAATGCTATACCGACGCGCAGGCCTCACTCTGACCCAGACCTGGAACACGGCCAACGCCCTCGACACCAAGGTTGAACTCGCCGATACCCTCGCCAAGGGATTAAAGGCCGAGTCCATCTTCTCCTTCCTACCCGCCACCCAAAAGAAGGGCGTTAAGCTCAACCTTACATTCAAGCAATCCGCTTTCCACGGCCGCGCTTTCTTCGACCTCCTTAAGGGCCCCACTGCCAACGTCGACGCCGTTATCGGTCACGAAGGTTTCCTTGCTGGTGCCTCGGCTGGATATGATGTCCAAAAAGCTGCTGTTACCGGCTACAGCGCCGCCGTCGGCTACATTGCTCCTCAGTACAGCGCTGCCGTCACTGCCACTGACAACCTGAGCGTCTTTGCGGCCAGCTACTACCACAAAGTGAACAGCCAGGTCGAGGCTGGTGCTAAGGCTACCTGGAACTCTAAGAGCGGAAGCGCTGTCGGTCTCGAGGTTGCCAGCAAGTACCGCATTGACCCCGTCTCCTTCGCCAAGGTCTGTTCAATTGTCGATCCAACTAGGCTCTGTAACTTAGGAAATCGCTAATGGAATGAAATTAGGCCAAGATTAACGACCGTGGTGTTGCCGCTGTCTCCTACAACGTTCTTCTTCGCCCTGGCGTTACCCTAGGTCTCGGCGCTTCTTTCGACACTCAGAAGCTTGAGCAGGCCACCCATAAGGTCCGTATCACCAACACTTAATTGTAGTTCTCAAAATCTAACAGGGGAATAGGTCGGCACCAGCTTCACCTTCGAGAGCTAAATGGTTAGCCTAAAGCTGAAGGAGTGTTTCGGACTTTTGTAGACGAATTCCCGGGAATCATGCCCAATACCCTCTCGTCATTATTTGTATGCTCTACAAAACAAGCAGGATTCTTCGCATACGAGTCAAAATATCTCAATTGTAGACATTAGACCTCTTGGGCGTTCGATGCCGTCCAAATGCTAATATTTGCATCGTTCTGAATATACAGAATTCTTTACGCATCTGTAATTGCAAGAGATTTCTTTGTCTCTGCGCACAGCCTCGAGAGTTTGCTTCCTGTGACGTATAATAAATGCTGGCGGTTGATTCTACTGCGCCGCCGAAATAGCGAATCCTATTTCCCCTTTCTCTCCAACTTTTTGTCCCCGCCCCCACTACCCCGATTCCATATCCTACCAATCGCGAATGGACCCAGCACGCTCAGCACCAACACACTGCCGATCAGTAAGAACATGCCCGCGGTGCTTCGCTCTGGTTCGATGTTAATGTACTGATCGTCGAGATGCGCGCGCCGCACAGCTCGCCGACTATCGATATGCCGGCCCGTGCGCTCATGCGATACCCGATCGAAGTGCGGGACGTCGTCTTCGGCGCCGCGGCCAAAGGGCGTTTGCCCTGGTCCCATACCCCCCGCACCGAAAGAGCCCGTACCCGCGGAGGAGGTATGGGAAGTGGAAGAAGAAGAGGCGTGGGACGTAGAAGAAGAGGACCCGGTGCTCTCATCATGCGCGGCGCGACGCTTGGCGCCGTGGGCGCCCCAGCCGCCGCTCCGGAAGAAACTCGGCGGCGGGCCCTGGAAAGTGCCGCGGCGGCGGCTTAGGCCCGAGGCGGGGCGGCCGCCGGCGGGGTTGGTGCTGCTGTAGGAGCCGCGGTGGTGGGGGTGAGAGGAGGGAGGGGGGTGGTGTAGGCGCAAGGTATCCCGGTCGTAGGCGGCGCGCTTGGCGGGGATCGAGAGTATGGAGTAGGCCTCGCTGATGCGCATGAAGCGTCGGGAGGCGTGCGGGTTGGAGGGGTTGTGGTCGGGGTGGTGGGATTTGGAGAGGGAGTAGAAGGACCTGTGTTTTATGTCAGAGGTGTGGGAGCAGGTGTGTAAACAAAAGGAATGGTAGTTTGTGGCACCTGTTCCAGGCTACAATGTGATATATGTAGGTACCTAGATAGGGGCAAGAATTGGAAATGCTCACTTTTTAATATCAGCAGGCGTTGCGCCCGGCTGCAGTTTCAGCGTCTCATAGTGGTTCCGGGAGTTGTCGATCTGCTCGTCTCGAAGGCCCGCGGTGCTGTGGAACGGCTTCTGCTGTTTCTGCTGTTTCTGCTGGGCCGTCGAGCTTGCAGTCGGCGCGACGAGAAAAGAGGCGTATGGCAGATATCGGCGCGGGGGGCGGACTGCGTGAGCGGCTAAAGTGGTCCCGGACACTGCGCAGCGGAATGTCATGCCTCATCCCGAACCGATGCCACTCTAGTCGTCCGGAGTGTTTTTTTAGGTAATATGAGATTTTGAAAAGGTTGGGTGGGTTGCAGAATTAGGAAGGAGAATTGAGTATAAGGAGTGAAAATGTATAGGTAGGTAGGTAAGTTTGACGCTGTGAAGCGACGCCACTGATAAATCGGCAACGAGCAAGTGACGACATCAATTGATGGGATTTTAGCGCGTTAGGTTAGTTCCGCCTTTATTGAGATCTTATCAGATGTGGCGGTGCGAGGGTGGCTTGTTTGTTGGAGTTTGAGGTTACCACCTACCTAGGTATATAGGGAGTTTTGATCGAATATTAACACCTTGACTCTATGTATCTCTAAGGGGAATTTTAAACCAATACTATGAATTTCCAAGAGTCGATTATAATTATCCGTTTTTCTAAATACAACGCAACTAGGTATTCTAAGCTTCCGTCCTTTGCTAACGTTTAAACTACATACAAATTGCCTCCCGGCTCCAAGCATATCCTCTAATAGACGATTGTCGCAGTCTTGTTAATATATTTCTGGTTCCTCTCTATTACGAGATTCTGCGCTATCCACTTGCCGGCATCCTCCCTCGAGATGCTATATCCAATAGCTTTGGATTCGATCCCGGTATTCGGATCTTCGATGCCAACACGGATTGGCTTATCTGTCTCGCCATCGACAAGGAGCATAGCGGCCCGCACGACGGTGAAGTCTTCACCGCTCGTAGCGAGCTTGTTCTCCATGATTTTCTTGTCCGCGCCAGGAACCTTGAGAAGGAGGGAGCATAATGGCACGTAGGCGACAGGTATGTCCCGCCCGAATTTGGACATACCGGCACTACTACACACGATGATGTGTGGTCTGCCAACGACGCCTTGCTCTCTGAGTGTGGCTATAGAGCCAATAACAGTTGTGATGCCTTTCTCGCAGACGTGTGGATCGTCAATAGTCATTTTTGACGGGATAGGCTTTCCTCCGATAGTGAAAACTACCTCGTCAACAAGTTTACCGTCCGGAGCCTCGAGACAGCGAGTGACAGCCGCAGAATCATGCGCGTTTCCTTGTATTACTTTAAGGTTAGGCGCATTCTCACTTGTTAATACCGAGGTGAGCTTGGACGGGTCCCGGCAGAGCGCGACGCATTGATATCCGGCAGCGAGAGAATGCTTCAGCGCTGAAAGACCTATACCCGTGCTTGCGCCGAAGAAAGCAACTGTCTTAGAAGCCATGGTCCGGGTTGGTGAATAATGGGTAAATATTTGGGTTTAAATTGTAGTAGTAGTTTTAGTTGTATGGGTATCTAGGAACTTGGTATAAGTGTGGTTGACACGAAGTTGTTATTACTGATGTTTGCTATTGAAGTGTCCTGTGCAACATTGGGCGAGTCTATCATATACATTTTATCTTCAGCATCCCTACTTATCAGTTACTCCTCGAATTGCTTAGATGCTTACGTATTTATTCCATAAGAGGAGGCTATTCAGGCACTGGCAAGTTCTCGCGAAGTTCTCGGAGCAGGTGCGGGTAACTCGGGGCGCAATTGCCCCGGCTTGGCACACTTGCGCCCGGGTGCTAGTCTCTATTCGGTGCTGGCGCTGACGGAAGCCACCCCTTTTTAGTTTCATGACTGATTCGTTCAGATGAATCATATACCCAAATTTATAGACATGTGAGAAAAGGCCACATAAAAGTCTGGCCAAAGAGCTGATTCGTCGTAGCATAATCCGTAGTAAAATAGACATCTATGTCGCACGTCCCGACCATCAAATATGCGACAGCTACCCCGGAAGTTCCAGGGGGATTAGCTTCGACTAGCCTTGGCGCGGGTTCATCCCCCGAAATAGACGCGAACGCTTCCCGACCCGGCACCTCTCTAGGAACGTCCGCGACACCTGGACCAAAGCCACGCAGTTGTGTCACATGCCGCACACGAAAAGTGCGATGTGACAAGACGTCACCATGTTCAAATTGCCGCCGCGCAAGAATCCCCTGTGTTTTCCCTTCGTCAGACAAGCCCCCACGATGGGCTCGTCGGCTGGAGCGCATTGCGAACAATGCTAAGGCTGAGCAAGAAGCCGGCTCGGGTGTTAGTCAAGTTATGGATAGGCTTCGAAAACTCGAAGGCCTTGTGAAAGAACTTAGTAGTCAGTTGGAGCAAGCACACGGTGCTACACATACGAGTAGCCATGGCTCACCTTCGGCAAACTCGCCGGGGAGCTCAAGCTATGACCATGATGCGGATCGCCATACGGCATCGCCACCTGTTACAAATACTTCTAATCTATCAAAGCAGTTTGGTAGGCTTGTTCTCGGAGATGCTGGCCAGAGTCACTACGTAAGCAACGGCTTTTGGTCGCGCGTTAATGACGAGGTAAGGCAAGACAGATCATACTAACTATCGTGGCTCCCCGAATTCGAGTTGCTGCTGATGTCTAAAATAGCTTGATGGCCTCAAAATGGAAACTGAGGGTCTGGCTAGTGGATACTACGATAGTTCCGAGGACGAGGACTCACTTAGCAAGACCCCGTCTACCCAGGAACTAGATAGGACGCCCTCACAACGTCACGCGTTTCTGTTCGGCCACAACCTTAGTTCTCATGGACCTGATATTCGCGAGTTTCACCCGCCGCTATCCCAGATCCCCTTCATCGTGAATGTCTTTTATCAAAACGTCAATCTTCTAACTCAGGTGGTTCATATGCCTACATTCAATAAGATGGTGCAGAGTCTGCAAGACAGTGGCCCATCGATTCTCACACCGGCCAACGAGGCTCTAATGTTTGCTATATATTATTCAGCCATAACTTCAATGGAGGAGGAGGATGTAAGTTTATCATCAAATTATTTACTTATAATAAATACTCATGCATCGTGTGTTCTACAGGTCGTAGCTAATCTCGGTTCTTCTAAATCCGAACTTAACCTAAAGTACCGTCTGGGCTTAGAGTACGCGCTTGCAAAAGCCGACTTTCTAAATGTGCTCGACATAGTTCTCATACAGGCGTTTGCTATATTCTTGTGCTTAGCTCGCCGATATGATAGCCCGAGGTTTGTGTACATGATGACAGGACTTGTCATTAGGATGGCTCTAGCTCTAGGGTTGCATCGTGATGGTAGTCATTTCCCTCATCTTACTCCCTTTGAAGCCGAAATGCGACGAAGGCTGTGGTGGCACGTGTGTCTCCTTGATGTAAGGGCCTCCGAGGACCAAGGCATGGACCTCACCATTACCCCCGGCAGTTTCGACACGCGACAGCCCCTGAATATTAACAATGATGATATCAACCCCGAAACAAAGGAAATGCCTAAGGAGCGAGAGGGTATAACCGATATGACCTTCTCTCTCATGACTAGCTCTCAGTGCGAAGTAACGAGGGAGATGATGGCTGTAAGTCTTAAAGATGGGGTACCGCAGATAGATGTCCAGGACCGCCTTTTGAACGAGTACTACGGGAGGCTAGAGAAGACATACCTCCAATACTCTAACGCAGAGGGAAACGTCACATACTGGGTTGTTGTCGTTATCGCACGGCTCGTAATGGCCAAGATGAGTCTAATAGTCTACTTCCCGGTGCTTTTCTCGCCCCAAAGCGAGCGCGCTTCCGACGAGATGCGCAACAGGCTGTTCATAGCTGCGATCGAAGTAGCCGAGTATAACCACGCGCTCAACGTTGAACGGGCCTGTCGCCAATGGCGCTGGATTTACCAGACGTACACGCATTGGTATGCCGTCGTCTACCTCCTAATCGAAGTGACACGGCACCCCTGGTCGCCTCTCGTCGAGCGCGCATGGGTCGCGCTCCACAGCAACTGGCTTATCCCCGCTCGCAGCAGTACGGATAAGAGCCTGCGCTTCTGGGTCCCTCTCCGAAAACTTATGGCTAAGGCTCACCGACACCGCGAAGCCGAGATCGAGCGGCTTCGGTGTAACCCGCAGGAAGCGCAGAAGTTGGAGACAGAGGACCGGGGTGCTACGCAACCGAGTAGCTCGGGCCCGTCCCCGGGCCCCGACAGCGCCGAGACTTTCCGTGAGCGATGGTGGCAGCTTGTAACCGTGCCACAGAGCCTGGGGGGTTATGCACAGACAGTTGTTCAGCTTAGTAGAGGGGTTCTAGTGACACCTAGTGTTACTTATTCTGCTGAAACTAACGAACCGGGCTTCAGCTCTGTTCCTTCATATGATCCGAGCGCCTCGGTACCCCAACCCGAGTTCACTTATCCTCAGTCTAGATTACCGCAGGAAAGCGGAGTTTTTACGCCAGATATTTCCAATAGGAGTTCCCCCGGGGCGAACTTTGGCTTCCAGCAGAATCCTCATAGCTCAGCTGCGCCGGGGACGCAGTCGGCCGGTCCAGCTTACGGATCATCTTCTTTGGCCTCTATGGACTTAGGACCAGGCTTCGGAGCTTGGCTATGGGCTGATGCGGACCCGTCGGTTGACGTATTTGCCGATATGGATTTGGAGGCGGCGGATCTGAACGTAGACTTGGACGGCGAGGTTGATTGGAATAATTGGGTGGCGTCGGCGAATGGGATGAATTGGCCGGAGGGTTGAGGGGATGAGAATCGGGGATACCAATCTTAAATCAACATTATCAATGATGAGGATAATAATGTGCAGCAAACATGGATAGAGGCTTCGGGTAACTCTATTAAAGTTGCTTGCCTTGATAGTTAATGAGTATAATGCATTGTACCTTCGGCTAACTCAATGGTGGATATACTGTGAAAAAGATATTAACCACAGGATAATGGCTCGGGTGAGAGCTGCAAGCAGAATATATTGAAAATGGATAGCAGTGATATCTAATGCGTTGTGGTATTAAATAGGTAACAGGTATACTAAGGGTCTTAGTCACGGGAAGAGCCCCTGAGTTTACGACTTACGACGTTTATCCCGACTAGTATGATCCAGTTATTATATACCCTTCCGAGATTTGGGCGATAGTTGTCTCCCCGTTAATGGGAACATGATGTGCTATCCCAAACCGCACGATATCTAGTTGCTGGTGTAGCTCAAGCGTGTCCTGTAAACGGCTTGGCGAGCAACTATAATGCCAGGCTCGCTAGAGGAGTGCCTAGATCTAGTGGGACTATAGAAGGTTCTATTAAAAGTATTTAAAGGAGCGAGTGTAACGAGCTTGGGAAGATCGCTTATATAGACATACAGGACATTTAATAGGTAACTTGAACAAATCCAACGGTGATCAAGTAATAAACGGGACAAATATAAAGTTAATTGGATATAGCTTCGTGTTTGTAATATGACCAGATGAAAAGGTCTTTTCCGCCATAAGTTGCAAATACGTTTCCAGTTAGACTTGCAGTTATCTTCATATCATAAGTATGACTGTTGATAGTTTCGAGCCTTAAATAGGAATTCCGAGTTTTTATATCTCGGAGCTGTACGCCACCGTCTATACATTCGAATAAAATATCATTAGAGTCTGACTGGAAGATATAAGATTTCTGACTGAACTATATGATTTTAGCTTTATATATATAAATAGAATTTTGTAGCGAAAGACTTACACCTTTGACCACGGGGGTTATGTTATGAAGGCGTTGACATTTTAGAGTCCTAACTTCAAACATAGTTTCCGTAGTACAACGGAATACGTTCTCATCGTAAGGAGAGAAGGAAATATTGGATACAATATCACGATTCCCATCAATATAATGGCATTGAACGAGATGTCCAGTATGTATGTCCCAAACTCGAACTTCATCTTGCATGAATCCCGCGACTAGGAAATTATTGTCCGGGGATATAGTAACCGCACTGGGGCGAGACCAGACTCCTGCATCAATAGTTATTTCTATAGTATGATTATCAACGTCCCAAACTTGAATCTCATCAGCGTGGAAGCGGGAAGCTAGTATACGTTTGTCATTGGTGAAATGGATCGACATAATAGGGCCGATTTCAGCGTTGAGTTTATGTCGAAGCTGCCTGCTTGTAATATCCCAAATCTAGTTCTATTAGTACCTCATTAGGTAGTTTCTGGGGGGGCCAACTCACGTAAACTTCACGCTCCTTGGTGGCGGCAACTAACCATTTACTATCCGGGCTAAATATTTGAAGGGACATATCTCTGCTGTCAGGTCCACTGTTTAACGTGTAGGCCTTTCTTGTTGTAATATCGTAAAGCTGGACGGCCTCTTCATGGATGGAAGCAATATATTTACCACATCCACTAAATATGGCGGATATAGGCGGGGTGATTTGGGGTATATGGTGTAGATCGACGTCAAATAGGCGGGGACTATGTTGATTGAATATTACGAACCAGTTGGTCCTCAGCTTTACGCAATCGAGAGGAAAGCCACTCTCGTACGGGTCCCCTTGTATATTTTCCTGAGGCGAAGTTGCAATTGCCGGCAACAATTCTTTGTGGATGAGAGATTCGTAGCCCCGAGAAAGAGCAATGGCTAAAATCTCTCGAGTAACTGGACTCACCTTCGCCTTCTGTATAAGATATCGGACAACAGGGAAATGTCCTTTCTCAGTAGCATGGCCAAGCGGCGTTATTCTAGACATTGGGTGGTGATCGCCGTCAGATGCGCGTCGATTAACTTGCATCTTCCCAGTTTCAAACAGCAGCTTGACGATGGGCAAATTGCCGACTCGACACGCACTTATAAATGGCGAGCATCCAGATTCGTCCACTTTATCTGGTAAGCATTTCTCCTGAGTAAGAAAAAGGTGAACAATTTCAATATTCTCCTTGCGTACCGCAACATGCAATGGTGTCATTCCAGAAGAACTCTTGGTGGTTATATTCACGTCGAAACCACTTTCGAGTAGCAACTTGCAAACTTCCAAGTGACCATTTTGTACCGCTCTATGTAGTGGGTTATATCTAGACTCTAGACGATGAATGTGTCCCGGATGTTTGAG
Organism: Daldinia decipiens; assembly: GCF_022478715.1. Classification (NCBI taxonomy): domain Eukaryota; kingdom Fungi; phylum Ascomycota; class Sordariomycetes; order Xylariales; family Hypoxylaceae; genus Daldinia; species Daldinia decipiens. The sequence goes on along the minus strand of NW_026054557.1, from coordinate 281,409 downwards.
AAATTTTCGAACTGCAGCTACGTCACCGCACTCAACAGCTTTCTCAAATGTTAAGGCCTTTTCGGGACGGACTTCAGGGAACTCCAATTCATCATTGGTCTCATGGTGATAGGCTTCCACATGTTGGCTCAGTTTCTGCTGAGTATCAAATCCCAATGCATATCCAGGACATTCCCCGAAAGTACAGCGAAAGGGACGATCATGACGATCATAATGCCGTTCGCGTTCTTCAATACTTTCGAATCCCGTAGTAAAATAATCGCACCATGGTTTAGAACATTTATAGATGACTATTGATCCATAAAGGTTCATCAATATCTGCTGATTTGCGGAATCTAGATTATCGTCTCTGAGTGTCTCTATAGTCTTCCTGATCTGGACTGTCCATTGTTCGATGGTGAAATACGTGTTCCTCTTATTTTCGTCATCAGGAAGGTCTTTGACAATTTTGATTATTTCTTCGTCATAGGCCGTATCGTGCTCATTCAGCTTCAATAAAGAGCTGTAATACTTAAGAAGAGCTCCAACCGCTCTTATTGCCATCTGGGATGTACTTGGACCTATTTCCCCGGTAACTTCAGCACATTCCCTAGCATGATAGAACCAATACTGGATAGCATAGTCTTGAAGGCCATAGTATCCGTTGATAGCGTGGTTATAAACCATCTTTTCGTCATCTCCACACTTAAATGGTCCAGATGTCAGATATTTCGAGAGGAAATAAGTAATTCTGGCCTGTTCGAGCCTAGTGTTGAGCAAATTCTTTTGAATAAGATACCTTTCAAAGTTAGTTATGATCTGAGAGTCGTGTATGTTGACTTACTCTCGGGCTGTTTCATGAACAATACTAACGATACACTCCGGGTTGTCTCTTGCATCGTTTGTAGGATGCACATCGACAAGGGATCCACAGAGTTCCTTGCATGTAACTCTGAGCCTTTGATCTTCATATTCAACGACCCCATTATCCGGGATAATACAGAAGCTACACTGTATCTCGCGCCATCGAAGGGGCCGTGCAGCAAAAACTATCCAGCCCAATATCTTCTTGGCATCTTCACGTTCAGAAGGAGAAGACTCTTCGAAAATGCGCACAGCTATTCTTCCATATCTATAGCAAGAATATAAATTAGCAGGATTCTTTACTTAATTTCAAGAGCCGATGTCATTACGCTTTATCAATTTCTTCCGGAAATGTGCCCGGTTGCAGTTCTCTTTTCAAGCCGAAGAGCTTTGTTTGATTCAAAAGGTTCTCTAAGACCACACGGGCGTAGAGGAACATTCCTAAGATTTTGTCAACCTCAGTCAAGAGCCTGCTTTATTCGGCGTATGTTACCCTTTGCGCTATTCGTAACACGGACAGCGATGCTTTTTTGAAACTCGTCGGAAATGGCGAACTTGTCTCCTATTCGTTCGCAGAAATGTAAGCAATATCTTTCGATATCCTTGGTATGGGCGGTGTTCTCTAGAGTTATGGATGGCTTATCGACAAGAAGTTTGTCCAGGACACCATCCCGCTGGCCGCAAAGCAAAATGCGTAATGAGGTGGTAGTGTTCTCTGAGCGTCCTTTTATGAGTGATAATAACCATTGTACCGATCTCTCCGCCTCTTTAGGGACGCTTTCATCGAGGCCGTCAATCACAATGTAGCAAATTTGATGACTTTCCAGGGCTTCCTTCACAAGCCCTTCTAGCGTTCTTGTCAGCCGTAGCGATGTTGGATCCATTGCCGATATTTTACTGAATAGATGATCCGACATGGCGGGGTCCTGGGCGATGAGCTGATCTAAAATGCCGCGGAGAAGACTATTGTGTGAATCTTTGCCAGTCTGCCGATACTTGAAATAAAAGTAGGCAACACAGTGACTAACCGTCCCGGAATACCTATTGTCTAGGAGCTTCCTAATCACTGTCGATACTAAAGTTGTTTTACCTAGTATATGATTAGTCCTAACACCCCATACCAGGATCAAGTTGGGATTATATATACCTGCACCTGGGATCCCGTTGATATATAGGATATTGTGTCCCAAAATGTGGTTATCCCAAGCTTGAAACTCCTCATTCTCCAAAACCCATTCCCCTGAACTGTCGATAAGTCTATTTTCCGTAGCCATCTCTTGGTCAATTTCATAGTTTGGAGCATCTAACTTTTCTCTGATGTAGGATACCCGTCCCCTGTGCTTCTCCAGGCGTTCTTCATCCATCTTCTGTTGATTTTCCGTATACATTGACGAAATATCTTTACGCAACCGGTGAATCTCGTAGAGAGCTGCCGAGATTTTCTCGCTTTCCAATAACTCTCTTCGCTTGCACAAGCTATGCAAAATTGGACCGAATTTGCTATCAAATGTTTTCCATATGGAATGGTACATATCTTTCCATGCTGCAGAATTTTATGTCAGACATGTTTACTTGCAATAGGATTTTCTGAAGGAAGAGAGGGATGCATACTGGGCCGTTTGAAGATAGTAATAGATATGCGATGGAACTCTAGGATATCTGAATAATAGTCTTCGAGTACCGTAGCTAAAGGGGGATGTTCTGCGAAGGTCTTCGAGTAGCACTCAAGGCCAGGGATAGCATCCCCTATTTGCGCATACGCATCAAGTAGTTTATCAAAAGAACTGATATGTGTGCTAGCTGTCTTGATTTAATAACAATGTTAGGTACCTGGACTCGTCGCGTTCCAAAAAGGTGAAATTGTACTCTCTGGTACTCACGAGAAGAATGAATTTGATAGGCCCCTTTGTAAGTCAGCAGTTGTCAAGTCAATAAATCTATGATATGGCTGGGTCAATCACTTACCCATATGAAACATACGAGCTCGCTGGCGTTCACAAATATTTCAATTACCTTTCCGAATTGTTCCATTGCTTCAATGAAACCCCTGAGTCGACCCATATATCGTAATTTCCCCTCGCTTCCATGCTTCTGTTGAATTTCCTTACAGACTTGTTTTACATCTGACAGTGAGGAGATGGAAAATTCTTTAGCGAGATCTGGGGTGATAGATTGCTTAAATCGATTAAGAGCCCGCTGAAAGTTATCGACATTTGGCCCTGTCATATTTAATAAGAATTTATCAAGAAACCTCCTAACATATATTGAAGTATAATCTTTAGTGTTTCAAGGGATAATATTTCATGGTGCCTGATAGTTGGTAACTATTGACCCATGGGCTTCTCAAGAATAAGGGAGGGGGAGGAGGGGGAGGAGGGGGAGGGAAAGGAAGAGGATATCCTCCTTAGATAGGTTAGGGACCTAAGATTACTAGGTAAACCCCCAATAAGTGTTCTCGGATAGGTTAATGTATAAAGAGAAATGTAAGCAAATCAAAATACGCCCATGAGAGAAAATGCCTTGACGCATCTTTTCTTTCGCTCCGCCACTCTTGTGTCACATAAACTTGTATACCTATCCAATGTCTGTTTACCTGTGCGCACTGACCAGGCGCATGCGGTAGTATGCGGTGCATTGCATATATTATTGCCAGTTATTTGCGGTAAGAACTCAGGCTTAGCTGCATTGCACTGCCTTATTTGTTGTCCCTGATCTACCTTACTCGTAGCCTACTAACTTAGGATATATAAGTGATAGATAGGCAGTGTTTCTAGGCAGAACGTACCATCTTGCTGTGCGCTGCTCGCGGGGAAAAAGACACGCATAACTTAAGGCAAAATGATCACGAAATTCTTCGGCTATATTATGATATAAATATGAATAGTTACATTTGTTATGGCGCAGTAGGTTGCAATATTATCATCAGAATTGAACTATAACGCCTGATATTTCTCTCTAGTTGCATGATGCGGTTGCAAAGGTGCTAATCAGTACCGCGATACCCAAGGAGGTCGCCGGAGATTTCAAAATACTTCCCGTACAGCGAAAGGATCATTACTATGTTCTCTGCTCCGAAGCTGGTGCCGAGTTTGGTATCTTGGATACTCGAACCAGTTCCAGCTTAGACTCTCTGAAAGACTATCCAACAGTGCAGTTTGAAGCCGTAGTTCCAACTCAAGTCTTCACCAAGCGTCAACATAAAAGAAGACCAGGTTTGCGGACATTTCCGGTGTCAATAAATATTTTTGGATTGAAATTAAACGCAAGTGATGCAGCATCTCGGCTGTCGAATCTCTCCGCGTTTCTCCAGCACCCTCACTCATTGAGTGAAGAAGCGGTATACGACAACCCACAGTTTCTAACTTTTCGTAATGAAAATTTGAACATGAGTACCTTCATTGGCGCAAGCAATGGCAATGGGCCAAATTCAAAAACTAAGATTTCAGAAGAGATAAATGACATACTGGAGTCATTGACACATGTAACCGCAGACGAGGACTTAGAGCCGCCTGTCGGATTATCCTCAAAGCTGAAAAGGTATCACCCTAATCCAACAAAAGTTATCAAATAAACAAACAGACTTTACTAAGCACCTAAGTATAGGCATCAAGAGGATAGCTTACGTTTTATATATCAACGGGAAAACGAGACATTTACCCAGGGACTCTCGGAACGACTATGCCACGAGGCTTCAATTGAGTGCGCTATAGCTAACTACCTGTTTTCTAAGCTAACGGAATAAGCTAACTATAATGTAGGATGAAGGCGTTATCATTTACATCTTTCGGGGGGCTGATCGCGGAGTATGAAATATTTTGGTTTCTTAATGTCTATCTCCTTTCCCCTATTCGAGGTGTTATAATCCCATCCTCCTTCGAGCTCTTCGAGCGAGGTTTTAGCTCTTAATTATTCGAAATTCATTATATCTATGACTTGGTGTTTATACTAACTTTATCGTTGCAAAGTACGATGGGACTCGGGAAGACCCTTACCATGCTTGCGGCTATCTTGCGTTCTGTCCCAGCCGCAGAGCTTTTCAGCAGTTTCTACGATAAACCTGAACAAGAACGTCCACAAAAGCTTCGTATAAAGGCGACTTTAATAATTGTACCATCTTCTCGTTAGTAAAAGCAGTCATATGTATAGCCATAGGCTAATCACTCATAGAACTTCTTGAGAGCTGGCAATCTGAGATACAGACGTAAGCACGACTGGCATACACGCTATTTGTTGAGTACAGCAGCTGATTCTCGAAGTCACATTTTACCAGGAGCTCTCAGCTTCATTTGTTTCCATGGGAAAAAACGGCCTCGGAATAATGAGCTTTTGAGTTCATTTGATGTGGTATTGACTACATATGCAACGCTCGTCGCTGACTACGCCGATCAATCCATCCTCCACCAAGTGGAGTGGTATCGTGTGGTACTAGATGAAGGTACAACCTAAGTCTCTCGTTGATTCCAGTTTATTTATTGCTGTCTAGAATCAGTAACTAACAAGTAATAGCCCACTGGATAAAGAACTCTAGTACTCGACAATTCCAAGCATCGGCAGCACTATGCGCTAAGAGGAGATGGTGCCTTACAGGCACTCCTATTCAAAACAAGCTAGAAGATCTGGCCTCTTTGGCCCAGTTTCTACAATTTCCAAACATAGCCACCAAAGTAGTTTTCAAAAGATATATTCTAAGTCCGCTCTCTGAAGGCGGTGCAGATTTCGCAAAGCCCCTTCGAGCATATCTTAAGGCCTACTGTCTTCGCAGAAGTGAAAAGTGTCTAAACTTACCTGCCTCTTCCGAGGTTATCGTAACGCTTAGCCTTTCACTAGGAGAGCAGTGTCTCTACAAGTGCCTACTAGACGAGACGAGACGAGAAATTGACTCTCTAGTTAGCAAGGGAGTTGAAACTCGATCCAACAAGTTATTCACAGCTATGCTAAAACTACGCATGCTTTGCAACTCAGGAACATTCTTTTCGGCCCGTAGTAACACCTCTTCCCTTGAACCGAAACAATCCTATCTTGAAACCGAGTGCGAGCAATGCCAACCTTCTAGCGAGGAGGCACGTTTACTTGAAAATGGCGATTCGGTATGCTCATACTGTGGAAAACCGTTATACCGTCCAAGTCCTAGTCCTCTGCAAGACTCAGGACAGAGAAGCAATACGCGAAATATCAGCGATGGAGCGAACACACCCTCTAACGAGGGAATTCAAGTCATAGTAGAGCAAAAGAGCCCCTTCCTATCAGCAGGTTGCTCAACGAAACTTTCTGCCGTGGTTCGAAAAGTAACAGAAGGTGGTACGGATAGCAAGAGGTATAAACTTTCCTTATCTAGAACTTTTGGTATACTAACCCTTCCTAGCATTGTATTTTCCTACTGGACGTCGACTTTAGATATCCTACGCTGGTTATTCGAGCAGGCCGGGATTTCGTGTCGGCAAGTAGACGGCAAAGTAGGCCAGGTAGAAAGATCTGCACGTCTGAGAGCATTCAAAGAAGACCCTCAAGTCCACGTCCTCCTCATGTCCATTGGTACTGGTGCAGTCGGGTATGTTCGTCTAGGCCTGACACTCATTCTAGTCAATACTCATGAGAACATAGGCTGAACCTCGCCGTTGCCAACCAAGTGCACATAGTCGAACCTCAATGGAACCCTTCGGTAGAAGAACAGGCGATCGCACGAGCGTTACGTATGGGCCAGACTCGAGAAGTCACGATTTTTCGATATATCATGGAGAAAACCGTAGAGCAGGTAGTTCATTCGAGCATTACCTCTCAGATCGGCACCTAACTAACAATAAGCAGAATATAGTCAGTCTTCAAAGGAAGAAGAGACATATTGCAAAGTTTACTTTCGATTCGGAGACGCAAGAGACTCAATCCGGGGCACTTGAAGTGAGTGTGACATAGGTATAGCTGAGAGATCTATCACTAGCTAACAAACATACACACAGGATCTCAAGTTTGTGCTAGACATGGGCTCCGTCTAAACAAGGGGCTGGGGGATGATAGTCGGTATGTAGTAGGTATTCGCTGGGGCTGTTGACCGCTCAATCTCGTCACAAGACTTATTGGCCATGTTGTGTTACTTGGGCCTCGTAAAGATACATCTTATTCTTTGCATGTTCCCGCATTCTGAGTTTTCTCCATACTATCCCTTAATTTTTCAGTGGAATTTCGGGGTACTGAATTAGGATGACGAAAGATACTGAGGGCCCCCTTTTCCCCAATGATGTATGGTCACGAAATACATTAGTTCCTGCATATGTAGTCCTAGCCTATCACTAAACTCTTCTCCATTTCTTAGGAATTTCTAGTTTGTTTGATCTAATCTATAGGTCTCATTCAGACCCAAGAATACTCTTAGGCATCCTTAGCGTGTAGACAAAGGTGGCTCGTGGCTTGAAAATTTCCACCATCCTTTTAGAGTCATTCTGACCTACGGATATTCTATCTATTAGCTTGCATAGACAGATAGATAAGCTAATTTTGACTTCGCCTTACTTTAATGATGACACACTCTTGATAGGTGGAAGAAATGAAGCGCCCAACTCCATTTAGAGGGTCCCTGACCATCTATCAAATTTGAGTGGCGCTCTTTTACGATACCATGATCGACCCAGCAAACACAATGCAGAATTATAGACCAAACCCCAGTATCCTTGCTAGGTATCCGTGGAGTCCTAAAAGCAATATGGGAAAATATGGGAACACCCTTATTTTCAGCGTAGCGACTTCGGGAAATTCTTTAGGCCCTAGGATCCGTCATTTTCTTCAGCTAGATGATTCCCAATTAAAGATATTAAGTTGTCATACTACCGGTGTTCCACAGCATGTTTGAGGGGGATATCCAACTTTGCGTATCCATCCCGGCCGATTGGAAATATTTGCCGGCAGGGAAAGGGTTATTCGGAGTCTCCGTGCTAACTCTCTTGTGCTAACTCTTGTCAAGTAAACGACTTCTTCCCCTATTCTATATTGATCAGCTATTCTAGGTAGGGTTACTAAATACTTGATATCGGCTAGTGCTGGCGGAATCTCGTAACTGATACTCAACCCCTGACCCATTGACCCTTTGCCGATAGAGACTTCCTCGTCTAGAAGCTCCAGCGTCTGAATTAACCTTGTATAATCAAATTTTGACGTTCATCGGCGATTTCAATAGGCTATTGTCCAGCCTAACTTGACTTGAGGCTGATCTGCGCAAATCAGTATGTATTTTGAAATATCTGTTCAGCTTGGGCAAAATATTTTATTTTTATTTTTGGTTTCATTTTTATTTTATTTTTATCTCTATTTAATTTTGGTTAGCAAACAAACCAAAAAAAAACGAGGGTTATTGTTATACACATTTAGACAAATGCCATTGGTTATTAGTTATTGGTTGTTGATGGGGGATGCTAGATGAAAAAGTTTGTGTGGCTGATAGGACTGTGGCTTGGTTAAACATGGCTTTATAAGGGTTTATTGTAGGTTAGTTCTACATATGTTAGGTACAATACAAGATATCCAAGATATCTACTATGTAACCCTGCTGTTTGATGTACCTAAGAAGTGTTCCCCCCCAAACTTCTTTTATTTACAGCCCAGTGTATCCTGGCAGTTATCAGAATTCTAACATATACGGAAGAGTTATCATTTGATTCTTCTCAAATCTTACCTATTCCGGCGATAACTCAACAGTGTCGTTTTTGTCCTGCAACTACAGTATAGTTAATCTCGCAAACCCAGCACATTCTTGAACAATGTCGATAAAGTTGCTGCACGGACAGAAAATCTACACCCTCGAGGGTTCGTATGCAGGAAAGTTCCAGCCCCCGGACCCATCCACAACTGGGGAGAGTTTGGTTCGGGAATATTGGGACGTCTCCTAATCGACCCGAATCAAGGGCCTAGGAGACGATCTGTAATGATTCGCACCGGATTGTTCGGTTAATAATCTTTTGACATTTTTATGAGTTCATGCACTAGATTTACTATAAACTAGAACAGATCCCCATGTCAAGAATACCTAGGTAGTTAGTAGTCACAACAACTTCAACTTTCGATAGAGAACATAGAGAACGTCAAGATGGCTGAAGTTGGTATTATGCCGCCTCCGGAAGGAGTGACTCCTGACTTCCATACTCAAACCTCTCTTCAGACTACTCTGATTATCCTTTTTGGTGTCACCTTTGCTTTGGCGACTATATCTGTAATTCTTCGATTATATACGGCTTTGGCGATCGTCAAGAAGCTAGATTGGGATATTTGTAAGTGCATCATTATCGGGTTCTAACGGTCTCCAAGTCGCTAATGCTCAGTCAAATAGTATTCATTGTTGCAGCCTGGGGAACTTCCCTGGCCTTCTACATTGGAACGATAATAGCCATACCAGCTGGTTTTGGGCGGCATATTTGGGACGTTACGCCAACACAACTGCTTGGATACTATAATGTAAATTGCCCATACGCTAAGGAAAACATGTAGTAAAAGTTAGTCTGCTAATATTGGTATAGGTCTTATTGCTCCTCGCTATCACGTACATTTGGCCGCCATCTCTAACCAAACTCGCACTCCTCGTTCTCTATATTCGACTCAATCCCTCAAAACCTTTCCGCGCGTGCGTTTATATTAGCGGATTCCTCATTTTTACGTTCACCGTCGTATTCACGATTCTGTTTGCCGGGCCTTGCAACCCATTATCTGTCGGCAGTGGTGTTTGCTTGAACAACATAGCCATATCGCAGGCTGTTTTAAACATTGTATTTGATGTTGTTATCATAGTGCTTCCTATTCCTATGGTACACAAGTTACAATTGCCTCTGAAGCAGAAGGCAGTCATTGGCTTTTTGATCGCATTAGGGTCGGCGTAAGTCTTGAGGTATATCCAAAATCCTGTCAAGTCGCTAACAGAGTTTTAGTGTCGTTATTGTTTCTATTGCGCGCGTTGCCTACGTGAGAGCCATGATAGCGAACCCCGACGTGACTTGGACACAGGCATCTGCTGCAGTCTTGTCAACATTGGAATTGAATATCGGAATCATAGGCAACTGTATATCACGTCTGAAGCCCATGGTTCAAAAACATGCCCCTTCGTGGATATCCTCCGGGAGCAATTCGAATGCGCCTGGAAGCTACGCTCGGAACCAAGGCAGTAATGTCCCGCGGTCATGGGGAACGAGCAAAGGGAACCAGGGGTACAAATTAGAGAGTATCGACCGCGGAGACAAGTCTGGTGATGCAGAGCGAGGTGTCGACAAAGACATTTATGTCATAAATGACTACAGGGTCGAATACGACACGAAAGAATCGGGCCAGGCCAAGCCAGTTAGAACAGGAAGTACAGAGAGCATTCTCGCACCGGAGAGGGATGCTCGGCGTGTGGTATAGGTTCATGCTGTGCTCAGGACGTAGAGAGCATGTCGCACCTCAAGATCAGGAACATTGTATTGTACTTTTCAACCCAATGTGTATTAGTAGAGGAGTCCAAAAATAGTAGTTTACGGATCTAACATTCATAAGAAACTTTCTGGTTTTCATCTGCTTCTCTGATTGATTGAAAATATTACTTTGCTTGGAAATCACCAACTAGAGCACCATGAACATATTCGTTTATATTTTCTTGTGCTAATAGGTGCCAAATATCTGTAAAATGCCTGGATTATTTCTACTAGTAACTAAATGTGCGACAAAGAAAGCTACCTCCTCACATAGGTACTTGAGCGTCTGCTGGAACTTGGACGAATTAAGGCTGAAAGATCTCATGTCAACATTCGATTAGGTATCTAAGCTATGGCAACCCCCAGTAGTTACATTCAAAACGCTTGCTGGTAGAAAGTCGGTGAAAGAATCTAGACTACTCTTTTACATACTCAGGGAGTGACTCCAACAACTCCAATGTTTTGTGATCTTCCACTGCTGCCGAGTGACGCTCCGTCATAGCGAAAACATTTTCGTCCGGCTGCATCCCTGGCGCTGTGAGTGCCCATGCTAACCCATGCAACGTGTGCTTCCTGTAGTCATCCCATATATCTTCTAGATCGAACTTGGGGCCACCTCCTTCGTGAAGTACCTTTAGATAGTGTTTGATTAGGTCGGTCTCATGCTTTCTACGCTCTTCGATAGTCATGACGCCAGTAATGAAGTACGACACATCATGTAAGTTGACACCTGCGTAAGGCGCCTGCCAATCGATGAATCCAGGTTGGCCATCAGGCCTAATGAAAGTATTTCCGATGTGTGCGTCGCCATGGATAATGCATTTTAGCTTGGGGTTTTCTGTTGCCCACATTGTCTTGAAGGCTCTCTCCAATCGCTCCCGATTCGCCACAGCCTTGGGCAAGGGTGGTGGCGCAGAAGCATTGAATCGTAAATCCCATGCTGGTGGGCTAATCAAGGAGAGAATCATTCCCTGAAGTGGACTCCCACCAATAGCTTTGTCCCCGGAAAGCCAGGGAAATCGCTCCTCGGAAACACCCCATGTTTCTGAGTGTAGTGCTGCGAGCTGCTCGACCCCAGCTCGGACTCTGTCAGCCGGCCATGGTTTCAATGGCTCGCCAAAGTCACAGCCTTCGGCGGCCAAGTTAGACATAACGACAAGGCCCTGACCACTAACTTGGTTGGTACCACTGTACCAGACTTTCGGTAGGTTCATGCTGAGGATAGGGCGGAGATAGTAATAAAACTCAGCCTCTCGGCGATATGTCCAGGCCAGGCCAGGGTGAAGAGCTATCAGAGCGGTGTTGAAGCCTCCCTTGACACAAGCCTGAGTCGGTACCTCGGCAGTGTTTACATCATCTTCGTAAGTTAGGTCGATAAGGATTTTGCTTGATGTCGAGTGGATTTCCTTCACAATTGTAACAGATTTGACTTTTTGTCCTGTGATCTTGGAGCACCATTCCGCTGTAATCTCCTCAGTCTTCACAGGTAATGGATCGCTGGAGACCAGTGCGCTTTGCGCGCTGTGGAGTGCCTGGTGAGTAGATGACGACATCGTGTAGACTTGTTGATGAGGTGGGTTGGAAATTCTTGTGCTTGGCCTTGATGCTTGGCTTGGATGCTTGGCTTTGATTTCTCTGCTTTAATAGAAGGAGAAATGGCTTGGATAAATACAGACAAATGAGAGAAGCGGTGAACATCAGTATCGTGGCGTTAGGATAAAATAGTATTCCTCGCTTAGAGGACACTGGCCGACCGGTACGACAAAGCAGTTGTACTGCATACGATATTTCTTACGTATACATATTATACCTCTAAACCTAGGCACCAGTGCCCTAGAAATGTTATATCTCTTATCATGTAGGATATTCTCATGCAAAATGCCATTATGAGCGACTCGTCACTCCTCGAGGTTGTACCTAGGTATAAGAGCCCATTTAAAAAATACCTAAAGCAGCAAACACGACTGTCTATTTAGGACATAGCTAGGTTAGGTAGGTAGGTAGGTAGGTTAGTACGGATTACATATGTAGGTCCAACATGCATCCAGCATCGAATCACTACGCGTTCTATGGAGCAACATCCCCCTTTTTAATACGTGATACTACACTACCTAACCTAGTATGCTCCATCTTCTGGAATATCTCCCCACTTAATTGTTGATAATTGTTGCTATCCATACATAGGTAACTGCACAATAGTGGAAATACAGACGGGGAGGGGAGGTCTAGCTACATAGGCCTACGTAAGTACATATATACTATGATAGCGGTATAATCATTGTACTGATGAACTAGCATATCCTGGCGCTCTTCTGGCGTTTATCTGGCGCGCCATTATGCAAGCCATTCTAAAATGGTTCAAAGTGGGAGAAGGCCTTCGTTCTGTAACTATTGTTTGTTTGTTTATTTATCTTCTGGCCAAAAGAAAACGCATTAGAATGTTACTTTGAATGAATATTCCACCTAGTTTGCATGCAGGCTTATACTTTGGGCTATCCCTTTTCACGACAAGTCACACTGAACCAGATACCTATCTATATTGGTCGAATCACCAGGGGGGACAGTTGAAACATTAAACGTACAAGGCAAAACGAGGAGGACTAGTTAACTCGTATTACGATCGCTTTAGAAACAACTCATCTGATAGTAGCTAGGAAGTATGTAGTTAAGTGATTACACTACTGGGTGTAGTGGCAGCATAGCTTGTACATAGCTAGATTCTCGTTGAGCTTACGAATACATTTCAATAGTCACGTCAAAGCCAAGTCGCACTTGTTTACCAACATAATGGGGTACCCTGCGGAACAGGAATGTTGGTTAGAGCCTGCAGGAATTTGCATGGTTGTTTAACTCTTAATGTTGTATCTGTGCTGGGTAGATCGCAAGGAGGGATAGCGAAAATGCCCCTGATTGGCTTGCTTCAACTGGCTAGGGGGTCCCAAGGTCGATCGAACGTTCCGCTCGGGCCGCTCTATTCGATATTCAGCCATATACATAGTTCTTCGACTTTTACACGAGCACGTTCCACGATCACTTCCCAATTAAGCAAACACATCATATTCCATCCGGGTAACGCTAGCAATTCTCGAGCCCCGAATCCGCGCTACACAAAGATATAATTATAAACAATATTCAAGAGAGAATGCATGCGCGATTATATTCTAGAAGTATCTCAATGTCTTTTCTAGAAGCTGTTTAGCCTAAGCTGTTACATATCGTCGATATCAGCTTTCTGAAGTCTAAGGGTTGAAGTTTCAACGCCATGTCACTATCCCACGATCGTGATGCTTTCACCAACTTCAATAGCCAATTGCTCCTTAATTTATACCTTGAGCCTTTGTGAATTGACTATGTTGAATACTAATCGGCGATCAGAATGGGCCTTGAAAATTTCGATGCTATTCAGATACATGCAAACGCATATTGTTTCGAAACCGGAAAATGATCCGGGCGATCGGTCCCCCTGTACTCTCACCTATGTAAATAATCGTGATCTTGGCAAAACTTCAAAGCCTTGAATACCTAACCTAGTCGAATCTATGGTTAATCATTGCCTTACCCCAAAGGCTCCAATTATAAGCGGCCCATAATGTTGGGATTGCCTACTTAAAGAAGAAGTTTTTCAGACAATAGGCAGGGATAATTTGTTATTTCAGGGGCTTATTCGGTATCCATTTGGGTGGATATTGATTAGTTCGAGCTTAAAATTCTGGCAGACCAGAATTACGCTTAATTGAACCTACCTGGACCTACCTGGATGCACGGAAACATTGGTAAGGATATATCAGATTACTCCGTGAACTGTGCATCATAGCTGAACCCACCCCAGACCGAGAGCTGTACGTACGGGAAATTACTATACGGTAAATAGGACCCTTTATCAAAGTGGATCTATACGAATTGCCGGAACCCGAATACCAAAGCAGTGTTAACTAGGTACGCCATCTGGCTGAGATAAGAAGGAGGACGCCATGTAACCTTATTGTAAACCCATTGTAGTAAGTTGATCGTATGGGAAAAGAGAAACCCGGAAAGGTTAATAATTTTTGGTCCCTACCAAACGTTGGCACCTGGTGGTTGGTATGGCGTCTTGGCTGTCTGGTGATTATTTCTACCCGAGCGACTAAACTCCATTACTCTAACCTTGACATTTATTAGTTCCGGTAGTGAAGGAGCTTGGTATAACTTTAATTCTAGCTCGATGGCTTCCATTTAGTTTCCATGCCCTTAAACCTGGTACAGCATACTGCTTAACATAATTTTATTATAGGTACCCGTATAAAAGACTCCGCTCAACTACTGTTGAATTAGTCTCGTTCCTGAGTTCCTTGAGAGTTGTCGTTTCCCTCGACCTCTGCCACTTCAATAGATAAATTTAGATAACAGCGCTGACATGAATAAGCGGTACTGGTCAGGATTCTAGATGAGACATCTACATAGGACAAAGGACATGTTCAGTATGTATAAACCCAGACTCTCGTAGATAGGCTAGAGTTCTTAGTTCCACCTCGGGACAGTTAGAAGATTCATTCACGTTCGAGTGTTGTCTCATTTTATCGAGACTTAACGCCGACGCAAACATAATAGCCTACCCAAAGTTGTGAGCAGCCCGACTGAGGGAATAGCACTTTATTAGTTACAGTCCTCGTCTATATAGCATAATAGCATAGGGAACAGTCGACTTACACCGACAGCCGGATTCCAATTGTAAAACTGCTTCAATGTGAACTTTTTACCGTAATTATCGACGATTTTCTGGCAAGAGTCCCCGGATCGGACGAGATAATAGGAGTTGCCTACAAATTAAGCTGTTATCAACAGACCTTTGA
The DNA here is from genome assembly GCF_022478715.1 of Daldinia decipiens. Classification (NCBI taxonomy): domain Eukaryota; kingdom Fungi; phylum Ascomycota; class Sordariomycetes; order Xylariales; family Hypoxylaceae; genus Daldinia; species Daldinia decipiens. The sequence continues at coordinate 266,315 of NW_026054557.1, read as the reverse complement.
AAAGGGGGAGTGTAGGGCTGATAGGGACCATTACGACACGATACATGAACGAAGACGCTTACAGTTTGCCACGATACCCGTTTGTGTTGGCGTAGGTCCAGTCGCAGTACTGGTCATAGTCTTACTTGTTGCTGCGGGCCGGCTTGTGGGCGTCCCGGGGATACCGACGCACACGTAATAACCGATGAAGAGCTGGGAGCAGTCCGAACCGACAGCTGGGTTCCATGAAAGGCTTTGTTATTTTACACATTAGACAATTTCTCTAATGGCTGTAGAGTTCTCAAATCATGCTTCGATAGGTCTAGAAACTTACAAGTCCTTGAGGGTAAACGTGCCATAGTTGTCGACGATCTGCGAACAAGTGTCTCCTGAACCAACTTTGTAGTAAGATGTACCTGCAACTATTATCAGCGCGTATTCCCTGAATGGCTAGGCCCTTAGGCTTGGATATCATGTGCTCCTAGAGGAAGCTTACAAGTTGAAATAATTCCAGTCTGCTCCGGTTGAGGTGGTTCCGTAGTGATAGAACTGGTGGCAGTCGCAGTGGTGGTCACGCTCCCACCCGAGGTTGTTCCCACGCAATAATAAAATCCAAGAAAAAGCTGAGAGTAGTTTGAGCCAACAGTCGGATTCCAGTTGTAGCTATAAAATGAGGGTTAGCCTTGGAGAACTCAGCTAGTTGTGCGGACAGGATAGAATCTACAAGTCCGTAAGAGTGAAATTTCCGAAATCTTGGACGATCTTTTGGCAAGTATCGCCTGAGACTTCCTTGTAGTATGCGTCACCTTTAGAACTCTTAGTTAGCCTCTGTAAACATGACAATAATATAAACACGAACTTACAGTTGGACACAATGCCAGTCTGGGTAGGGGATGGCCCAGGGGGTGTTGTCGAAGCTGTTGACGTGATAGTACTGGACGTCGTGGTATTGCTAGTAGGTGGCGGTCGACCGTCATCCCACTCAATGCAGTAGTTGGTGTTGACTGTGAGATCCTTGGTGCAGTCGACACCTGGGTTATAGCTTTGAAACTGGGCCAAGGTGATTCCCCAATAGCTAGCAAGAGATGAGCAAGTATCACCAGCAGATGCGGCGACGGAGAATGTGCAGTCTTTCCGGACAAGATAGTGGCATTGGGCCGTGGACACCAGGAATAATCCTGAAAGAAAGCTAGGAAGCATCATCGTGATCACTATATGGATATAATTTTTGAATTGTGGGATCGACGCAAAGAAAGACTAATGTGTGTAGTTCGGTTACTGTTGAATAACAGGCCCGGCTCAAGCGTTTTATTAACCTATGCCCTCAAGTGATATAGTCTTACAACTGAATCTATACTGGTTGAATCATTCGAATCCTTTCGAAAATGGTCTCTTTTGAGACTTTTATAGCAGCCAACCTATTATCGAAGACATGCTAACACTCTTGAGTCAGCCCCTTTCCTAATTTCAACTCGGTGAGGCGAGACTAAAAGTTAAAAGCTTCAATGACCGAGTAACAATCTACTGATATTTCGAGAGAGGCTTTTTAACCAAGCTTCTTGTCGTAACGATAGCCCCGGGTTGCTTTGCCATCTCTATTACAGTGCGTATGTCAGGATTACCAACAGGCTAGCTCACTATCTGATTTGTCTCTGGATGGTTAACTGCAAATGGCTATCCTAACTAGCATGTGGCAGAGAATGTGAAATATGCATTTATGCGACTTTCCTGTATCGCGGTATCGCGTATAGAAGGATGTTGTTTCTGCTGTCTTAGCTGTCTTAGTATCTGGTTTGACATATCTGGTTTGGAAACTACACACTTGTCTTACACATCCTACACATCCTACACACCACGATCGGCATCTGAATGATAGACATCGATGCAATGGCAGAGCGATTTCAAAACATCCAACATGAGACGGACATATCTCCTCCATGGGGAGCTTTCCCCGCGGAACAGTATCTTATTGTAAGCAGTCCTCGCCTGTCTCTTCATCTAATCAAGTGTTAACATGTGCTTTGCCCCTTCTAAGCGTCATTGGGATTTCTCATCAACGCTATCCGCAGCTGACCAACGGCGTGATTTGGTTCGAGCCTATCTCCAGCTTGACTCAATTCCTAAAGACTGGGATGCAACAGGTCGGGTCTACCTAGCCACTACGCTCGCACGTATTCCCACAGAACATGAGATACGTGAGATTCTTGCACCTTGGCGATCTCTTCGCTGGCGTGAGGCCGCCCTACATCTATGGCGGGATCGTGGCGATGAAGAGATCTGGCTACGCACGTACTATGGTCGAGGCTCGGATGAAAAGTTCCACGAATTTCGGGAGACCGATGAGGATTATGACCCCGCCTTTGAGGAGCATTGTCGCACATGGTCAGTTCTCGATGATCAAGCTTTGTTCGAGGGTGACTGGTCTGCCGTATTTGATGTGCTACCTGAGCTGGCAGGCCCAACACCGAATTATGATCCATATGCCCACCGCCATCTAGGAAATCCCGATGAGCTCGAAACATTGCGCCAAAAGTTGCGTGAGCCAGTGGCCTCGGCTCTTCGACTCGAATGGGAGGGTAACACAGCCGAGCAGCTGAAGGTTGATGACATTGAAGCTGGTGACGCAGGCATGGCGCTACAGGCAAGTGTTGTCGCAAGCTTCCTCTTCGTCGCCGACGCCGAGACTTTTGAGACGGGGAAGCTGCGGCTCTTGTATCTTGATGCGCGAGGTAATATTGTGCGCGAGACACGGGTGCCGTGCACAGAAACGTGGGAGATGCGGGACGCGTGGAACGCGAAGAAGTTTCGGGACAGTGCGTTCTGGAATGACCGGGACAGGAGTGAATGGGGTGTAGCAAACGACCCTGGAAGTGTTCTGGGTGAGAAGTACAAGTTCTCAGGAGAGATTGGGCGTGTGCTTTACGAACTGGATTAAACCCAATTTTTGAACTCTCGTATGCCGTAAGTAAGATACAGACATGCAGAGCATTTACATTTGATAATCCACAGCATAGATCTGCTAGAGTCTGTGCACTCGCTCGAATGGTCTTTGAAGGTGCTAGAAAGCCTCAATATTAAACTGCGTGTGACTATAGTGGCTAGACTCTTGAAAACATAGGTAGATAAATAAAGCAAAATCTAGGTATGACAAGTATGTCTCTATCTCATCATTTCTATCAATATCATACTATTTTCTAATAGGTAAGATGACAATAACACTAAATTATCACCAAGAAACGTTCATATGGTTTAATTACATAAATGGGGCCCCCCTTTTTATTCCTTCCCCTTTTCAGGAAGACTCAGTCAAGTAGGCTGTCACTTAGGCGCGAACACAAACATAATAGCCAAGGAATAGCGATTCACAGCTATCACCTACAGCAGGATTCCATCCGCGAAACTGTACCATTATTTCATCAGCAGGTACGTAAGAGGGATAGAAAAGTGGCAAGCGACAAAATGGGAATATCCTACCTGGGTTAAGGTAATCGAAAAGGTATCGGCAATCTTCTGGCAGGTATCCCCGCTCAGGACTTTATAGAACTGCTTGCAGCCAGCAATCATACCGGCCTGGTATGGTGTCGGTGTGGCGCTGGGCGCGCTGCTGCTAGTCGGCGTCCCCGTCATGTATGTGCTACGGTTCGGTGTACACTGAGAAGGAATGCGGCTGGGCGAAGGGGGCACTGGAGCGCCGGGTGTTGGGAAGCAATACTCGTCCATCAGGCTCTGACAACCCTCGGTATATTCCTCTTCGTCAAGGGATTCGAGATCATCGTCGGTGAGCCAGCAGTACTTCGTCTGCTGGGCTAACTCAGATGCAAGTGTCTCATTATTAGAGGCAGTACTTGTTATGGAGGCTTTGGCAGTCGAGTTGAATACCGATGAATACCACGATGTGGTAAAGTTGGTGGTCGGAATCATACCTGTAGCGGGAACCCAGTTGGTGATGAAGGACGAATTACTGAGTGGAAAAGTATGTTAGGACGATAACAATAGATCAAAAGGGGTTATATGGTTACTCACAGTGTTGGAAGAGGCGCATGACTAACGGAGGAATTATACTCGAACGTCCCACCTCCTGGTGGTCTTGATACAGAACAGTTGTTAGTTTCTATCAATCATCACGAGGTAATACTTTAACTACCGAGCTCTTGAACTTTCACATTGTGGATTGAGATCAATAGCTTACGAGAGACAGATGCTGCGTCCTTTCATAGACGCAAGATTGTCACAATTGGTATGAATTGTGCTGTCGGAATGTTAGTAGGAACAACGTGAACAGCTTTGCGGGGTACACACGGGTTCCAGGAGACCAGCTGGATAGTTGTGAACGATTTACCCTTTAGTATTCCATCGCAAGTCTCATTGCCCTCCAGAGTGTAAATAGTGCAGGTGTCCTGTAAGCACAGGGACATACCCGTCGAAAGCACGCTGCAGTTATAGTCCAAATGGTTGCGATTGATCATGAGATCAGTGCCTACTCCATTCCCCTTAGAAACAGACTGGCACGTATCAGAAGACTGCACGGTGTATGTTTTCCCGGTGCAGGTCGGAGTTGATGCTGCCGTCGTTGTGCTGTTGTCCGCCTATATTAGTTTTCTACTTCAACTTGTGCGGGTATAACTCCCTGTTACATAGAATAACAAGGAAGAGATTTTCGAAGTTACTCACGTTTCATTTGCTGTTAATGTTGCTGTCGAGGAATACGTGTAGGTATAACTTTTCGGATCTGCACTGCAGGACGAGAGTGTGGAAGAAAACTTGCCCGGACTCAGCTTCGCTCTCCCATAATCTGAGCTTAGCATTGCGGCTCCGTACTTGAGAGCACAATCAGAACATGCCGTTTCGTTTCCAGCGTACAGGTCCCAAAGACAAAAGCCTGATCTATTCCTATTAGCGGAGATAAACGTGGAAATGCCAAGTATAAAGCATTACTTACGCATCTTTAATACAGGTTAGATTATATGCCCAGCTCAAACCGTCGGCGAGAGCTGCAGCCGACTGAGTATAACTACTGTTCACATACAGCGCGTACTGCGTACTGCCACACTTGGCATCTACGTTGGCCTGGAACGTCTTCAAAGACTCATAACAGCTCGTTGTGCAATACGTGCCGGCCTCGCTGCTGATGAGTGCCAGTCCACTGGCCGCCTGCGCAGCTGTGACGAGATTATTCTTACCACTATAACACCGAAATTCAGTAAATCCTTCTTCAAACTTTTTTCCCGAGAAGAACAATATCCTCACTGAAGTTATCGGAAAAGGTAGGTAGCAAGTATAAGAGTTGCTCACTAGTTACATGTGATATTCTGTACTAGCGCCGCACGGCACGCTGCCGGTACATTCGTAGGAATAGCAGCTGGTGCAGTCCAAAGTTTAACTGCTTTCGCGGCTGGAAAGAGCAGATGTCCTATAAGGACTACTACGGTAATGAGGCCCATGATATTGTCGATATAAATTGAGATGGAGTCGGAATGATGGGCGGACAGCAGGGTATCAAGAAACAAGAGATGGGTGTGTGAAAAGTATGCCTTAGGTATATACGTACCTACTTAATCTTGAGAGATAAGCTTGGAGTATGTGTTTATGCTGTAGCAGATATAGTAGCATGTCTCATTTTCTGTTTATATTTGCTGTCAGCGCTGCTTACGTCCGTTTCAGCCAAAACACTGAGGATCGCACAAGCTATTGTGGCCAAGATGTAATGTGATGAATAATAAGGTAACCAACAAGAATGTAACCAACAAATAATGTCCGAAGTCATCTAGAACAGCCTACAACCAATCTATATCTGGATAATAATTATGTTGGGCTTACCACCAGAGTTGCCCCTATAGCCCCTAGCTGGTACCTATCGAGTCAGACACATGTAACGTCTAACCAGACCTCGTTATACTGGTAATAGACATCAGGTAATGCCTACAAGAATTGCCAATTGAGCGGGTTTTACGACAATATGGTATTGCACGGCAATTGATCCTTCTAGGCGTGAAGGCGATTAGTCTCGCGGTGGGATTCCGGGTCACTCCGAATATGATTAAAGGGGGCAAACTCTGTAAGTGTGTAATGTGATGAAGATAGACATCGTTTATCCTGACAGAAGATTTGTATGTTCATCCTTGGTTACATTCTATAGCAGATAAGAATATCTACTGGAAGATATTTGCATATATCAAATTATGGCTGAAGTGCCCAGTTCCGGACCTTCGTCTTCCTCTCATTCTCCTTTTCTACTTATTATATTCTTCCGTCTTTGTCTGCTAGTACGGAAGCACGTCCTATATGCCCTTGAAGATGGCACGGCACGAGAGAAGTCTTTTCATTTTGGGCTTACAGAAGTCCTTTGGTCTAAATTTACTGCTTATAATAGTCATTCTAGCAACCTTTTCCCTTTCACAAGACGCACCGCCTGCTTCAGGAGGCACATGCTCAGATGCCGTACCGTGCGTGTCTGGGTGCTGCAATTCCAATAACGCATGTGGATTTGGCCCCAAATATTGCAGTCATGAAGCTGGCTGCAAGAGCAATTGCAATGCCACGGCAGAATGCGGCCAGTATGCTGCAGAATCCCCTGGAGATTGTCCTATCAACGTTTGTTGTAGGTACGTATAGTTCAATGCCTCGAAAAAAGGGGCACTTGCTTAAGTACCTGGCCTAACCGACCCCAAGGAAAAAGGGGTTGGTAATTGCGTACGATGAATTATCGTCGTTCTTCCGCTAACATGTGCTTCCTTCACAGTCGGTATGGATTCTGTGGCGTGACAGATGAATTCTGCGGCGATGGTTGTCAACCAAATTCGGATGGTGGTGGCTGTGGTGCTGCTCCGTAAGTTCGACGCTTTGCAAGAAAATCATGCTACCAAATTTACCTACTGACTGCATCCCAGGCGACCCAAAGATTGTACAATCAATACCGATGCGCTTTCCTATGCGCGTCGTATTGGGTACTATGAGCTCTTCGCTACTCAGCATGACTGCAACGTCTTTGAGCCTGAAGACATAGTAGTTGCTGGGCTCACACACTTGAACCTAGCTTTCGTCAATTTTGGGGACGACTTTAAATTACAGACAGGCGACGGAAGCCTCATATACCGCGCGTCGCTTCTAAAGGTCAACAATCCAGGGCTACATGTCTGCATATCAGTTGGAGGATGGGACTTTAATGACCCTCCTGACCAAGCTCTCTGGTCACATAGTGAGTTACAAGAATGAAGCTTGTTTACAAAGAGCGTTTTATGTGAGTGGTCTAACCAGCCATACTAGTGGCCAATGACTACACGAACCGACAAATGTTCATTAGCTCTGTCGTCGACTTTCTCAAAAAGTATGGGTTGGACGGCATTGATCTTGGTAAGCTTAGCGTTTTCGAATTCAGCTACAGCTACTAATAGTATAACCCGTTAATAGACTGGGAATATCCCTCTGCGAGTGATCGTGGTGGCGTCCCCTCGGATGCAGACGCCTTTGTGCTGTTGGTATCGGATCTACGTGATGCATTCGACTCGGAAAACCCTGGGTGGACCATTTCGGTAACGTTGCCGACCAGTTACTGGTATCTACGGGGGTTCGACGTTAAGAATATGCAAAAATATGTCTCGTGGTTCAACTTAATGTCATACGATTTAGTGAGTAGCTCACCACGCCGTTCCTTATCTCGAATATCTTAAAGATATAGAAAATGGAAGTAGTTAAACTTTTATGCTGATATCAGATTTCCTTTCTACTATTAGCATGGTACTTGGGATCATGACAATAAGTGGACTGGGCCATATCTTAAGGGACATACAGACATCTCCGAGATCGACTTAGGGCTCGATCTTCTATGGCGCAATGGCGTCGATCCCGCCAAGGTAGTATTTGGTATGGGTTTCTATGGGCGCTCATTCACCATGGCTGACCCTAATTGTTACGAACCTAACGGCGATTGTGAGTTTGCTACGGGTGGCCGAGCCGGTACCTGTTCCAATACGGTGGGCATTCTCACTTATCAAGAGATTGCGGCACGTAATGGCAGTTGTAAGTCATCTCTGGACTCGTTCCAAACCCATGTTTAGGGGCTGGCACAAAATATTAGCTATGGGAAGACATTACTAACAACAACTTTTGCTAGTGGATATACAAACGTTCTACAACTCTACCACGACGGTCAAATTCAACGTATATGACGGTGATCAGTGGATCTCGTATGACGACGAGGAGTCATGGCATGACAAAAAGGCGTTTCTTTCCAAGAGATGCTTGAGCGGTCTAATGATTTGGGCCTTGGACCAGGATAACTCAAGATTTGAAGCTTATAATGGCGTAATGGGAGACACCTCGTTGCTAGAACTTGAGGGCAGCGGCCTAAGCCCCGAGGCGACGGCCCAACTTGCCGACCAGTTTGCTGCATATACTGGACAGAATTGCTTCGTGACGCCACGGTGTACGGATGGGAGTCCCAAAGAGCAAGGCCCTCAGCAGGTCTGCCCAGGTGGATATCAGGTCAGTATTCAGATGTCTCTTTCCTCTTTCTGACGTCTTTTATTTGTTTTACTCGTGATAGCTACACTATTTATATGGCATTAAAATACTCAAAATAGCCGAAAGACACCGTAAAGATAAACTACTAACATTATCTCTTGCATGCATAGTCCGTATCTGCGGCTCACACGCCCAGACAAGTTCAGGGTCATGACTACTTCGGAGAGTGTAGTGAGGGTTGGTGGCGGAATATCTGCTGTCCGAAAGATGCCCTCCCCAAGAATTGCCGCTGGGTAGGTGCCCCTGAACGCAGCGAGATTGGTTGCTCGGGATCCTGCGGTAGCACCCAGTTTGAACTCAATGCGGACAGTTATTTGGACGCAAAGGGAGAGAAAAGCTGCTACTATGGCACACGCTCTCTCTGCTGTGACTCTACCGAGCTGATATCAGACTGCTACTGGAGCCCTTGCCAGGGACCGATCTTGACCAACCCAGAGTGTAATGACGGCTACACGTTCGAGGGATATCGGCTAGACAAACCTGACGGCACGCCATGGTGCTCGGATACGTACATCTCCCCTGTTGGTGGGATTAAAGGGAGCCCAGTCCACGGTAGCTTCCGAAGCGCGCTGTGCTGTCCAGAGAAACAGGCCTGGACTAACTGCGACTGGTCTAATAATGTCGGAATATTGGACCCTGAGCATGTATGTATGCCTTCGCCATGTGGAAAGAACAAAATCCAGATCGGAACTGCTCTTGATCCACCCCCATCGCCTGCGATTGATTCAACATTCCCGGTTTCCTGTGATGGTGTTGTTGCCCCGCCAGGAAGAGACAGGAGCTATCCGCTATGTTGTGACTTACAAAGCAAATACAACAAGAAGTGGCCTGTTGACCCCGAGAAGGTCTTCCAGACATACTATAACACCCCCGGGGATTCGGACGTGGTGTGGCAGTATAGTGACGAGTACACTAACAATAACAAGGATGATGGCCAGTCAAGCTCCGAAGATGGGACCGATGCTTACGGCTTCCTGATGCTTGATGGGCCGGAAGGCTCTATCGACAGTAGTTTCTCTACTACAAACACTATTGTCCGTAAGGAGGCCGCTATACCGCGCGTCAAGCGGTCACTCGTAACTTACAACCAGACCGTCATGGACACCGTCTTTGATCATACCGAGGAAACGTTTCAGTTCTATTGCAACTTCCCCGCGGGATCAGCTGAATGCAATCGTCTTTGGATCGACGGAGCCGAGGATACCATTATCCGGATGCCAGATTATATAGGCGAGGGACCCTTTGCTCGTGTTGTTTCCATCAGAGAACTTGAGACGGACAAAAAAGGCTTCGGTCTTCCCGCTCACCACATCAAGCACCGCGCTCTGCAAGGGATCCACAACACGAATCCTGTTTATGAGATCAAGATTGATTATAACTTCTTAGCTATAACCCCTAAGCGCGATGACCAGCCGGTCTATCTTCGCGTTGACTACACGAATCTGCTGGGGTACTGGGATGAAGTGGAGGCCGCTGACCCTGGCAAGAAAAGGAGTAATATGCCAAGCTGGCAGTCGCGCGTCAAGCGAGCAGCTGAGAGAGACAGGGCCGTAAGGAAGAGATCAACTCCAATTAATGTCACCGCTCCTATGGATCCCATTGCTGCTCGTTGTGGTAATGGTAATGCGGATGCTGCTACCCTCTCTGTTGAAAAAAGGTCAGTGATCTTATAGGGCCAGTTTCTCCATCATAACCCCTATCCCCCTATCACAATAACCCATGAGACTCTATTATATACTCCCTTATACTCAGTTCTCACTTTTCTTTTGCCAATAGTGGAAATAGACAAAATGGCTTTATTGTCATAGGAATCTTCCACGGTTTCTCTCACCCCCCTCCCTTCCTTTCTTATTGATCTCCACCTTAAATTTTCATCATTATCCTCTCGGAAACCCCAAGTTTAAGAGAACTAACAAGATTATATTCACAGGTGGTGGGGAGCCATTGGAGGCTGGGTCAAGAAGTTGACTACCGTCGAGAAGTCTGACCTGGGCGTAATCCCGTTAGCCTGGAGAGATACCATCAATCTATTCTCAGCTCAATGGGGATGCCCAGGTCAGACCTTCTCAGCAAATCTGAGGATGGATTTGGAAGCTATGATCCAGATGGACGCCACCTATGCATATTACTTCCAGGGCCAGTTCATTCCTCCCAAGAGTCCCGAAGTCTACGCGTATCTAGGCATGCAGCCTTCAGCATACGTCGGCCTTCACTTGGTTGGCAATGCCGTGATGCAGTACACCTCAGGCAGGAAGAAGATCATCGACACGCTTGCATATCCCGGCTTGGCAGTCAAAGGCATTGCCGCCGTTGGACCTACATTGGATGTTTACGGAGAAGTAAGATTTTCCTAGTATCTAGGTAGTCAAGCTGTCAAGCCTTTGTTACATGGAATCTGACATGGATTTTAGATTCGAGGAAAGATTACCATACATGGCGAAGCAAACGCCGGAGCACTTCTCAACTTTGACAAAGCCGAAGTGTATTGGCCCTCGGATGCCGCAGAGAGCAAGAGTGCTCAACAGCTGCTCGGTCTTGATGATACAGCTCTGGGGCCTGACCCTGATACGATTGCGCCGACATTCGAGGCGGGTGTAGAGCTCGATGCACAACTGGATGTCATCATCACGCCCGAAGCCAATATCGGGATAAAGATTGGCGGTGGAAGTCTAGTGAGCGCGACAATTATGGACGCGCAGCTTACAGGATACCTCATGGGTGACCTTTCATTCCAGGCCTCGGGCCAGGCGGACACCAATACGGGGAATTTCCAGTACAGCTATGGTGTTTACGCCTTCTATAACATAGGTTACAAGGCCACGGCCGTTACCTTGGGCCTTGTTAACTGGGTAGGTCTTTTTTCTCCCTCTTATTTGAAAATGTAAGTATTTACATCCCTTTCTTCAAAGGCAACAGGTCCCCAACAAGCATTTACGCCGGACAAGCGCATAAACATATATGGTCCTATAAGTGGCGAGATTCCGCTTCATTCAAAGAGGGGGCTTAAAGAGCCGCACGATGTCAGCGAAAACATAACCATCGGGTCTGGTCTCAGCTTACTACCACGAACCGATGATGACGATGACGGTCTGTCTCCTAAGACCCCTGACTTCACCCAGCAGCTCAGCTGTCCTCCGGGATCATCAGCAGACGTAAGACTGCCAGAGCTTCGCTTCAATTGCGACCTATTCGGCCCTGTGCAGGTACTACCATTTGGGTCCGGACCGTCGTATCTACAGCAAGGCATGTGCGACGGCTGGAAGACGATGTCGCCGCGCCCCACAGTATTAACCTACTCGACTAACAGCATTCGCAATACACAACGGCGAAACTATCAGTGCCCTTCTGGCTACTGTAAAAACGCCCAGCAGCAACTAATCGATGCTACAGGCCGTGACGGCAGTTCCATAGCAAGGACGACCCCCTTGCTCGAATGCGACGAGGCGCCTTGGGCATCAACAGAGGAAGGGGGCGACTGGTTACCGAGTAACGAGCGCTCGGCTACTTGTGTTCCTGGATACCAGAATGGAGGTTGGGCTGGAAGCTCATGCCAGAGTAAGCTGATAAATTCTCATAACTACCTACCTACCTACCTACCTACAGTGTAAGTGGATGATACGGTAGGTAGATCGCTAACGCGTGGAATACAAAGAGATAGTAGGCGATTTATCAACCAACTGGGGCCGGTTGGACCCAACCCTCGGCCTAGACGATTCACAGAAAGTCGACAATTGGCGCAGGTGGAGGGCCGACACTAATTGGTGGACTACGATCACGGACAAAAAAGCGAGTGTTAACCAACAGAGACCGGTAAAGTATTTCAACGTCCAACCTAAACCTGACGGCATGGATCAGCCGGAACCCCAGACATCCTGGCTGTTTCGTCGTAACTACACTTGGTCGCTCGTCGAGGACACGGCCGATGCAAGCCAGTGGTGGGGTGCAACCGGCCGCGAGTTTGTTACCAAATCCTACAGAGGGCCTTCTGGGTGGGACTCGGTTTGTGAGTCAAACTTCTATTACTCCCTTATACTACAGGTTATCCGGCCATAGCAGTTCACAGGGATATTTACTTGATTATAGTGTGCGCCCTCAACACCTTCGGCCAGGACAATCTCTTTAAGATAGACGCAGGTTCTGATTACAACGGCTATTGTCTCCGCGGACCCCAGTACACCACCAAGGGCTGGCAGTATGTTTACCATGTCGCGCGGTGTAAAATCACATTCGGCACGGTGACAAAAAGGGGTATCAACGGCAGCAAGGCAGCGGGTACTGAAGACGAATGGAGTGTTCGGGGTGAGTTCGTCCTGATCCATTTAGCCCTTGCCCTCTATCTTCCTCTTCCTCAGCTATTGTGATAAATCGCACTCTTTCAATTTCATCTCAGGTGGACCGTTCCTAACATCAAAAGTAGATGTTAAATTTGTAGACACGCCCGAGGACGAGAAGCTCTCCTTTGCGGTCCCGGTTGCTAAACCTAACCCATTAAATGGTATAGATAACCCCAATATAGACAAGGGGAGGTTGCTATTATAACAGAAGACTCTTACGTAGAGGACGTTCCAGACTTCTGCTTTTGGGAATATATTAACCAACTATCGAAAGTGGATTCCAAAATTGGATTTGCAAGGAAACCGTATAGTTATTCGTGTCGTGCGTCTTTACTGAGTTTTAATTTTGCGCTACAGAAACCGGATGGAGGGGTCAATATATCGCATATAGTTAATACAAGCAGTGATGAAGGCAGATATTGGAAGATATTCAAAGTACGGTAGATATTTCCACAGGTTATTTCCACGGGAGTCAGTTATATGAACTCATAGGCAGATGTAAAGCCCAGAGATTCTTACCATAATTGGGCACAGTAAGCCACCACTCTAATGATATAATCGTCTACTCCAGATTGTCCTGCCTCTAGTGAATATACACTATGATTCAAGTCGCCGCGATAGATCCACTTCACAAATTCCACGCCTCCGCACGTTTCCCAATCAATCCCGTCGAAGCAGATCTAGAATCTATAGCAGCGCAAGCTAACCACTAGGAACACGGTCCAAGCAACACCCATGTGCAAGCCTCAGCAACGGGACCTTTCGCAGCGTCCAATACATACGTTAGGTAGTGGTGGACGCGCCAAGACGTTGCAATCCTGCGATAGTACACTACCGGGTCAAGCCTATTTACCTAGACTCACATCGCCTGGGCCAGCCAACCAGCGCGGGCGACAGTGCCCGGAATGGTAAAACCGTCATTCTCGTCCACATGGGGGGTCCGTGGGGCAATAGGGGTGGTATTGAAGGTAACTGACCATACCGCTAGTCTAAACTATTTACTTACCTAGGTACCTATGGCTACGTTAGGTACCTATCTTCCATACCGAGAGCTGAAACTCTACTTTCTTCGATGATGAAAAACCGAGAATCATTTCTATTCAATAGTCAATACCTTAGGTACCTAACCTACTCCAGGTAGGTATTCAATATCAACCAAAGACGATGAATAGTAGCTTTTTTTAGTCCTCTACCAGGGTCTCCACTACAAAAACCCCAGAATAAACGAAAACGACGCTGTTCCAGCAGCTGTTGGTCGGTCCGAGACAATGCAAATATCCTCATTGATAGTATGAACTATGCTAACCTAAGCAAAAGCTCATATCATCCTAAGCTCCGCGAATTCTATATGATGGGTTGCTCCCCGAGCCCCCGCCCGCGAAATGCCAAGAACGCCGTGTTGTGATATCCTCACTGAGACCTGACCGCCGGAAACCGTCCATGTTTTACAAATATAGGCCATGATGAAATCTCTCCGGTTCCTCCGGTCCGATATTCCTTCTATTAGTTTCGTAATATTGCAAAGGTGTAGAAAACGTTGCTCGTCTTTCCGGTGCCAAGACTTATCTCCAAGCGAAACTGATCAAGACTCGGGCGTCTTCCAGGCAGGCTTTTTGCACTCCCCCATTGCGTCAATCCAGTCGTTGATGCCCTTCAAGTGCCAACCGCTGATCCATTTGGCCTTAGCGTCGCCATTATCAGGCGGCATCTTAGGCGCACCCAATTTGAAGCTCTTTGCCGTACAGCATATATCCTCGTGCCAGCGGTACTGGAAGCAGGATCGATTCCGCTTCTTCTCGTTCATGGCCTTCTTCCACGCTTCCCGGGCTGCAGCATCGCTGGGTGAAGTATCTTCAGCGACCTCCGTGTCGTTAGCAGTGCTAGGGGCGTTGCCTTCGCGTTCTATGATTCCTCGTATATCCCATTCTTCTTCATCTGGAACATCCTGGGACTCGCAGACCTTCGCACAGTTCTCCCATGATTTCCATGCCTCCTTTTCAACATCGTTCATCTCCCCTTCTTTCTTCTGCCTGTCGCGTGAATGCCCGTCCGCATGTTGTTGAGCCTCGGGATCTGGATTGAGGTAGCACACATCATCTGAGAGGTTATCCCAGTTTTCTCGCGTTACCTGCATTTTTGGTCGAATCAGGCCATCGTATATGTCCTTGATCAGAAGAACGCGCTATCAAGCGGTTAATTTCGAAACTCACGCGTGATTTACCCGATATCAGACAGGAAAGGATCAGGGCGATCAGGGAAGAGGGGAGACAGAACCGCATACTTACATCGGTCTTGCGTGTTTGCTCATACTGCCACACGTTACTGATTTCCTCCGCATTCATATGATGCATAGTAAAAATCGGTTCGCACCAATGGCCAGGTCCATAAGGAAGTGTGCTCGGCTTTTCACCGTTGATCATGGGCCAAACCTGCCGGATTTTAACCTTCTCATATTCTTCCAAGGCCTGCGCCAGCATCAAGTCGCCACAACATTCATGAGCCCCTTTGACATTATATTGCTTGACCACGCCTGGGTGATATTCAATCAAATGCTTCAATAACGTCCCGCTAAGTATATATCCGGAACCTCCATGGGCAAATGGAGTTCCCCCAATAAAGCTTCGGCTACCGAGATAGAGCTTCTCACGAGGGTTTAAGCCGGACTCTGTTTTCAGCCAGTGTACAATATTGGCCCAGAAGATATAGGTATCAGCCTCGGCGAATATATACCAGTCTCGGCCTGGGCGCATCCTCCAAGTCTGTTCCATCATTGGGAGAAACTTGTACTTGTCCAAATTCCACGCCTTTTGCCCGTCCCTCTTCGCATCAACGCATGACTTCTGCGATACGGGACATTCCTTTTGGTCACGGTAGAGGTCGAAATCAGCATTGTGGGCCTTTGCGGATTCGTCAACCTCGGCGAGGGCATCGTGGATATGGTATGGTCCAACTTGTTGTTCCTACGATCCGATTAGTATCCCTGAATATTTTGAGTTATGACGTCGTTTCGATACCGATACTAAAAACGAAAATAGGATATAAGGCATCGCACCATGTCAGAGAAGATGAGAAAGTCGGGAAGACAGTTCATTGTTGTCAGAAGATGGACGGGCATTTTGTCGAAGGTTTCTGTTGCGCCCGTCTTCATTACCAGGAGTATGCCGTCGGTATTGGGGAAGTTGGCGCAAGGGTTGCTGGCGTTGTAATATTGGTTGACCGTTTCCTCATTCCCTTCGGTATACAACGTGTTGTTGTATACTGAGCTACCAAAGTAGCTCGTGACGCTCTTGTAATAATCACGAGCATATCCGAATGAGGATACATCCCATTGCGAACGAATGTGGATGTAAGTCGCGATTAAGGTCAGGATGGCAACGCCGCCAAAGACCCTAAGCCGGCGAGAGCTGGGTGGGACAATCATGATAATAGCAGGCGCCTTGATTGTTGTAAGGCGGGTGGCATTAAGAGGAAGAGGGGAATTATCGAGACGAGCGAAAGGGCGAAAACATTGGTAAGGCAATTCCACTTAAACAGGCTCGAAGGCTTGTGAGAATTAACGTAGGATCTGGGTAACTGTTACGTGCAGTGAAGAACAACGGGGTCGAGAAAGCCCAAAAAGAAGAAGTCCCAGGTGGGATGGAAATAACCTAGAAATCATAACCACAAGTCAAAGGAGAGGTTGAAAGGGACATAAGAGAAAAAAAGAATACGATCTGGATCTTTTGGATAGGCAAGTGGAGGTTTGCGCTTACTTACATGTACAGAATATACGTACATATGTACATATGTACCTAGATTGACTTACCTGAGGTAAGAGGTAAGAGGTACGAAGGCACTTTAGATAGTACGGCAAGTGCTAACAAGTGTAGGTAGCTAATACTGCATACATAGCGTATTGCTTAGCGTGCTGCGTGGTAAGATAAAAAAAATATCTAAGAACACCTTGCAACGAGTATTGATTAGGCCGGGTAACCGGTCTAGATCTGCGGTCGTACTCTCAAAGTGGGGATACAAATACGGATAGGTAATGCCTGAGTAGGTTAGTTATTTCTGTTGGCATCAGCTCGTATCGTCCTACGAATGACAAGAAATTAGGAGTGCATCAGCAAAACCCCATTAGGTCGTATGCCTGTAAAATCATATTTAAAAATTTTTTTTTTTTTCGTACTTGATTGATACATGCAAGTTTATAGGTGTGCAAATGTTCAATTTGTGCGCGTATGTCGGATTGATCTGCCTCTATACTTTCCATTCCTATCTTTTAAAATGCTAATTAAAGAAGTAATGAGGCGGCAAGGCGGGTTGGCAGTTTACATATCACACTAATGCCGTGCTACCCACGGTCTCAGTTGTCCCCGGTCATCCCCGTATCATCAGTTTCAACCGCCAGTCGTACCCCTTACCGATTGCTAGATTATGTCATATGCTGTTTATTTGCGTCTTTGGGGTTACACAATCGGATCATCTATATGAATAAGGGGTTCATACGGATAAAGTATAGTATTAAATATTTCTGTTACCGCCTTAAATAATTATCTTAACCAAATTTCCATTTCTCAAAAGCAGAGTAACCCTTAGCTTTCAAAAGTTGCACGTCATAGTCATACACGGCATCGAAACACTCAACACCACCCGTCACTGGGCATTGAGTTTGACGTTGTTAAGGTTTGACATTTAACCCTAACTACATATAGGTAGGTAGGTACATGTACCTAATAGTTATTATTTTAGGTAGTTTTCAATATACTTCGTAAAAGCTGGGGAGAAAATACCTGTGCGTCATGATTCTTTCTGCGCCAAGCGCTTAGTTTGATGATACACCTATCATATACGAGATAGGAGGGATGAGTATAACATTCTTAACCTACGAAAGCCTATTTACATCTCCAGTTTCATTAAAGCTGGGATGATTTTTACGATGTCGTATTGAATCATTTTTATGAGTAATGTCAACAGAACGAAGACGAAGACGAAGCTGTTAACGTGGGGATTGCCAGGGTTTCCAATCACAAATCCTTATGGTTTTAAAATGCGTTGCTTCTTTACCAAATTTCGTAAGATTTGTCTTGATCTAAGTATGTAAATCCGAAAGCTGGCAAGCTGGCAATATCACGTGAATTGTGATATTCGATCTCTACTATGTACAGTATCCGAAGTGAGTATATACAGTGACGTAGATACAGATCTAACTTGGCTTAGATAAGTGCTAGTTAGGGAAGTGTATGAGGTAAGCAGTTAATAGTTAATACCTTGGCCCAAGCTTTGCGGAGCCCCGTCTAGCCGTAACTCGACGCGGTTCACGCCGTAGCTTCTATCCTCGTAGCTTGTGGGCAGGTCTGCCATGCGGTAATCGCGTCACTCTCCCGCACCTCACGGTCCTCACCTACCACACCACCACCACCATCACCATCACCATCACCACCACCACCACCAGAAAGAAACCACAACTACACCTGACCTCACCTTTTCGCACCATTCGCATCTATCAGCGCAAATATCAACCACTATATTCTAGATCGCGTTATTATCTATACATACCTAGCCTATACCCTTATACCTTATAATTGATAGAACGCTATCATACAAGCTCTCGACTTCCACTTCGCGATATCTCCAACTTCGACAAAGCTCCATCATAACAATTACAATCCCATAACAATTTCATACAACTACCATCACAATGGCAGAGCCAACTCCGACTG
This sequence comes from Daldinia decipiens, assembly GCF_022478715.1. Taxonomy (NCBI): domain Eukaryota; kingdom Fungi; phylum Ascomycota; class Sordariomycetes; order Xylariales; family Hypoxylaceae; genus Daldinia; species Daldinia decipiens. Next base: position 247,780 of record NW_026054557.1, on the reverse strand, counting down.
ATATTCCGATATTATCAGCCGTCCCATCAGCTGTCGCATCAGCCGCCGGCACTCCCCAGTCTCTACCTCCTATGGACCCCGACGAGCGCGCCAAGTCCTTGCACGTGTCGCTAGCTGACCTGACGGCTAGGGCGAATGCGCTGTATGCGCAGAAGAAGTACGAGGACGCAGCCGAAGTCTTTTCCCAAGCTACCGAAATGCAGGCTGAGATCAATGGCGAGATGGCCCCCGAAAATGCGGATATTCTGTTTCTTTACGGTCGCAGTCTCTTCAAGGTTGGTCAGAGCAAGAGCGACGTCTTAGGTGGCAAGCCTGCTGGCGAGAAGAAGTCCAATGGTGCCGCAGACAAGAAATCGAAGGGGAAAAAATCACAGGCCGAAGTGTCAACTACCAATGCGACCAAGGACCAGAAGACCAAGGCAGAGGAAGGGGTTGCTCTTGTTTCTAAGAATGGAAATGAGAGTGAAAAGGTATCCGATGCCAAGAAACCGCTCTTCCAATTTACAGGTGACGAGGAGTTTGAGGACTCGGAAGAAGAGGAGGAGGCTGAAGGCGAGGAAGAAGATGAAGAAGACGATGATCTAGCTGTCGCGTTTGAGATCCTGGACTTAGCACGTGTGCTTTTCGAGAAATCTTTGGAGCGAGAAGATGAAGACTCTTCAGAAGGGAAGGGAAAGGAGAAGGCTGAAGAGGATAACCCTGCCATCAAGCATATCAAGGAACGACTTGCAGATACCCACGATCTTCTAGCAGAGATCTCCCTTGAAAACGAGAAGTATGATAACTCACTTATTCATCATCGTTATTCGTCTACCAGTACTAACAGTGGCACAGGTACCCACTAGCAATCAACGATTGCCGTGCCTCTCTAAAGTATAAAGAGGGTCTCTACTCTCAAGAGTCAGAGGTGATAGCCGAAGCGCACTTCAAACTTTCGTTAGCTCTTGAGTTTGCGTCCGTCACCTCAAGTGCCGAAGACGAAGCCGGTGCGGGACCAAAACCAGTCGACGAGAACTTACGAAAAGAAGCAGCTGAAGAGTTAGAGAAGGCTATCGCGAGCACAAAACTCAAGCTTGACGCCAAAGAGGTCGATCTCGCGATGCTCCACGCGCCTGAGGATAACGACGCCACGCGGAAGCAGATCACCGAGGTTAAGGAATTGATCGCGGACATGGAGCAACGGGTGAGTTTTTCACTTCCCCGTACACTCCCTAGTGTCGCGGTATGAGAATGATGTGACAAATAAGACTAACTACTACCAATAAAGCTTGTCGAGCTCCGAAAACCCCCCATGGACGTCAACTCGATTCTCGCATCTGATGACACCATGCTCGGAGTTTTCGGTACAGCGCTAGGCGAGTCGAGCGCGAATAAGGAAGCGAGGCTCGAGGAGGCGAAGAAGGGTGCCAAAGACGTATCCGGGCTAGTGCGCAAGAAGGCTAAAGATGACTCCAAATCCGAAACCGAGCAAGTGAAGGCGACGAATGGGAAACGCAAGGCTGAGGATACTGCGCCAGGTGAGGAAGAGACCAAGAAAACCAAGGTCGAGGAGGCCACATAGTCCTAGCTGCCGAGGCGAAGCAAGCGGAAGGAGTGAGTAAAAAAAATCGTAAGCTTGAGCACTGGAACACACTCTAGCCGTTAGACTCTTCTGAGCCCTGGGTAGACTCTCCGGCATCGTAAATAGTTGCTAAAAGGGCAGTCAAAGAGGATTGTATATTATTGTCATGTAAAACAAAAGGGCTTCAACGAAGAAGCACCACGGGACAGGCACATCCAGATCTATACTATCAGACGACAAAGGCTACGGTAGAAGAAGAAAAGGGGGAGATACGTATGGGAAATGGTGATCCCTGCTCTTAGCTACCTTAGGTAGGAACGCGAATCGCATCGTGTGCTATTATATATGTATTTGCTTTATGGTGCAGTGATGCAATTATTAGGAATTCCCTTCTATAGGTTCTATAGGGTATGTTGCTACTAATACTGTGGCTACGTAGGAGTTATTTACATACTAACCGGTCTGTATACAATATCGCCAATTCGCATCGGATTTTAACACCTCCAACTCTACATTTCTCACAAGCATACCTACCTAGGTTAGGTAGGTATAGATAGCCACTATAACTAACGATGATGCATAGTAGATATCCTCTGATGATTTTTATTTCTACCAAGCCCTCATAGAAACCGCTAAGTACCTTAACGAACACGCGACTCAATTGTATCAGCTGGGGGTGTCAACCTCAAATCAAAAGAACATAAATAAAATGGAAGTCAGCAATAACCGCAACCAGAAACGCCGCAGAACTCCCAGACAGTGCTTGCTGTTTGGCTATGTGCTAGCCGCCCTTTGGAAAACGGCGGCGGTAGCAGCATGCTAGACGTACTCATACAAATAGTTTAGGTAGGAAAGGCATTGTCTCCATATCTATGCCTGTCCCCCGAAATACTGTAGAAAATGGAAGAGAGGTAAAGAGAAAGAAGTGATGTAAACCCGTGTCATACCCGTCGTGCTTTCTTCATAGAAATAAGACCTTTTTCATCTTGAATTCCGTTCTGCCCCTGCTCGAGAAGATTCACCAACCGTCTCGCCACCGTATATTCGTCGAGATCGCGACGTTGATAGATAGGGTAACGGGAACCCGGATTCCCCTGATCTAGTCTCGCCTCCTGGGGGAGTATTAGGTTCAGACGTCAGTACAGACAACTCCGTCGGCGACTCCTGCGCCGCTTCCACAGTTAAACCATTCCGACTCCGCCGTCCCGTGCTCTCAACAGGCGTCAGCCCGCGCAAATTCGTCCCCTACGACATATCGCGACCGGTCGCCATACCTATCGTTGGGCCGGACGCCTTGCCTTTGCCCTTCGCGGCCGCGGATGATGGGGCGTTGTTCCACGATAGATAGGTGTGGTCACCGAGCTTCCGGGGCTTAATAAGGTTCGTGATGAGGAACACTAATGCTAATACAATACAGAAGCCACCGACAACGAGCCACAGTATACCTAGGAAGTTGTTCTTGCCGCCCATGACGGACAGCGTTGTGATGACAATACTCTTCCTACCCTGGTACTGATCCGTGCGGAAATCTGGTTTGATGTGTTAGTGGGTTCATGCAAGGCTACGGTTAAAATACGCAGGGATAGCTTACTATCAATAATATCCATAGAATAGGTACCCATTCTCATAGGGCTCGTATCGTTCCGCATATATAGTTTGCTAAAAGTCGGCAAACCCGCTGTACGCATCCACACAATGAAGTGTTCGTCTTCGTGCAAGTTGGGCGGGGGGTTTTCAGTAGAATAGTTGCCATCGGGGTACCGGATCTGCCAGTTAGGGGGCGGGACGATGTTGCTATAGTCGGTGCTCACCCTAGGCTTATATAGCTCTTTATCCGATTCCCAGGAGATCGAAGTGTTCTTCATAACATAAGTTTCGTTGCCCTCTGGGCCATTTGAACCTGGTGGGTTCAAAAAGATGGGGCTTTGGAAAGTGTCGTTAAATAACGAGTTGGCAATCAGGCCACAAGGATAATAGGCTCTCGAATTCGGGTGTGTACCATTAGTTGTAGCCAGGGGCTCGCAGTTGGAATCATAAACATCGGTAAGTGAGACATCATTGCCGGCAAGCTGTTTATCAAAGAAGGACTGGACGTAGCGGCGATGATTTTGGTAGAAATTTTCAAGGCGGTAGTAGAGAAGAACGGGCGGGGCCATCTCTTCAGGTATCGCAAATGTCAGAGTGCACTTGGTGAGATTCTGAACAAGGTAGTTGCCGTAAGTTTGGTTAGTTAAAGAGTGCTGCCACATGGCGTTGATTGTATTATTATCCTTGAAAGACGGAAACACCAAACTCGTGTCCATCAGTCTAGCTTCGTCGGTAGGAGAATCCCGGAAGCAGTCGGTGTAATCGATGCGAAGTTCTTTAACCTTGAAGACAAGCAGCAGTCAGCAGTGATCCAGACGTTCGCGAAAGAAGACATGTCATACTGTAGAGCTAGCATAAATCAACAGTCCACCAATAGGTGCGCATATAATTCCTATGACGAAGAAGAGCGGAATGACCGTCTTGGGCGTGAGGATTGGCTGCCATGCCTTCAATCGTTGCTGGCGAAACGCGGTATTCGCGGGTCTTCTGCTCTTCTTCTTCTCCTTGGTGTTGTCGATACTCTCGGGAGGCGACGAGTCGTCCATTATGGACTACTGAGATACTTTGGTTTTATGAGATATCGAGGGGGCGAAGGGGGAAGAGAAGGCGTCGAGTAATTCGCGATAGAACTGTGATCGGGGGGGGCCTGGAGTTTACGTCCGCCGTCTAATGAGGGACTCAAAACCCGGGGCAGCCGGGAAGTTCGTCGCTCGGTCTCGGAAATTAACGTTCAATCGGACATGGAAGCACTAAGTTTCTATATCGTATACAGTATACACCAGTGCGACGACAAGAATATTGATTGTTGATAACAGGGTAATGTCCCAGCAGTATGTTCGAAACAGAAAAGATTGATGTCGCAGACAAGAATCAGCCGTATGTAAATCTCCAGGGCTGATTGTCTGTACAATTGCGTGGCTTAGCCAATGCCAGATGCCAGATACGAACTCCACTCTTCTATCCTTAATGAAGCACAGCCACCCTGCATGATTACAAAAGACGGACCCACTCCCAGATAGGATACAGTATGTACCTAAGTAATCCGTATATCAGCACGTGATTACCCCTAAGGCCACAGGAGATATCATTAGAAGTGTAAACGACATATTGGGCCAGATGATTATAACCGACTAAATACCTCATACTCATATTAAATGGTGTTTCACTATTCTAGTACTCCTAAATGGGTCGGTATTATGAAGAGGCACGACGTGGTTCGCTACACATCCGTACGTCTTTCTTCCATAATCGTGCTTATAATAGATGTGAGTTCCAACTAGCATATAGACTATCACCCCCTCATCTTTTGCCGGTCAACTTGGCCTAGCGCTTGCCATGATTCGTCCGGACTGGTCAATACTGGAGGCCTATTTCACTCGTACATATTATGTCCGCAACTTCGACGAAATGAAAGCAATCATAAGCGACCCTGACTACCGGGGGAAGGGAGGCGATATAGAAGTTGGATGGATTGATCCTTCCAAAGGACATGTTAAAGTCGGTTGGGAGACTGTGTACATAGAAAACGGCAAGGTTGTGAATACAGTTCCAGAGGAATGAAGTCTGGTGAGTGAAACTGTATAGTGGCTATATGGAATGTATCATCCGGAGAACTGAGGATAGCTAGGATGGCGTTTCCGTTGTTCGCTGCTTGGGAAAGTTCCATTATAATACAAGCGTAGATGAATGCTTCGTCCTAGTATCTGTGGAAAATATATCAAAAGACCTGGCTCGGGCCGCTTCAGACTCTGTTGGCGCGGATCAACTGAATGCCAGTCGTTTCGTATACCGCAATGAGATCAAGATTGATGTACAACTACATGATGGAGGTATGTACTTAGCGATGAGAAGGTGGCATTGGCAGATCTCTCAAAAAGCAACGCGGGGTTAACATAATAGAAATCTGGTTGCGTTTAGATCAGCGGTCTAACCCTGATCAACGGCAAATTTATATGATCGTTATCAACGCTTTTACCAGAATCTGTTATTGAGAAACAAGATCTCACATACTTGATACAGATGGGTCGCCATCGTACCTTAACGCCAGCGCCTGTCTTAAGCGCGCCGTAACCTTCTGATATACTAGCCTTGGCACTAATCCACAATCATGTCCCGGCACAGGCCAGCTAGGCCGTGGGAGATTGATATCGGCGCCACTGTCAAGCAACAATCCAATAATTTCGGCATGTCCCAGCTCCATAGCCAACTCAACAGGCCGACCGCATGAAAACCAGATCGGGTCCTTCCCTATGTTATACTCGTATAGATCCCAAACCAGACCGTGGTAGCTAGCGTTAATATCTGCCCCATATGAGAGTAGCAACCGAACCAGGTCCGCGTTGCCTTTCTTAACCGCACGGACGAGCGGGGGTATGAATTCCTCGGATTCCTCTCGGTCGAAGAAATAGCAGCCGTTATCTTGGGGGTCCCAAGGAAGAGGCCGATCTGCTTCTTCAAACTCGCAACGGACGTCATTTTCTAGCAGGAGTTTGACCATCGGGATATCCTGCTGATACACGGCGAGGCCCAGAGCTCTCGTTGAAGCTACCCGATCAGTAGCTCGCACCAGGGTCTGGGCGATTTTTCGATTCCCCTTTTCCACTGCTTTAACTAATGCAGGCCCTCCTTTGTGCATTCCACGGACGGTAGAACTCGGAAATTTTGCATCGGCCCCCTTGCCGAGGAAGAGCCTTACCAGAGGGAGGTTTCCTTTCTCCGCAGCCCATTCTAATGGACTTACTCGCTTGGCACCAATCATTATGTTCAAATCCATTCCATATTCTAACAGTTGTAAAACAACGCGGTCATGTCCAGCTTGCAATGCTGCCTCGAGTACGTCTTGCTTCTGGGTTTGACTAGGAACAGTAGGGTCAGCGCTCTCATCTGCCACTGCTTCGTTATGCTTTAGGGGTTCCGTGTGTTGAGGAGGGACTGGCCTTTTTGCCTTCGCGAAGCCATTGTACAAGTCGAATTCACAACGAACTTCATCCCATATTAATTCCCAACTATCATCCTCTCGCGCAATTGGTTGACGGGACTCCTGGGATGGAGGATTGCTAGTTCCGGGGGCTTTGGTGGATTCAAGTGGAGGTATCCAGAGAGATACAAAATCGTCCTTCTTCTCAGGAGGGGTGTTCAAGCCATATTGCTTGAAGGAACTTGAAATAAATCTAGGACGGAAAACAGGTGTGTACTTCCTCCGAAGGACTTTATTCCAATTCACGCCGTCAAAAAAGGGATGAGATTTGACCTCTGAGGCACCTTCATTAGCTCCTAGGCGCTGCTTAGGGTTGCGGTTAAGAAGCTTAGTTATCATATCCTTAGCAATAGGAGCAAATGAGTCAGGAAACCGGACAGGTTGAGAGAGGATCTTTTGACGTATCTTACTATGGTCCTCGTCATAGAATGGGGGTAGTCCTGTCAGCATTTCGTAGAGAAAGACCCCCAATGTCCACCAGTCTGCCGCCATGGATTCAACTTGGCCAAGAAGCAATTCCGGTGCTGGATACTCAGGTGTCCCATGGTTCCCGCTCTTGGTATCATAATTGAAAAGGCCGAAGCCGCATAGAACAACATGGCCGAATAAATCAAGAAGGACATTTCTGGGTTTCAACCAGGAGAAAACCTTGCGAGTATCGTGTAGATATTCTAATGCACAGGTAATCTCAGCCACGTAAAGTCGGGATCTATCAACATCGAAACATCGATCCTTCTGAAGATGACTGAAAAGGGGCCCGCCGCCGATATATGGGGAAAGGAGGGATAGCCCCTCTGATGATTCGAAAGCAAATGAGAGCGGCGCTATAAAAGGATGGCCGACCTGGTAATCCCATATACTTTCCAATTTAGACCTAGAATTAAGCTGTGTCGTTCTAATCTTCGATTCAGCATATACTCGCTGGGTGTCTTTCTTAATAATACCGGAGGTCGATACACTGAAGATGGGTCTTCCACGCTCGAAGTCTCTCTCTTCTAACATTCTATTTCCAGGGTTCGTATATTCAAAGCTGATGCGTAGCTTCCCCATGCTATCTTGCAGTTCCAGCCAATGTGCTTCAGACTTGTCAAATGGGTTTACCCGTGCTACGCCCAGACAAATATCCCGACTCTCCGAAGAGGGACTAGGATCCCGAATGTAAAGATATATAGTCAACTCAGAAAAGCTTGAAACGTCAAACTTGCATATAGCAAACTGTGACATCCATACAGGGTTTTCGGTTGTCCCCCAGTAACAGTCGAGAATCGCCTGAGACTTTTCATAATCTAAAAGCGCATACGGATAGTGGCACCGCCTACAGACAGGCGGGCGGCACCCCGCATGGTGATTATGTTCCTCGCAGTTAGGGCGTTCCTTGTAGTTATCCGCCACGGAAAGGCCAATGCCCTCATGAAGTGTCACTGTCAAAATGCCCCCTGGGCTTGGTGTAGAAATTGATGGGTTACTCAACTCGATAAAACCGATGTCGGTCTCACTGAATTCTATAGAAGGGTATCAGCCACACAATAGGCAGCTATAGTTAACATAAATTGGTGTAGTGATAGTACTTACTTCTAGATAATTTGTCATTCATCTTGATGTTCACTTCCAATAATGTTGTGAAGCGTGAAAATCTAGGGGGCTGGAGTCAATGGCATGTTCGGTTGTATGCAGCGAAAACTTATCCCTGTAATTATGCAAGGTCTTGGCATATTTAACGCAAGGTGAATGTATATATTTTATAACAAGAGTAAATTGCACCATATGATGAGTACTTGGACTCGAAATGTCTTAGTCGAAATATACATGCTGTAGATTATTTTCATCCCGACGTCCTAAAAGCGAAGAGGATATTCATTTCAAGGCTAAAGCATTGTACATGTTTTGAGTAGGTTAATGGACAACATCGTAACCTATAATGATCTGTTTCCCAAGATGATAATATTTAGGTAATTTAGTATAGTAAGAGTCTCTAGAAAGACGATCATTAAGTACTAATTATATCAAAGCTTAAGCAATCTTATCGTTAAAATAGCAGCAATAAATCTTCATGCTCGTAAGTATTTAAGTGCTAAGTGTTTGACTTACAAATTTTCTTTCATCACAGTAGTAAGTACTAGGAATAATACTACTAGCTGGTGGAGGTGTGAAAGACGCAAGGATATTTAATTGTCGAAGATTTGGCTTAGTAAATTTAATGTACCGAAGTCTATGGTAACTGTAACTTTGCGACTTTAATAAAAGGTAGCCTAGTCATATTCATATATTACATGTAGTGTAAAATGATGTACTATCTATCTTCGAACACTTTATTATTATTGATTCAACACTTAATCCGAAATAGATACTTTCAAAGCTGTGAATTATCCTGTCCACCTCTTAAAGCCACAAAGCGTATACTTATGGTATGTAAGGTAGGATTGCCAAATAGCATCATCGCAAACAAGGCTTCCGGACCCAGGTACGGGTTGCTTTCAACCAGAGAGATAAGCAATAACCTAGGTATGGAGCATGTAACTGCAGAGTTACAATGCATGACTACCGACGGCAACGAGGTTCCTGATGCATTTCTTACCTACCCACTTAGGCATGTATCCACCTGTCTCGATCTCCAACCCTTTCGGCAATGCTCTCCCACGCCGTGATGTCAACATCGAAATCCCATCTAAGAAGAAATACGGGCAAGCCGTACCCACCTGCGGTACGCACAGGTCCACACCATCGGTCTCCACCTAATACATATCTCCGGGTCCCGAAAACAAGCAAACTATTAAAGTGGATACTCCGCCAAGATACCCTTGTGATGGGAAAGTTCTTAACTGATAAAAGGCATGTAGGAAGTAAATGATCTGAAGGGATCTATAACCCATATTAAATCCCGATCTTAAAGCCTCAGACAGTCCAAGCATGCATACAGACATACCTACCTCATAGGTAGGAACGTACCTAGTGCACGAACGTACAGATCATCAAATAGAAGCGTGAGTGGCAGATCTGTGTGACGTCAGATAGCACCGTCTATGTGACCCCATTGGACGCAGCGGTTGCCAGCGGCATGTGGAGGTTGCAAGCGGGCGCGTACGAAATAGGCAATAAAATATCCCAGCTTTGCAATTCTATTGGCTGACCACTCATACCACCCTTGGTCGATTATACAACCGCTCAAGGAGGCAAAGGTCAAGTCAATCATATCCAGGTGTCCATAGCAAGATTAATCAAACAAGCAGACTAAGTTGAGGTGAGAGAAATTAAGTATATTCATTTCAATTCATGTCCTTAGAGACTCCGTTCTATGTCGAATTAAGGCTCCGCCTAAAAGCAAAATCATTACTACCAAAGGGGTATCCTCCTAGTTTGCTGCGCCGAAAATTGTCTCCATTATTATGCCCGTAATTTGGTACGGGTCGGCGTTTGACGCCGGACGTCGGTCCTCGAAGTAGCCGTAGCCTTTGGCGGCACATTCTCGGGGAATACGGATCGAGGCACCTCGGTTGGCGATACCGTAGCTGAACTGGTCAATAGTGCCAGTCTCATGTCGGCCAGTCAGACGCGCCTCGTTGCCTTCACCGTAGACGGCAATGTGCTCCTTGTGTCGGCCTTCAAGCTTCTTGATCGCCGCTTCGATGTGCTATACAAATTATTAGTAAGTGATACAAATGACCGGTAAGCGCCTTTAATCATACCTTCATGCCGCCCTCGACGCGCATTTCCTTGGTGGAGAAGTTGCTGTGGAGACCAGCACCGTTCCAGTCACCAGGGATGGGCTTAGGCTGGACGGAGATCTTGGCACCGAATTCCTCGGCAACACGGTGAAGAAGGAAGCGAGCCATCCAGAGCTGGTCGCCCATCTCGATTCCCTCGCAGGGACCGACCTGGAATTCCCACTGGGCAGGCATAACTTCGGCGTTGGTGCCCGAGATCTTGATGCCGGCGTAAAGGCAAGCCTTGTAGTGAGCATCGACAATATCACGGCACATCACCCTGCCAGCGCCAACACCGCAGTAGTACGGTCCCTGAGGAGCAGGGTAGCCGTTCTTGGGCCATCCATAGGGTCTGTCCTCCATGTCGAAGAGAGTATACTCTTGCTCGAGGCCAAACCACGGAGCGTGCTCAGCATGAGCTTCCATCAGCTTGGCGCACTCATGGCGGTAGTTGTACTTGTTGGGCGTGCCATCGGCGTTCCAGCATTCAGCAAGGACTAGGATGTTGGGAACGCCTCGCATGGGGTCGGGGTAGACCGCAACGGGTCGTAGGTAGACATCGCTGTTGTCACCCGGAGCTTGGTCGGTGGAGGAACCGTCGAAGTTCCATACGGGAAGATCTTCAGGCTTGAAGTTACCATCCTTAGGAACCGAGGTGATGGTCTAGATATGTGGATGTACAGTTAGCATATATCCGCAACCACACGCTCCTGAAACGTGAATGAACCTCTGGCGTAGGACATAAAAGAAGCGGTACAGTGGAATTGAATAATGATAGTAGTCGCCACTAAGCGTAGGATACGAATGATGACGCCGATTGCCCACTTGCCCACATGCGCCACAGCTAAGCGGGTGCCGGAAAGGCGCGCTCTCGACAAAGAATTGCAGCTCGCAGCATTGTGGGTCGAGGGTATTCTCGGCAATAGGGAGTGTAGAGGATAAGTGCCAAGTGGGCGAGGTCGGAGTAAGCCGGTTCTCTTCTCCATCGAGTTCGAACCGGTCAAGACCTAAACAGGGATCCACGAGCCTAGAAAAGCCCCAAACTGACAACAGCCCACGAATTGAATCTCATGGGAGTTGATCAGAAAAATCAGGGTCCTCTCGTACGTAGGTTCCGGCCAATTCCCGCGCAACTAGTAATGCGCCGAGAAGGGGCCTGACACGAGAGTATCAATAGGAACGCAGGCCATTCGACCGAGATAAGGGGTGAGAATATAGATTGCGTACCTTGCTCTTAGATCGCACATGGCCGTGGGCATCGATCCAGATGTACTCCGCCATGGCGTTTCCCTTCTGGTCGAGCTTCATGTACTTCATCAACTATCACGATAAGTCAGCACTATTGTTCGCAAGGCGGACAGTCGCAGTCGCAGCCGCAACGCTGGTTGCCAATGATGCGCTTTGTCCATTTGTTAGGGGTGATCGCGTGCTCACGTTCTCAGTGTACGAGACATAGTGGTTGTCGGCCTAGAAAAGGGATTCTGTTAGCAAATCTTCACGTAAATTGAGGGGTAATTGGCTGAGGATGGAAGGTCGGCGGGGTTTTGATGCAGGGCAAGGCTCACCATCTTTGCGGTATTGGATAACTAAGTCGACTTAGGAGTAGGTTTTATTTATTTTTTTTGGCGATGCAGATTCGCAGATCGTGTTGTTCTTAAAAGACAAACGTTGAACGAAAGAAGGATATTTATCCACGAGAGGAATGAAAGTTTGGGAGGAGAGGCGATAGGAGAGAATCAAAGAAGGAAGCAACTGCGGGGGACGCTGAGGCTTTTATGTGGGAATTTCCGTCAACCGGAGAGGCCCTCTATTGGAACTGTGTCCAAGGCAGGTACAACTCAGTTACTGTAAAAGATAAGGCGCCTTGTTCTAGCTCGTGGCGCTGAAAGTTCAGCATATGTAGGTACCTAAGGTACCTCCTACGGTACATAAACGAATTACACCTGTGTACAAGTGAACGGGTACATAATTACAGGTACTGATATTGGATTGCACACTGTTACGCTATTAGCTGATACGCTGCAGGGCCTGTGGACTTCTATGCCCGCCTTCTGGAGCTTGGAGCTTAGGGGGTCCCACAGTTCCATTGCTCCTGCAACCTGTACACCTGCACACCTGCACTGTTGTTGCACTTTAATAGTTGATATGTTGCTTCCTATTAGTCCTCCCTCCCCTCCTTGCTTTAATCCTCCTACCCCTTTGGCAGTGGGGTTGATGGGGGTACATGATATGCATCTCAGACATCTTCTACTTCAATACACGCCGCCACTTATCGGTATCGTGTAGGTCAGCTCGGATAACTCAACTTAAACCAACCTAGGTAGCTCGTGGTAGGTAGCCCATAGTCAGATTTCTAGCTGTTATCAGATTGGATGAACTTATCTACCTAAGGTTACCCAAGTACCTAATGATATCCTCCTTTTTGTGGCCTTCTAGAACTCTTGCCAACATCTTTATTCCCTTAACCGCTGCAATTATCCGCTTCGACTAACACCGCCTTGTGCCTGGAACATCGGATCCGATGTCGTGGAACCCGCCTCGAGTTGTCTAACACGTTGCCGCGCTGAATTCCCTTGCGCCACGGATATATAGATCGGTACCGAGCTCTATTATCGAGGGCCTAGCTTCATGACAACTCAACAGGATGCCTTCTTAACTTCTTAACTTCTCATGACTATTATTTACCACACTCAAGGCTCTAAATTATCAATTTGCAGAAATTGAGTATGTCATTGACTATGCTGATCTTAGTGCCGGAACGGCTACGGGCTACGCAGCATGTGCAGTAGGCTTTCTGCACACGCCATCAAAACAAAAGCATCGTGGTCGATCACAACAAAACTGGTTCAGAGTTTTAAAACATGCAGTGGGGGAAACAGTTAATTCGAATCGGTTCCTAACAGTGCTTTGCTTTGTATTAACTAAGTCTGATAGTTATATGTTTACCTAACTGTCTCGCTGTTGGTTGACCCTTTATGCTACATCTAGTCCCTTGTATGCAACGCAGGCGGGAGTGATTTCGTCACCTATCGTAACCTTGCTTAGCACAGTAATTGAATTGTAATGGAGCCGGAAGCTTGCTTAGTAGAATTGAGACGAACGGACTGACTCGAATATGGAGATGATGCTTGACTTTTCTGAACCCGAATTGCCGCCGCCGCTAAGTTTCAATCCAACCATCTGATATTGTGGATATTTTCACGAACAAAGCAATAATGTGTGGGGAATATGGAAATATACTTAATTGTGTACTGAGCCAAGACTAAGGCCCGCGATTCGGACCATAGGGGTTTGAGTCATTAATTACGGTAATTTGGCGTTGTTCGAGTTTTTCTTTATTCAATCCGTCCCGAGTTGATCACTACAAAGTCTGGTATTTGTTTGCTTACCTAGGTAGTTACTGGTTGTGAAAGACGGGAAACCAATGTTGAGACTGTATACTCAAGTTACTCCCTAGGTATATTAGGTACCTACTTACTTTTATATGCAGTTGCCCATAAGTAGAGGCGAGGGGCGTAAATTGTATCACCGAGATGTGTTATATTGCCAACTTGCTTTTAAAATAGAATTAATTTACTCTTTTCTCGTTTCTGTTGATCTGGTCTTCCTGTTACTTCTAGTCAGTTGTTTGTTTGGTACTACTAACTACCCCATAAACTAGAACTTCAGTTTGTACCTATATCGTCCCGTAACGATTGAAAATTTTGTAGTTCGCTTAATCCCGAATCCTTTACTATTCGGCTTTGAGACCCTAGGCCGAACCCCCATTATCTAATTCAAATTTTTACAAATAGATTTCTTGATGGTTGTGTGACACTGACATAAAGGCACCTTATTGATAATAAGATGCCCTTATTGTAGATAAAAGAAGAAGAAATAAAATACCCAACTTTACTAGATAAAAGGATCGGATATCTACTATTATTGGAATATAAAAACATACTATACCTAACTAGCCTTAAATAAATTCTTTCCTCCTTAAATACTCATTATACACCAATCTTAACATTATTATTTATTATTATTTTATTTATTACTTTTACTATATATACGTATTTATTAATATTAATTAATATTACTAAATAATAATAATATAAATTAATAAGGTTAGAAAAATTACTATTATTTTAATTTAAAAATTTTTATTGTAATAATATAAGTAATATTAATACCTTTTTTTATATTATTTCCGTAATTTATAATAAGCTATAATTTTATTTTTTTATATAATTTATTTATATTTCTAGCAAATTATTGCGATTTAAACCTTTTATTTATAGAATTATTATTACCCATATTATTAATCTTTTTTATTATATCCCAAAAAATATAAGTAAAAAATTTAGCGTAAGCGTAGATTTACGTTATATACGATTTTATTAAGTAAGAAAATATAAATAAATTATATAAATTTTTAAGTTATTTTTTTAGTCGGATATTTATGTTTAATATAATATTTAACTATATAATAATATAATGGAAAAGAATTAATTTTTAAATAGTTATGTTTGAATAGAAAGTAATATAAATACTTCTTATATTAATAAATTTTAAAACTATTGATAATAAGGTATTATATATACGTTTAACTAAGGAAATAATGGTTAAATATTAAAAACGATTTAAAAAATTTACGGTAAATAATTTTAAAATATTACTAAAATAATTATAATTAGTGTTATGAAATATATTAATATAAAAAAATATTTATATAGAAAAATATAACATTAATTATACAAAAATACTTATTAATCTTATATTACTACATAATTTATCTATATAAAATATTATTAAATTAAAAATAATAAAAATAAAATAGCTTAACGTATTAATATAAAAAATTTTAATTTATAAAATCGAAAAAAGATTGGTATACCCTGTTATATATGCGTTTATATAATTATAAGCGTTAACATAATAATATTAGGTAATTTTTAATCTACAAACGCCAATATATACAGTTACACCTATAAAGTAGGCCTTAATATAAAATACTACGCTTTAAATCCTACCTTCTTCCAACCTATAATACGTATTACTTACTTTATAACTAAAATAAATACTACCCCCTACTTTTAATTAATTATTATTAATCCCCAACGTTTTGCCACCAACCCAATAATTAAAACCTACTTCCTAATTCCTTAACCAACTACCGCTTCTAGTATACTTTTCCTTCCCTCCTTCCTATATATTTAACCTTAACTTGCCATTATAAAATATACTAAATTATTTATAATAATTAATGCAACTTTAATAAAATAATCAAAATAGTATTTAAACATTATCCAACCCCCCTTCCCTTCCCTTATCGGCTTAATAAAAGCTATCCGTATCTTTCGTAAAATAATAAAAGTATAATTTAAAATATAATCCCAAATATAAAACTAACTAAATATAATTTTCTTTCCCAATTATAAAAAATATGTTTAAACCCCCTAAACCACTACTAGATAATTTATATATAACGTTAACAGTTTCACTAAATGTTAAACCAAACAAAAAAAATTAACTTACTAAAGATTATAATTTTTTTTTTTAAATAATTTTATTATCTTTATAAATACCTAACCCTTCCGCCTAAACCCCAATACTTATTAATAATTAATAAATTTAAATTTATTATAATATTTTTTTGGTATAAATCCTTAATAAAATATACCTTTCAATAATTATAAATTATTTTAAAAAGGTTTGAAATAATAAAAATAATTATATAAGGAAAATATATAATATTTTTAAAAATAAATTTCGATTTTTCCTAAATGTATACTATATAATAGGAATTTAATAGATATAATTCTATGTTGTATTTTTTATTATTTTTATCAAAAAAATAGTAATTTATTTTTTTTATAATATATTTAAATATTAGTATTTTGTAAATATATATATGGTTATAAAATAATATTTTAATATGGAATAAAACAAAATATAATACCACCAAAACTGGATAGTTATTATTTTCTATAATATAAAAATTAAAAAAAAAAATAAAAGTAAATCTAATATAAAAATATTACAAATCATACTTAATAAATTATTATTATATTAACACATTCTCAAATCTAACTTTAAAAAAAAATAATAATTTATTATAGCTATATATAAAATATATCATAGTATATTATAATTATAGTATATATTATTCATTTTATTATATCATTTTAAAAAATTAATTAATAAATTTCAAATATTTATTAAAACGTTTAAAAACTTTAAAAAGATATATTAATTTATGGTAAGTATTAATAATAAAAATAATAATAATAATAAGTATAATATTAGTTAATATTATATTAATTATAAATATTATTGTAACGATAAGGGCGGTAAATATAATATTTATTAAAAGATGTTAAAGTATTGGAAATGTTGTTGTTGGATATATAAAAAAAAAAAATATTGGTTAATTAAATATTTAAAAAAAAAATATAAAGAGGTTAGAACCTAATAGAAGGTTAAAAGAGGTTAAATAAAAAAAAATTATATAATTTTTTTAGTTGGATACAAAGGTATTAAAAATTTTAACGTAGAAAAGTTTGAGGAGTTTATTAGAAAAAAAAAAAAGCTAAAAAGTTAATATATAATTACGATTTATTTTTTAAATAAATTTTTTTAATATTAATTTAATTTATAAATATTAAATCTTAAAAAATTTATTAATAAATCTGATATTGATATTATATTTATTTTTAATTAATATACGAAAAATATATTCCAAAATATTATACCAAATACGGAAGTAGTATAAGTATTAACCGCAAATAAAGGTTAATATTAAGTTTTTACCAATAAAAACTTAAAATATTGTAATAACTTAAATATTAATTACGTTAGCAAAATTAATATATATTTTAAAAATAATTTACTTATTAAATTATTAAAAACTATAATAGTTAATATTTTGTTTGGTAAGGTAAATTTTTATGTAATAAAAATAAATATTTTGTTTTTTTTTTTTATTAAAGATATAGACTATTTAGAAATGTATTTTAATAATATTACTAACCAATTAATTAGTAAAAACGGTATAATAGTTAAAATTATATAAAAATAAGAATATTTATGGTTTTAGTTTAATAATATTATTTATTTTATAAAGGTAAAATTGTGTTATTTGTATATACGTTTTGGCTATTTATCTATTAATAAATTTTATAATCTATTTAATAAAGTAGGATATAAGGTAAGTATTAAAAACCTTAAAAAAATTAATAAATTCTACCACTATTATTAGGTTAAAAATAAAATACTTTAACGTTTTAAATTTAGCCTTAAAAACCTTAATATAGATTTTAATTATAAAATAATTACTAACATTATATACCTAAACAAGAAACCGATTTTTTACATAATCAACATAATAATAAAGTTTTAAACAGCTTGATTTATAAAGAGCATTTCCACCAAAAAAACCTAAAAAATATTTAAGTAATGTTAGATCAATATATATCTAGAATTATTAGATATTTTTAACTATAATATAAGTATCAATTTTAATAGTATTAAATTTTGTAATAAGGTTTACTTTATAAAAATTATTTATAATTAAATATCTATCAAAATATATTAGTTAATTAATAAGATAGAAAAATATCACAACCCAATTCAAAAAATATATAAAATTATTTTTGAAGAAGTATAAAAATTAAAAAAAACTTATTTATAAATGACAATTAAGGCTGTAAATAATATAATAAACCTAAACAATTTTGTCTTTATTTTATTAGTTTTTAGTGCTTATTTAAAAATTAACATAAACTCTTCCCCTATATAATTATAATTGGAAAAGGTTTAAACAATATAAAAGGCTATAATCAAAATTAAAAAGGTTAAAACGTAAAAAACCATCCATAACGCCATAAATATAAGAAATAAACTAAACATCCTAAAAACATTACCCATATTATTACCTATTAATAATAGTATATTAATCTACCGTAAAAAAGGCGGATAGAAAAAATTATATAAAATTATTACCATTACAGATAAAGACGTAATTATTATATTAAATACGTTAAAAGGCATTTCGATTTTCTAAAATATATATGTTAAGTTATATAAATAATTAAAAGAAAATTTTAAAATTTATTTACTGCTACCGCTATTTTAATTTAATCTTAATAAATATAAGGTTATACTTAATAAGAATTTAAATATATTTATTATAAATATAATATATATTAATATAAAAGAAAAAAATAATTATGCCTTTATTTTAAAATTATAATTAAACAAAAAAATAATTGCGTTAAAAAAGTTGTATAAGGCTTTTAATATAAAGGAATTTAATATTTTTTTTACAAATAGTATCTTATAATCTAAAATATATAATAAAGTATTTTACCAAAATATAATTATATTTAAATTTTGTATAATTTGTAAAATTAAAGGAAAAAATATGTTAGTATTATATAAAAAATTATAATTTATAGTATAAGACTATAAAAACCCTAAAAAAAACTTTATTATAACATATATTCCAATAATTTAATATATTAGTTAATACTTAATATTAACTCTAGTATCTATATTATAATAGTAAGATATAAAGGTAATAATCTAAAATATTATTATAGTATATATATAATTTAAAATTTTTATGTAAAGGATAATATATATATACCTATCCTTAAAATTAAAAAATAAATACCCTAAAAAAATGCTATTATAAATAATCAAATTTTTATACGGATTTGCGAAATTAAATATGTATTAATTTAAAATTTATTTTAAGTATTATTAAAAAAAATTAAATATAATCTTGTTAATATTTAACCTGTATTTATTAATTATAAAGTTAAATTGATTATTTGGAATTATAGGTTTATAAATAAATAATATATTAAATATTGGTATAATGGAGTTTTTGGCCGAAAAAGATAAGATTTTTGTAAGAATAAATATTAAAGTAAAATTTTAAAAAGTTTTAGAATTAGGCGTAATTAAAGATTTTAATAAATTATAAATTATAATTTATAAAAAAATAATTTTTACTATTTAGAAGAGATAAATGGAAAGGTTGGAAGAATTAAATTTAAAAATACCCGATATAATTAAGAAATTTATAGAATAACGTATAAAAGATATTTATATTGTATTTATTTGCTAATTTGAAGTAGCTTTTAACTATTTTATAGCAATGTAATATATAAAACTTAAACTAAAAAAAATTAAAGCCTTTAACGTAAAAATTAAATAGTAGGTAGATTATAAAGATTAAAGCTTTAGGTATGTAAAATTGAATCCTTAAGACCTATGCCTATACGTTTTTGTAAACAGCTTATTTATCAATAATAAAAATATAAACTTTTAAATTAATTATATTATAATATTTGATAATAAAAGACCTATAAATTATAATAACGAAATATAATTTATTAATAATATTATTTATTAGTTATTTATTAAATATAAACATATTATACATAATATATTTACTAATAAAATTTATAAAATAATATAGGGCTTTAATATGGATTATGTTATTTATAATATTATTAATACTATTTTAAACCAACTAAACTTCTTAATAATCTTTTTTGTTTTATGTATAAACTTTTTCTTGTTATATTAATACTTTATTTAAATAGGTAATATTAATAAAAAAAGATTAATAATTAATTTTATAGCTTTAAAATAATTGTATAAAAATAGGGAAATTAATAATATCTAATAAATATATAATAATTACAATCCAATGAATACAATAATAAAAACGTCCCCAAATAAAGCTATAAAAATATTAATAAAAAATAACTAAATTAATTTATGTTTAGAAGGGTAAGTAAAATGTAGGAAAATTAAAAATAATATTAAATTAACGCAATAATAGATTATTAAAACCAATTATTAATATTAACTTAAACGTAAGTTATTATAAGAAATAAAAAAGAATATATTAAGAATAAAATAATATGATATATATTGGCGCAATTTTATTTATAAAATAATTCTTAATTTAAATTATTACGGTTTTATTCTTTAATTATCATAAATATATATAATTATAAATGTATAAAACCATAAATGTATAATAACATATATCCAAATTAACATAAATATACGTTAATATAAATTTTAAAATTTTATTTATTTAAGTTATATTTTGTAATTAATTAATTGCAAAAAAAAAATAAAGTAAGTAATAATTGTATAATATTAATATAAAAATACCTTATTAATAATAAAATATCTTTATTATAAATAAAGAAAGAAAAGATAAAATACCCGATTTTATTGGATAAAAGGGTTGGGTATCTACTATTATTGGAATATAAGAATATGTTATACTTAATTAGTTTTAAATAGATTCTTCCTTCCTTAAATATTTATTATATATTAGTTTTAATATTATTATTTATTATTACCTTATTTATTGTTTTTATTATACGTACGTACCTATCAACATTTCTCAACATCTACAGGGCTATGTGTAATCGAGTTACATCCAGACGATAGCAAACTCATGATATTATTCATTCTGAATGGAACCTTTTGTCGTCCAACCACAAAACCGTTCTTTCAGCTTACAAAGTATTAAAGTATTGATGTACATATCTTTATACATCATATGGATAGCTGACCCCAAACTTTTGTATCAAGGTAGATTGCGGGGTTGGTACGACGCCAAAGCATTTAGCGTTGTCACCGGCGTCTTATGTTATCGTCGGCTTATAATTGGCTACTTGACCTTTCTATTGCTTAATTCCATCTAGTACACAGTACGTAAGTATTCAGGGCGAGCAAGGTCTGCAATTGGACCCCTCCAACTCTATTTTTGGATGAGGAATTTTCAACTTTACAGTATTAATCCCTCACCGTTTGTTCTTGACATTTTAGATCACCTGAAAATTTCGAGATGTCTTTTTATTCCACCCTCGTATTGAATGTTCTTTGCCCCGGCTGGTTTACCCCTTTTTACCACAGTTAGATCTCTTACCAGATGTCTTTCTCCCTTACGCAAAGTAATCAAATACAATATGGTGGCTTCAATCATCTGTTTCATTCTCCAATTCTTGCTTAGGAGTTGACGCGTCTAAATAATGATACATCAAGACATGAATTTACCTACCACCTTACCTACCAGGTAGGTATTACATATACGATTCTCGATAATTGTAGCATCACGACGACCTCTTCGACTACCTACTTATCTTAGCATTCTGACCGCAAAATGCAAGTGGTAAACCTCGAAATCACCATACCATATTATATGATGGGGTTTGCCTCGATAAGTCTTTTATTTTTCCCTGTGACTAAAGAGATCACGGGTCTGGGCAGTTGCACAAGTACCTAATCGCCTATTGTGAGGTATTATGTACCTATGTACGTGGCACGAGGAAGGAAGGCACCTGCAGGTAGGTTAAATCGTGGGTACGTGCTCTACTATTCTACTGTTCCCGAAAGGAAAGAGTAGTCAAATCTAGAATTGGTAGGTGCCAGCTTGGAAATATGGCAGGAAATATGGTAGGAACGGTAGATGCATGCTCCCTCTATTTTACGGCAGGCAACTTGCTTCAATTTTCGGAATACATGTGCACTCAATCATCAATCATCAGCCTACAGGGAGGTGATATACCGCGTTATTATCAATTTCCCTACATCTATTTTAATATTTCCATGTCGTCGTCTAGATATATTTTAAGAACTATAGTTATGTTCAAGCTTCTAACCAGCTAAGTTATGAATTGGACTGAAGGGAATCTCTCCCGCCATTCTAGGGGCAGGCAACGCAATGAATTACTCACGCGACAAAAGCAACATTTCGCCAAGGTTCGCAATAATCTACTAAAAAGCGACGTAAAACGGAGTCCCGTATCCATATCCTTCCTCGGAACTCAATACTCGCGAGACCTGAAGCGCCGCGATGATTCAAGTAGTGCAGCATACAAGCTACCTTCAAGCCCCCTTTTAGCAGAGAAGCGCAAGCGGGCTCGTAGCTCCCTTGATAATCCAGATCATCAAACCTCCACGCGGGAGAAGAGAAAAAGGCTACTGGAAAGGGCAGACTGGGTCGGATTAAACTTACAGCAACCTATTGATATTACTTTCCCAGGGCAACTCCAGGCATCCATTGGTTCAAGATGGAGCAAAGTAGAACGCTCTCGAGTTCGCATGATTCGGAAGCACCGTGAAGACTCACATACATCTCGACCGGGGGGCTCTCCTAATTCACACGATCCATCCCTGAAGATTCAAATCGGGAGCCAGCAGATCCTCTCAAACACCACTATATCACCGCAGTCAAAAATAAAAAGATACAGTCTTGTACCACAGCCCACAACCGGCTTACCACGGAGAAAATCGAATCTAACTTCAAGTCCGGAGCCTAGCCAAACCCGGCGCCCTTACGTAGTATCCAGGAACAGCCAGCTCTCACAGGTGCCAAAGGATGAACGTCATGGGATAGCAGGGGAGCATCAGGGCGGTGCGTACCCTGAAGCGGTCAAGAAATCCTTGTTTCCAGAGGATCCAACTCATGTTGTATATTCCTCTTCGATAATTCATGAACCAACCCCTCTCCGAGCCAATTGTTTTACAGTACTTCGATGGACTCCCCCCGGTTCCGATGATCAGGGAAGCATGCAGGTAGAGATTGGCCGCCCCTTAAGACCGGTCACATTATCTCAAGGGATAGACGAGGAGATTTGGAAGAACTGGGTGTCTACTTCCTCGATGATCCAGCCAGTTAGTGCCTCGGCTAACTCCCCGATTGCAATATCGTCTGTCAGTTCAAGAGCCGACGGCTTGCCCTCTCACCTACAGAAACGGCTACCAAGCTACGAGATCTCAAGCGAGGCAGGAATAAGCACAAATTATCCGTCTCACGAGCCCAGCATAGATGACCAAAAGCCTCAAGCTACAATCCATGGAAATCACCATCAATCGCCTAAGAGGAAATCAGGCCATAGCAAAATCAAAACGCAACTGCCAGACGATAATGCCGTTTGGATGAAGTTTGCTTTAAGCGACAACAGCGATGAGTTAGAAGCAAGAGTGTTTGCAGAGGCTGCATATCAAGCTGCAGCAGAATTACGTCCTTCTGATACGTCTACGAGCTTTAATGATATAGCTGGAACAATTGCGACTTATGGAACTAATCCGACTAGCAGTGGGAACCAAGATGAGAGCATTTCCTCTGGATACTCGGATGAAAGTCATATGGCAACAAATGGCACCGTGGTCTCGGAATCGGTACTCAGCAATATAGCTACAGTCGGCTCAACAAGTCAAGTGGAATCAGAACCTCGATTTCGCTTTGCGCAGCCGAGAACATTCGTAGGGAAATTCGCCAATTCAAATGCCACTACGACAGAAGGATCATATGTTCTATCTCATAGTAAGAAACGGAGAGGTAGACCTAAGAAACGGGCCGCGGATGGGAGGGCGAATATCCGACGACTTCCGGATTTTGATGGAGATCCCATAGAAGAATTTGAAGATGACTAAAATACCTCGTATACTCGCTAAATTCTCAGCTACAAGAGGTAACCAATTACTCGAATTTATAATGAATAGCTACCACGATGTCCACAATATTAGGCATCAATTGACATTAGTAGAACTTGTGTAAAACTACCTAAGCAACTTGCTTGTCATAAATCATACCCTAAGATAGCCTACTGCCTGCCTACCTAGGTACCTACCTAAGGCACACCGGGGTTTTCGGCGGTTCGGGTTAGGACTTATTAAGACAACAATTAAGACAACAATAGGGCGCAAGCATAAAAACTCTCCGGAACATATAGTCAACATACAATATCCTTCACCCTATTTTTCTTTCCTGCGTAACTCACTGGTTAGGTTACTTACTAGCTTACTAGTAGTCAGCATTCCTACAGCCAAAGTCGTTACGTCTTTTAAATTCTGTGCTTCACACAAGTTATCGTCAATCCGGCCGATTATGGCGCCCGCGTCGGAGGTTAATTTGTTTGCGCCCTTCGAGCGGGATGTCATACTCGAAATCCGGACGAGTAAAATGGAAATCATGCCAGGACTGAAGATCGAGACGGGCATAAACAAGAAGATTCGTACCGGTCGCATCCCCGTGACCTTCGGCGGACTTGATGCGGATGAACACGATCTTGTATTCCACGGGGGCCTGGATAAAGCAATTCACGGGTGTAAGTCCGTGCGCCCCTAATTTGCAACTTGCCATGAATCATCTACAACGATTCTAATATACTCTATTCCGTATAGACTGCTGTTCTCACTATCCCACATGGCAGAAAGAATTCCCCGAAGCTGCTACGCGCTTTAGGCCTGGCGGATTTGGGGAAAACTTCGTGACGGAGCGCAGTGCGTATTTTTATCGTTGTTTAATTGTCCCCCTATTCAAGGATTCCGTCTTACCCCTCATGTCTAGTGAATGAGCGTAATGTATGCATAGGCGACGTAGTATCCGTCGGTGACGACGGCGTGTTGCTTCAAGTCAGCCTACCGCGACAGCCGTGCTTCAAGCTGAATCATCGGTTCCAACTGAGAAACTTCGCTCCCAATACATACAAAACCAGCCGTACGGGTTGGTATTACAGGGTGCTACACGAGGGCACGGTACAGGCTGGTGATGAGATCCGGCTTGTGGAGCGCAAATGGCCTGGATGGACTATCGAGCGCGTCCAAGAATATCTTCACCGAACGCAGGATAACGCCACCATGAACGAAGAGCTTGCTGCTATTTCCGATATGGGTGACGAGAGTAGGAAGGCATTTGAGCGACGCGTCGAGAAGCTTAAGGCTAAGCAGAGGCGCGCTGCCGCCGCACTCAACGGGGATGGAGACGAAGTAAAGGAGAAATGGCGCGACTTCAGAATCGTGGAGAAGAAGATTGAGACGCCGCGTATCTCATCGTTCATCTTAGAAGCGTTACATCCTGACCCCGAAGCAGGGGAGATGCAACTTGGCGCGCATGCCCGTCTCAAATTACCTAACGGACTTCAGCGGTCCTACTCCATCGTCTCAGGTACGTCCAATCGCTTCGAACTAGGCATCGCCCTCGAGGAGCCTAGCCGCGGCGGGTCCTCGTATCTGCACAACACAGCGCAGGCAGGCGATATCGTGCAGGTTGGGCGTGTGACAACGGACGTCAAGCCCGCGAGCGCAGCCAGCAACCACGTCTTCATCGTGGGCGGCATCGGCATCACGGCCTTCCTCAGCATGCTCGAGATGTATCGCAACATCCACTGGGAATCGGCGCTGCACTACGGCGTGCGCGACGCATCTTCAGACGTGCCGTTCCGGGCGCGGCTCGAGGCGCTCGGCGACTCGGTGAAGATGTACGATCGCGCGAAGGGCCAACGGATGGATATCGCGGCGATTTTCAGCGGCTTGCCGTGGAATTCGCACGTGTATGTGTGTGGGCCACGGCGCATGATGGATGAGGCGATACGGGAGGCGAAGGCGCATGGGCTTGGCGAGGACGAGGTTCATTTTGAGGCTTTTGGGGCGGATACGAGCGGTGACCCGTTCGAGGTAGAGGTGACGTCGATTCGGGAGAAGAGCACCAGGGTTTTGAATGTGGGTGCGGAGGAGACGTTACTGGAGGTGTTGAAGAGGCATTTTGGGGACGAGGATGTGCCGTCTAGTTGTGAGGTAGGTAACTGCGGGACGTGTAAAGTGGTGCTGAGGAGTGGACGTGTTGATCATAGGGGTACGTCGCTTATGGAGGAGGAGAAGAAGGATGCTATGCTGAGTTGTGTTAGTAGGGGTGTTGGGAAGATTGCTATTGAGATATGAGATGGTATGAAGTTAGGGTTAGAGAATACAATTCGTACCGCGAGTAATTACGGTAATTATGGGTTTTCTGCTCCGTAGTCTCGTCCATTATATCATTTCCAACCAGGACCTTTCCTCTTGAAGTGACTACTAGGTGAGAAGGTTTGTTTTTCTACGAAATAGTTACTGAATAATGAGGTTTGACGCTACGAGACCAGGTCCGTATCAGCAACTCCAGTGGCCCCGAGTTGCTAGCAGTATTAAGTAAATTTTCTTTTTCAACATGATAGTAGAAATATGTATGTAGCATAAGTGCGACCTCTTGTACCGGCTGATAGGTGATGAGTTCAAGTGATAATTTGAACACTCCAATCCATATCTTCTAATAGCCATATTAACCCACAACTCCCCTTCCTATAGTCCATGCCACAGTATTCGTGAAACAATTTAATGGTACCTTTATTCCCGGATATGAGGACTAAATCAAACAGTGTGTTACCATCATCGTCTGGAGCATTGGCATCTATTTCCGTATTGTCCAGAAGTAATTTCACGATTTCTTCATCGTTTTCCCAAATAAATGCTTCGAATATTGACTCGCCATGTTCATTTGGAGCGTGAACGTCAAATTTTTTAGTATCAAGAAGTAATTTAACCATGTCTCTGCTGCTGTATTCAATAGCTATCTGTGATGGTGTTTTTCCATTTTCAGATTTAGCGTTGACATCTACTTCCTTAATACCAAGGAGTAATTTGACGATATCAACCCTGTTGAGTTCAATACCCATTGCTAACGGTGTTCTGCCGAACATATGAATACCATTGATATCTATTTCTTTCGTATCTAGTAGCAATTTGGTGATGTATTCATTATCTTCCATTAGGGCTGCTCCGAACATTGTTAGGCCATCATCTCTTACAACGTTGACATCGAATTCGCCAGTTTCTAGGAGTAATTCAACAACACTTTCGTGGCCTCCAGCTATAGCCTGAGCGAGTGGTCCCTCCGAGTATGAAGACAAGTAATTAAAACTATTGAAATTGATCTTTCCGGTATCGAGGAGTAATTTGACGATACCTTCATTTCCCTTGGTTGCAGCCACTGTAAGCGGTTCTGGCGGATGATAGAAATCGGGTTCAACATTAACATCGATATTCGCTATACCCAGAAGCACTTTGACAGTAGCCTCGTGTCCTCTCTCGACGGCATATGACAACGCAGTTCTTCCGTCACTACTTGTCTTATTGATAGGAATTTTCTCGCCTAGTATTCGTATGGCATCATCGAGGCCAAACCAAGCCGCCAAATGTAATCCATTATCAGGGTGACTCGGCCACCACTTCAAGGAAGGTTTTACTAATACCTGACCAGCTGACTCGGCCTTTTTATCAGATTCGAGGAAGCTGATGACAGCTTGGCTTATATGTGAAGCTTCCCGAGCATGTTCACCCCAGTGAAGGGCGGAATATTCAAAAAATGGGTTTGAATTCACCCGCTCCTGGATATCCTCATCACTTTGACAAGAGCCATTCTCAAAGACGTCGAACGACAAATAGGTAACACAAGCATCCGTAATCTTAGCTTCCGCCTTAGGAAACCAGTAATCTCTGGTTTTGTCGAAATATTGCTTTGTCGTATAATGCACTAATCGAATGATGCCGCTTTGTATGTCGATCGTAACAAGCCCAGCACATACTGAAAGCAGGATGTCAGTATGTGGCAACGCCTCTTTTTCAAGTTTCGTTGTTCCTAACTCTATAGCGAGGGCATGCTGAAGCTCAACCACGGTGAGCAACCTCTTTGAGTAAGTAATCCAAGATAAAACCCGTTTAGCAAGGTCCTGGTGGCCGGCTGCTTGTTTTTCAATTCGGATCATTGCCTCTTTATATGTAATGTCGTATACATCCGACCCATTTGGTAGCTTTTTAAGAGCACTGCGGACTTCCTTTTCCGAGATCTTGTCAACAAGAGAGTTGAGATGAAGCCGCGCAAGAAGGAACCTAAGAATATCAGTATGCTTGCTTTAGAAACTCCTAAAGGCGTTTACTCACATCCCCCTTGCCGAGTTGCATATGATATTTATGACGTCCGCTTGAAGGCTTGGGTCGTCACGGATAGGAGGTGGCAATTCTGACATCGTATCCTCTACTCGACGTTTGAGATATTCCCGCACATCTGCATCCTTAGCATGGATTTCTAGTACGAGGCTGTCTTTAAATAACTCCATGATATTTGACATAGGTCTTGATGTTGCAAAAGCGTTGATTCCGCACTCGGCTTGAAGACTGAAGATTTTCTCCAGAAATTTCCCCCGGGTCCCCCCAAATGTCTGACACTCATCTACAGCATCAATAAGAACAAAGACTTTTGAATAAAGTTTGGCTGTAGACTGGATGTTATCCGAGATTTCCTCTAGTGATGGTCGCGACTGCTTGGTTTTATGTTTGTCGTAGAGCGATTTCAGGTTCTCTGGGAATATGGGCAGACTTTCAGCTAGTTGTTTAAGAAGGCTGGCTAAGAGTTTATCGGCTGTTTGCTCATGTTGTCGTCCAAATTCGCAGAAGACATACGAAATTCCAACATCGTTTTGATCCAGAAAGGCACTTTCTAAATTGTCAATTATAATCGACGTAAGAATGGACTTTCCAGCGCCTGGAATGCCTGGACAGAACAGAGTTTTGCCATGTGTGTCACGCCAAGTTTGGAACTGTTCTGTATCAAGGAACCATTTACCGGTTCCTGGCTGTCGACGTTCGAGATAATCACTTTGCCGGGGGCCGTAATTGACTGGGGTCAGCCAATTCAAGATATCTCTATGTTCTTGGGTCTGTTGATGATGGATTACTGTGTCAGACTTCTTAGATATAGCTGAAAGTTCTTTTCGTAACTCTGCCGTAACTATAGCCTATTAGCTGTTGAAGCACCATAGCCGTACACTAATAAGGATTAAGATAGGACGACAAGTCCAACTTAAATGGGAAGGTGATCTCATCTAGGGGAAATTTAGTGTAATAGAACCGCATACTACTTTCTAATCTTCCCGCCCAAGATGGCAGGACTGCTACCTTTGTAGGCTTTAGAACATGAAGGAGTTCCCTTGCGTATGCGGCCGCTGTGAGTGCTGCATATTTGTGCCACTCGTCGTTTTTGTGCGAATCGGAATAATCGCAGATTCCTCGGATCACCAAGCAGGGAAAGTTGTTCGTCAAGCCAGCGGCTTCCATTTCAAAGCATAAGACTTTGAGTTCCGGATCTTGGGCAAGCTGGTCTCTTGCTTCGGCGCTCTTCATAACCGAGTTAGCAGATGCGATGGTACCGTAATGGACATTGACAGCTCGTTTAGCTACTCTGGGCAGTCTCCGCTCGAGCCCATCTGCCAGACACTTTTCGCATGTGATTCCACCCTGGTGCTCGTAATCTGCGCGGTATAGTCGATCTTCATTAGGGCGTCGATATTCAAGCATATCATCCATCAGCTTGATATGTTCTGCTAGCTTATCTGGCTTCCTGGGGTCATTGTGTTGACGCTGCATCTCGGGGATCGCCCCTAATAGCACCGCTGGAGGAGAGTTCATTTGGCCAGTTTGTTGGAACTGACCTCCTGATAACCTCTTCCCGAAGTCATACTGTATGACACCCCCTAATCTACCTTGTGGTACACTGACAACCACATCCCCAAGGCGTATGTCTCTCTCTGGTGTTGGAGCGCCCCCGCCAATGCCCACCATCAAGGCGAATTTTAAAGAAGGAAAAGATCGAATCATGTCCTTGGCAACGATAGCAGCAGAACTAATACCGTATCGACCATATGGGAGACACCCAATTACCACATTATGTTCGTGGATGCGACCAAGAACGTAGGTATTGTTGTCATTTTCGTTGGCTTCATCAATACCTTCGAACTCGTCGTCAAGCATGCGACATGCGACTTCATACTCTTCCTGCAAGGCGCAAATCCAGCCGATAGTGTAGTCATCGGGGTTAGCCATAGCCGGCAGTTAGTGACTCGTAAAGATATTATGTTGAAAGCTCGGCGTAACTACGCTACTGGACTAAAAATGAGTTCAGCCATCGATGTGGTCTTATTTCATGATTTGATGATATGTTTGAATGGTCATTTTTGGGGGGAAGTTTGAGAAGAATAAACGCCTTAGGAGGTAGGTAACTAAACGGGCAGTGCTAGGGGTTATAAGCGGGCATAATAATAGGTTGCGTGGTAGAATTGTATTGTATCAAAAATGACCTATCAAATATAGCCGACGTGGCTACTGTAAGGCATTCTTTTTGATACTATTCTGCCTCGTAATACCTATGTAGGTAGGTATTTAGATACTCAGCTACAAGTACTTAAATAATAATTGAAGATTGGAGTGAAGTAGGTGTATATATTTAGTATTCGTTACATGGATCATAAATACCTCTACCATGATAGGCGATTAACTTGCAGTCTCTTCCTGTTGACTTGTGTCTGTGCTCTCAGGCATCTTTGCACCTTTCCCGCCAAGCCAGAAATAAGCCACTACTGCCGCTGATGCTGCCCAGATAGCAAAACTCCAAGTCAGGGTTCCCCATCCTGCCGACTCTACAACGTAACCAGCCCATAACGGCCCTACAACTCCTCCAAGAGAAAACGCTACGTTAAAAAGCCCGTAACCGAGTCCGTAAACACCTTTCTCTCCAAATATTCCCGGTTGCCTGGCGACTTTCGCCTCGATAACGTAGGTAATCTCGGCCATGAGAGGAACATTTGCGAATGCTAGTGCAATGCCCAGCGGGGCAAGTAAGAAGCAGAGAAGTATCTTATGCTGTATGCTATTCTGCGTGACGAAACGGAGACACACAAGTAACGGTATTAAACCGCAGAACCCAAAGAAACACGGCCATCTAGCACCGTACTTATCCGCGAGCCAGCCAACCAACGGGGAGATGAAGCCCGGGACAAATATTGCTAGAAACAGAATTCCGGCAGCGGTGGAATTCCAACCAAAGGTGCGCTGGACGAATAAAGCTAAGGTAGCATCAAATCCCATCCTATCCTACGTTAGCCCAGATTGTGACTACTATTTAAAACCATAAGTATGATTGCTTCAACTTACATGATGCCGGACTCGACGAGAAGACAATATAGTGCGGCAAATAACCTCGTAGATTTCAAAAGGCTTTTAGAAGTACACCATATGCTAATAGTTTCTGGGGGGACAACCGAGCCTTGGTTTGGTATATCCGCAGGTTCGATCCGTTTTTCTTCATTATTATTATTATCTTGAAGCTGGCTCTTATCCCTTGGACCCGGCCCTGCAAGATTGTGTGTTCCTTTTGCTTTAATGGAATCCGTGCGATCTTGGAGACTTGGCGTGATGGGCGAGTTGCCCGTCTCTATGTCGACCTGATCTGTCCCTTCTTCTGAAGGACCAGGTGTCTCATCCTCTTTTATCCATTGTATAGCAACCTTTTTCTCGATCATTAGCAGTCGTAGTAGTACATCTACCACGACGACGCCAAAGGCGATGTAGTAAACAGCATAGTAGCCTGCTGCAGCGTAGACCGAACCGCCGATCACGGGAGCAATAAGCAGTCCGACACTCATCGCTACGCCGACGTACCCCATAGCAACCCCTACCGCGCTTTTCATGGTGTCGACGAGCAACGCACATCCTACACTCCAGACGATCGACGCACTAAACCCTTGGAGAACTCGGCCCAAGGCCAGGAGACCTATCGAGTTACCAAAACACAGCAACAGAGTCGACGCAGCAAGTGCGATTAGTCCGATCAGCAAAGGCCATCGTCGCGACGACGTGTGGTCGGCATATATTCCAGCAATGGGACTGCCGATGAGTAAGGCTACACTATAGCAGGCTATAAGAATCGATGTCCAGTGTTGGACTTGATCCTCGGCGATTCCAACTTGAACGGTAAGCGAAAAGGGGATGACCGGAACGATCAACGCATAGTAGAAGATATCGGTGAAGATAGCCAAGCTCACTTTTCATCATCTGTCAGCAGGTCTAGGTCTAGATTGAATATAATGTTATAGGATTCGTTGAAGCAGCTGTCTGTTTAAATTTATTTTTTATTTTTGTGGATCTTAGGTATACGAACCGGTGAGTATTATCAGAGTCGTCGAGGATCGGATAGAAAGGAGAAAAGGGGGCTTGGATTTTGAATCCTTCTTCGTCCCCGAGAGGAACTGCCAGGCATTGGTGAACAATCTCATATTGAATCCTACCTATAACCGCCCATCTATAGTTGGCGTTTATCGGAAGAGGGAATCTATTATATAGAAATCTATCAAGGGTAAGAAGAAGAAAAGCTATATTTGCTGGAGGTAAAGGACTTGTGTTACTGTCTAATACCGTTTAAGAAAATCAAGTGACATCAATATGAGAGACAGAATTCTTGGCCAAGAGGCTGAAGTAGATATACAAAGAGACAAGCTAGGATTCCGCGGGGTCCGTCCGGAAACCGGGGTGGTTGACTACATACGACGGTAGCATTGATTACATACTTCGGATCGCCGAGTAGCAGAAGGCATCTCTCTGGGTTGTATTTATTTCATGGTGAAAGTATTCATACTAGAAGATAGAAATAAATGAATTAGGGCTGCGATGGTAATTAATATTAAGCTAAATATATAAAGTAAAGAGTTCTCAAATTAACTAACTAACCAGAAGAATCTCATGAATTGAAGTATTTGTATATGAAAGTCAGGCCAGCTGTTAATATTGAATACAGATCTGCAGGCTCTAACTAAAGAGGAATGGCTTGTTATTGAAATATAAGCCCTCTCTATGAACAGAATAGGTATGAAAGAGATTAACACGGTGTAGAGGTAAGATTTATGAAAATTGGAAAAAGAATGAATTTTGTTTTTATTTTAATCTATCTAAAAAGTTGGTGAAAAATGCGCTAATGCCGTTACATCCCTTGTATGCATATTATAGTTTAATAGATATTATCACTACCTTTAGACGCATGTCCAGTTGCCAATCATTATCTGTTTACTTTGACCCACTAAAACTTTTCTCTGTTTTCTTCCCGTCAACAATTAATGATCGATCCATTATCATCACGCAAGGCTGATACTCCTCAACCCAAGTTCGCAGTTTTGCGACGATTTACAGCTAAAATGCTTCGAACATCTACCGTGACCGAAGAATTTACCGAACTTCCCATTTCTATTCCTCCGCTTCCATCATTTCCGATCGAGGCAATACATTCTACCTATCTTCGCCGAAATACCCCTAAAATACCAACTCCAAATGATTCCCGAAGCCTCTTTATCGCCAACGTTCCTTGCGATAGTACTGTAGAGCATTTTCGAGCTTTATTTGCCAGCCTAGTCGGACCAGGTAAATTTGAGACCATCGCCTTTGAACATGATAAGCAACCCCTATGGCCTGCCCATGAGCCTGCCCAGGCCACAAGATTAGCTGCGCACGGGAAGAGGAAAAGAGAAGAGGAAGATATGCAACACATTGAAATCAAAGTTCGAGCTGCCTTACCTCCAACATGGTCGCGAAAAGTATATCCCAGTGGTAGTTCTGCCGTCGCTTTGTTCGCCGACGAGAAGAGCGCCGGCTTGGTCCTAAAAGCTGCCAAAAAGCTGAAAAAGCCAAAACATTATCCTGTTTGGGGAAAAGGTGTTAGGAATAGCGATAACGCGCCTCTGGGTTCGCAATGGCTAGTAAATCACAACATTCTGGCCTTCCCAGATAAAGATGAAGTCCAGGCCTCGACGGATGCTTACTTTACTCTTTTTAACAAGATGGAGAAAGAAGCGCGTCAACTTGCCAAGAGGCTCCGTAACGAACCAGACGAAGATGGTTTTGTAACCGTCACACGAGGCGGTCGTGCTGCGCCTGCTAGAAGGGACGAGGCCGAAGAGGCCAAGCAGAAGATGATCGAAAGAGAGAAGAAGAAGAGGGATGAAATGACAAATTTCTACAGGTTCCAGATGCGTGAGAAGAGGAAATCTGAGCAGACCGACATGCTACAGAGATTCGAAGAGGATAAGAAGAAAGTACAAGCTATGAAAGAGAAGCGAGGGAGGTTCAGGCCCGAGACCTAAGATAATGTCACTATCAAGAGTAAACTTATGTCCTGAGTTGACCTTATGGGTTACCTCCGTGTCCAGCCCTTGCGCTGTCTGGAGTTGTTTTCGCCAGTTCTTATCCAGACCTACCCCAGGTAAGCCCCTTTTCAATTACCCCTATCCCTCCTAAATGATGACGAGCACGGGGCCAGCGAAGTGCTGTCAAGTCTGGGAATCCAGATCGTCGATGGTGCATGCCGAAAAAAACCGTGTTATTATTATATCTTCTCAAACTTGTCTGAAAGGGATTTTTACTATTGGTCTTATATTTATCATCACACATGGCAGGTTACTGATACAGTCTCTAGGTCTTCCAGTTGGACATATAAGAGAGGGAAGATAGCTGAACGCTGTTACACAGACGAGGCAATCAAGGCAGGATGTCTTGTTAGTAGCCTTAATAACTGTTGTTGCTGCTAAGACTTGGATCCGGCGATTCTGCGATGCAACGCTATTAATACGGCGTTTATATTGGGTGCTATATCCTATTCGTTGCTAGATAATCCATAAGCGCACTAGAAATAGTGTCTATCGGATGTAACCATTGGGATGTAACCGGAGGTAGTGCAGAGTAGTTTAATCCAATGCAGCTAAACTTCTCTAATATTCATAAGGGATATCTCACGGCTATGTTCCCCGTACCCGTCTTACTCTTGCGTGCGTACGTATGTGTGTGTGTGTGTGTGTGTATTCAACGCCGCGGTTAGCCTCCCTAGGGGTATACGGCCTA
Source organism: Daldinia decipiens (assembly GCF_022478715.1). Taxonomy (NCBI): domain Eukaryota; kingdom Fungi; phylum Ascomycota; class Sordariomycetes; order Xylariales; family Hypoxylaceae; genus Daldinia; species Daldinia decipiens. The sequence goes on along the minus strand of NW_026054557.1, from coordinate 212,907 downwards.
TAAGGCTACTGATCTACTGATCTCGCTATATTACATCTAACCTCAAGAGGCATACATGATCATTCAAGCCCTTCCAATTTTGATCCCCACATGGGGGTCTTCCAGGTCCCCTAGTCGAAAAGGTCTTACTCTTATATGAGAATCTTCAAGAAATTTTACAGCTGCTAGCACTTAATTTCCCACCTATAACATCTAAATAGCGATATGAACTTGATTATACGATTATATTAACTACCTCCTGGCCTACTTTAAGTGTATACTTTGATCGACCAGCACTGCCTTAATTTAAGACGCCAAGATAGCCTACTAGCCAACACATATATGTACGTTTAAATTATAGTCTTACCAACATTGTCGCTCCTTTCCAGTCTAACCAATAGGGAACCTCCAAAATCGCGGGACTGACATGTACATATATGTTTTTGAGGCGGCTTGGGGGCCAAAAGTCTTGTATAAACACTTTTGCGGCAATGATGAGCAGCGACCTGATACCAATGATGTATGACATATTCCTGCACGAATATGCAAGATGATCCTGTTAATCCTAGCCCGGTTTATGGCGCGTAAGTTGCATCCCGTTATATCATCTCCCTGACTTTATCTGCACGCCGTACACGGCGGCCTTTAACACCCGCTCTTCCCCACGCCGTAGCCCCCAAAACGATACCAACTTGACTCCCTCGTCCATATCGATACCCGTCGCTGATACTCGATGAACGAGACAAGTTCAAGCTCACGGGAGCGTCAAAGATGGACAGTCTCAACTTTTGGGGCGATCGCAGGAGCGGCTCCAGCGGCTGGAAGCAGGCTGCTAAGGTCAATTGCATTACTCTTACTTGCATGTCGGTGTTCCTGATCGGTTGCTTGATATCTGCCATAGCCAGGAGTGGCGGTCTTGGAAAGGCATTGTTCTTTTACGATGGTAACTGCGATGGAGGCAACGTGTCCCAAGTTAACATGACGCTTCATTTGCTTATAAATGTCGTATCAACACTTGTGGTAAGTTCTCTTGGTATGCTGGTAGGTAGGTATTTATCGCTTCGAATAGTTAATGCTAATTTAGACCTATATAGTAAGTTGGCTTCCCATGTTATATTTTATTGTCAAATCACGTATCATATTACGAGACGGGTCGAAGCCAATTGTTACCCATATCATCCTTCCACGGTGTTATGCACGACTGTTTCCATAACGGCTCAGCTCATGCTTTTTCAAAGGTAGCCAGGAGTGGTTTGATTTCCTCAGGTACCTACTTAAGTTAATTCTGGTTTATTAGGTTAGCTTCAAGCAACTTCTTCATGCAAGTTTTAAATTCTCCGTCGAGAGAAGAAGTAAATGCAGTGCACTTCCGAGGCTCCTGGCTGGGAATCGGCATACCGTCCATCCGAAATGCCTTCAGAGTCTCCAAGTTCAAGACTACATGTTGGATTTGCCTATTTATTAGCTCGATTCCTATTCATCTTCTATTTAACTCAACGATATTTGAGACGGACTGTAAGCAATGTTCATCGACCTCTTCTCTACCTTTCTACTATACGATTAGTAATATAGAGGCGTTTTGTGCGGTTCGGTATTACTTTTATAATCGAGAGGTTACTAATGATCTGCTCTACAGATAGAGGATCTGACTTCCACCTAACGATAGCTACTGAGGAGTTTCTAAATGGGGGGAGTTTCTACCCCCCTGGAGGAAGTTTAGTCCAAGCCGGCTTCTCGTCGTGGTATGACGAGACCGGTCCATATAAGGGGTATCCATACATCGTTACGGAATCCACTAGTATTAACTTCAATCCATGGTCCTTTTATTATGATGGATATGGCTCGCCAGTTAACCTAACCGAATACGCTAATAAGGATTCTGATGCCATGAAAAACATATCGACTACAGCGACGAGTGCCGGACAGTGGAAGAGACTTGAAATAAGCGAGTGCAAGCAAGAGTATATTAACTGTAGTGGGCTTAAACGTCATCGCAACCTGGTCCTCGTCATCGACAGGCCAGGTGGCTGGATAAGAGACGAGATATGGCATCTGATGGACAATCAAACTGAACTATGGGATCGTTACGTCCCTGCGGATCAGCCCAACCACTTATTCTACGATGCACAATGTTTTATGCTCGCGTCACGTAACGCAATGAAAGTAACAGAATGCGTGAATAGCTGCATCGGAGCCTTTGGCACGGGCGGGAATAATACGGTGATAACCGCATATGCTAGTATCCCGGATTGGCAATACTCTTTCTTCGATGTATGTGGCAATGAGTCGGTCAACGGAACAACTATTTTAGGGACCTCAGAATTGTATGAGGGTGATAAAATGGGCAGTACATTGACATCTGGTCTACAGCCGGGAGCGACCAATTTATCGGTACAATACTGTCTTGCGGATGACCTCGACAGAGTCTGCCATATTGGCTTGTCACCAATTCTACTACTAACAGTAACATTATGCGTTATATTCAAAACTTTTACGGCTATAGTTGTTACGGTAGTTCTGAGCCGCCAGAACCAGGCACCGTTAGTGACCCTAGGAGATGCCATGGAGTCTTTCATCGAGAAGCCAGACCCTGTTACCGCCGGTATGTGCACTATTGGGCAAACGGAAATCCGAAGGTCTATGAGATCCTATAGATCCTTATTATTACCAGTGCCAAGGCAATGGAACCCGTTGCAGAGACGTCGATGGGCAGTTGTCCCTTTATTAGTATGGATATCAAGCTATCTACTATTTGGTATAGGCATTACTACTTGTGCTTGCTTCTTCGCGGATATAAAACGCCACGACAACCTGTGAGTACTCCTAAAATATGCATAACACCAAAGAACCCCCCTGACTTGAATGACAGTGTCGGCTCATTCTACGAGAGCGAAATGAATTCATTCATCGACTCCCCTTTCACCTTCACGCAAGGTGTCCTGATCGCTAATAGCCCTCAGCTACTCCTTTCATTCTGCTATCTTGCGTATAATAATTTATTTACTCGACTTCAGATGGCCAGAGAATGGTCCTTGTTTAGTGAAGGTTACGAGCCACTACGAGTTACTAGCCCTAAGGTGTGTTAAAATAAAACATCAGTGCCTGAACGGCAATGCTAATTACCCTCTAGGGCGACCAATACTCTACCTATCGACTTCAACTACCCTATAAATATAGCCTCCCTCTTATAGCTACTAGTATATTCCTTCATTGGCTGCTCTCGAACACCATTTATCTCTTCATATCAATCGGAGGTAAGTATCTCTCTAACACACTTACCTTCCATACATTTCAATGGGGCTTATTGAACTTACCAGTTTTCAGGTTACTTCAGTACCGATGCATTCCTTAGCGGAATCGAAGCCGACCCGAGTCTACCACCTAACACCGCTATCGCCTTGGGGTATTCGGGCTATTCCCTTCTGGTTATGCTTGTGGTCTCGTGCTTCTTGATCTTGTTGCCTGCAATTCTGAGCATCAAGAAGCTCCCGTCGAACATGGTGATAGTTGGGAGCAACTCACTCGCGCTGTCTGCTGCGTGCCACGTCTCGAGCTTGTCACACGCGGTCTGTTCCCGCGCAACGTCATTATTTGCCGATTTTCCAGCACCGTCGCAAGTTGATCTTCCACCGGCTCTAAAGTCGTCGAAGCGATCGTACACTCCTCTCACAGACGATACCTATACCGATGAGGGTAACAGGAGCGACAGCATTGAGATGCAGAATCTCACGCCGATGCTTACTACCACAAGCCGCCACCCATTATGGAAATCAGTGTCAAAGAAGCCACTGCTTGAGCGTAGCGAAGAGGATTTCTCTGACGCGGGAGATGAACAGCAGAACAGCCAGTTCACGAAACTTGCCAGGAGCAAGATCCGTTGGGGTGTCGTGGAGATGCCACCTGAATGGCACGCCGAGTATGATAACGACGACGCTACCGTCGGGCACCTCAGCTTCGGTGTTGAGGAAGACGGCGTCACGCCCCCGGAGCCGGGATGTCTGTATGCGTAACCAAAGTTAGAAAGTCAGGGAGACTTAGAAAATACGCATTTTCTATCTCAGGGGCTCTCATTATAGAAGAAGAGGAAGAGTGAATATACCTCGACGTCACATACGATCTGCTCGACCGTTCACAATGGTGTACAGCCCCGTCCCCATCCACTCAAGGTGTCAAAATGTCGCCTTAGCTTATAACGCCTCGGACTCATTGAGACGGATATCTGCTTAACACCATATCTGGCTCCCACGTCCCACGTGCTCCGGGCTGTTTGGTATCTCATCTTCTGCCATGAAGAGAGTGGAGGCGCGTGCTCTGGATTTATATACTTACGTCCAGCATTCACTGTTTGAAGTGTACACTCAACCCTGCTGTCCGTAAAAACCTGCCGCGAACACTACCAAGTCAGTCCAGAGGTTAGATGGTATTCACACTCTATTCTGGTCGCCAGTTAATACCCTTAATACTCAAGCTGCTATTGTATTAGTGAGTGTATCGTGAATACCCACTTAGACCACGAACCGGATGCTTAAGGACTGCCCTAGAGGAGGATATTAAGCCATGTTTGTATTTATAAGCATTTGGTGGATACCATTGGATTCAACTAGAGTCGTTGCGCATGTTATACGATTGTGTTAGTTGCTGGGTACCTACTATGTAGTATATGAGGTAGTCATGACATACTACATGCATGTTAGGTAGGTACCTATACTTCAAGAAGATATATGCTCTACAAACGTACCTAACGTTCAACTAAGCTTTTCGGGATAAGTTTAGAAAACCAATACAGGTAATCATAATGTCATTATGTGACAAAGTGAACAAAGAAGCAACAAATGTATAAGAATCATGCTAACTACCTAAACAATACTGACATCATGAAATCCCACTTAAAAAAGGCCGGAGGCATAAAAATGAGTGGAATGAAATTTAACGGATAGATTGATTATGCTATACATCTGCTAGGATTTGAGATGGGCTCTACTAAAGAAGGTATCGTGGGCTTCAAATATTGTACCAAAGCGGATAAGCAACATTATTTTATTATTATTTACCAATGACCGTCTTGCCGTCTCACCAGTCTCACCGAGGAAAGAGAAATGAGAAAGTCCGGACTAACCCCCCAGGCTTGGCCCAAACTGGTCGAATTAGTGGGCGGTGGGTGGTAACGCCAGTACCGGACAAGGGGGTAACTGCCCAGCGGAATCGATTGGTGGGTCGATCTGGTCTAGATCATGCAATAGCCCGCATGGGCTTACGGGGATTAAACCCCGACTTGGTTTAACCCCAACTAGAGATCCGTTCCAAAGTTTCGTAGTACTTCGTACATACCTAGTGCTTCGTAGGTAGTGCTTCGCCGTTGCCGATTTTTCTTTTTTTCCCACTTCGCGCATATCTCACCCCGCGAGTCCAATCGAGCATGAAGAACAGCAGGTTTGGTGTTGCTGCATGCCCCGTACAGTACAATTTAGCACTTGTGCAACCTTATTCTATACATAGATGTACGGATCCTGTACCTAATGCATGTAGTAGATCCCATAGGGTGCAATAGTATACATATAAGTACATGTCAAGGAAGAAAAGAAGCCATGCTTTCTCTTTTCCTAAGTTGCTACCTACATTTTAAAAAACTATCAACTATCATTTCGTTCAGTTACTTTAATATTTCAATCTCGTTTCATTTTCTTCTTCTTCTTCTTCTTCCTTTTTCTCCTTGGCAACGCTTGGCAGGCTTACATGTAATATCTCATTTATGTAATGGATGTCGTATAAAATTGCTTTTCTCTCACTGAAACCTCCTGTTTTATACAGTATACATACAGTATATACTGTGTCCTTACGGTGGGGTCTAGAAGCTCACCCAGTTGTCAATCTGTTGCCGTTTTTATCATCATCTAAGATCTTGCGAATACACATGGCATAACATGATCAACGTTTTTCTTGTCGATCAGCAGGACAGAAATTTAACTGGCAACTTCAACATACACAATATGTACCTAGGAATGCATTTATATAAAAGTCCAAGACAACGGAGCGTTCGTTACTAAATACCAATTACCCAAGCGGATGTAATGGGTCGATAAGGATACGGGTCTAACTAGAAATGGGCTGAGCTGGAGCTTTAAGTTGGCTTTTAAGTACATGCATGCATAATAAAACGAAGGAATGAACGACTGCCACTGTCTTTGTGTGTGGTACAGGTCGTGTGGTAGCACCGCGTTCTATTACTCAAGTCCTTGCTAGGCAATACCCAAGCAATACATACCCATGCATGTAGCGTGGCAGAATACTAACCTAGGCAGTAGGCAGAATAGTCTATTCGCCGTTGCACTTGCACTTGCACCCAAATTCAGCTCCTCCTTCCAATTGATTTTCGCTATTGCCATTTTTGCATTTTTGTACTCTCTACCTTGCATGGACCTACCCGGCCAAAGACAAGGGTACCCTACCGAACCTACCGAAGTTTCCTGTAAGCTGCGAACGGCGACGTTCCTCTCCGAAGTTCCTCTCCTTCCAGTTCCACTACCTACTATGTAATCTATCTACCATCTGTACTTTTCACCTTCTTCCCCTCGTTGCACTAACACGGCATTCTTGATACGGCAGGGTGGATGACAGTTGTATAATATCATATTACCTACATAGGTATATTTGTATAATCATATTGTCATTCTTACCTTTGTCAGACCTGCCTATACTTCGGTGTGTGGTGTTGTTGTGTCTTGAACGAAGTAGAACTCGTCAAGAGATTTGATAGCTCCTCGTCTTTCAACACCGCATCGCCTTTTCACCCCACCCGGCCTGCGATCGAGCTCGATTAAACCGCGACGTTCAGAGGATGCATAGGCTACGGTATTCACTAGATTTCTCGTTATAGGCTGGAATAATGAGAGTTGCGATCCGGGAGCAGTTAGCAGCCCTCGTGCTGCTTGCTGTGCTCGTCGCGCTCGCCATCGTCTCTATACCTACTTGGATATTCGTCAACCGGTTCGTTATTGGAGTAGAGACTAATGGCCTCTCCTTAACCGCTTCTCTCAAAGCTGCCCGCGTTGCCTCCGAAATCGAATTGATCCAGACGACATGCAACCACATATCAACGAGACTACTTATTCAAAACGCTCTTGCATCCTTTTATCGCGGTAACGAATCTGATGATCTTTGGGACTCCGCCTCTGCCGATGTCATCAGCGCCTTAATCACTCCTCCGGGCGTTTCTACGAATCTCCTACAAGCAAGAATCTATTCGCGAAACGCGACTGGCGCAGATCGACCTGGTGGACTTCTCAGTGTAACCGGTAGTAACATTCCTAAGATTAGACTACCTTATAAGGCATCTGATGGGTCACAAGCTATCTTTGGTGATAACCCTTCCGGTTATCCGCCGTCACTGTATCCAAACATTACATATTACAGTTCAACAGATCCCGACCCAGGCTATCCTAACCATACTGCTGTCGTAGCTAGGCCGTTTCCAGATATACGAATCGACTCGAGCGTTGATGGCATGGTGTTAGGACCGCTCGTAGTCAATGAGACATACGCCCTTATCTCATTGACTATCCCGATCCGCAGCAATGAGAACAATGAAGTGATACTTGGATATATGACTACGATCGCCGATGCTACCTCGCTCATTAACATCGCTGCGTCTAAAGAGGGAATAGGAGATACTGGCACAGTTTTACTCATCGGTCCCTCAACAGGTTGGAATCGATTCAGCAAGTATAACTTACCTGCGAATTCGAGCCACGAAGCGGCGACTAATTTCTCGAATGTCGACGTCAATTTTGTCTTACCGCCGCGGGTGATGCCTGGCCAATCAGATAGGCATACGCTGCATAATTATGCCTCTGGAAATTTCGATCAGCCTTTCAAAGTCACAGGATACAATGCAGCATATAGAGCCTTTACTAGTCGAAACCCTTCGATCAACAATGCTAGCAGCATACTTTCCACCACAAATGAACAGGGAGTTGAAGTTGCCGTCGGATATGCTCGACCGCAGACCTCGCTGGTTAATTGGACGCTTATCGTCGAACAGGACAAGTCCGAGGCTTATATTCCTATCGATACACTTCGACGTATACTGTTAGGTTGCGTGTTCGGAACTGCTGGACTCACCTTGCTCTTAGTTATACCTTGTGCTCATATGAGCGTTTTGCCTATTCGCAGATTAAAGGCTGCCACGGAAAAATCGATTGCTCCTCCCGGCTACGCCGAAGCGTATATAGATGACCTAGACTACGGCGAAGACGAGGACCATGAAGGATCAGGCAGCGGGAGCCGAAAATCTGCCCACGGGGTTGTAATTCGATTGAAAAGATTGATTCGGAGATCTACGCGATCAAGGATTGCGCCATCGACCCACGAAAGCGAGTCGCGAAGACGGATTTTCATGATTCCGGGCAAAGTCAACGATCGCAAGCACTACGTGACCGACGAGCTTACGGAGTTAACTACGACTTTTAACGAAATGAGCGAAGAATTATTGAGGCAATACACTTCCTTAGAAGAGAAAGTTGCGGAGCGAACACGCGAACTCGAGATCAGTAAGAAGGCAGCTGAGGCCGCCAATGAGAGCAAGACTTTATTCATTGCGAACATCTCTCACGAGCTCAAGACTCCCCTAAATGGTATCTTAGGCATGTGTGCTGTCTGTATGGAAGAAGACGACTTGCCCCGGATCAAGCAGTCTCTGAAGACTCTTTATAAATCTGGAGATCTGCTCCTACATCTCCTCGAAGATTTATTAAGCTTTTCGAAAAACCAGATTGGTCAGCAATTAAGCCTAGAGGAGAGAGAATTCCGACTAGGTGACATTCGGTCGCAAGTAGCAACCATTTTTGACAAACAAGTTCGTGAAGGCTCGATCGATTTCTCAGTCGAATTCTTAGGCACCGAACCAGATATGAACGCCAGTCCCGAACGAGCTCAAGTGGATAGAAGACTCCCGGCTATCGGTCCTCTAGGGACTGGTAGGTTGAAAGACATGTGCTTGTGGGGTGACCAGCATCGAATTCTGCAGGTGCTCATCAACCTTGTGAGCAACAGTCTTAAGTTTACGCCGGCCGGAGGAAAGGTATCTGTGAGGATAAGATGTTTACGTGAAATTGAAGCCTCTTTCGACGTAAGCAGAACTTCATCCTTATCGAAAACTGGATCCGGTCGCCTAGGTAGGACAAGGCATAGAATGGGGTCGGGTTCGAACAAGTCGAAGAGCTCAAATGAAATTCCAACTCCCCAGTCCCAATATAAGGGAGGAGGTACAGCATTGTCGATTAATCCTTTGGATCCCAAAGCAACACCCTATGTACGCATACGTGAGAGGTCACCAACACCACCTCCGCCAAGCGCGAAGTCATTCTTGTTCGAATTTGAAGTGGAGGATACCGGTCCCGGAATTCCGGATCACATGCAGCAGAGAGTTTTCGAACCTTTCGTCCAGGGTGATCTAGGCCTTAGCAAGAAATTCGGAGGAACTGGCCTAGGGTTGAGCATTTGCCAGCAGTTGGCAAATCTGATGGGTGGAAGCATTTCATTGAGAAGTACTGTCGGTGTTGGCACTACTTTCACTATGCTAATACCATTGAAGTTCACCAAGGATAGGTAAGGTGAAAAGATCTAGACGCCCAGGTCGCCGGCTAACAGTTTATATTCTAGGACCTCCAGTACAGCTTCCAGTAGTATCAAGTCACGCCCGACTAGCATTAGTTCGATGGACGGGGATGCCAGAAAAAATTCCCTAACGTTAACACAAACCACAGCGGGTGCCAAAGCTAATGTGCTTGATCGAAAACCGCGCCTTGTTGGACTTAGCCAGCCTTTCTTTGCAACTACCCCCAGTGCTAAGGCACAACCGACCCCGACTCCCGATGATCGAATGAAGGCCATAGAGATGGCTAAGGCAAGTAAAGGTGACGGGAAGCTACGAGTTCTCGTTGCCGAAGACAACCCCACCAACATTGAGGTTGTTAGTAGGATGTTAAAACTAGAGGACGTGTACGATGTGACTATCGCAAAAGACGGCCAGGAAGCGTACGAACTTGTAAAGGCGAACATGGAAAATGATCTCTATTTCGACTTAATTTTCATGGACATTCAAATGCCTAACCTCGACGGCTTACAGAGCACTCGCCTCATTCGGAAGATGGGATACTCAGCACCAATTGTGGCACTGACAGCCTTCTCGGAAGAGAGTAACATTAAAGATTGCATGGAATCCGGGATGAACGAATTCCTAAGCAAGCCTATCCGTCGACCCGCACTCAAGCAAGTTCTGAAGAAGTTCGCAACAATTCCCGAGGAGCCAGAAACAGCATCCCAATTAACTAGGAAGAGCACCCCTGAAAAGGGCGACCGATCCGCCACGGTCCGGCCACTAAACGGAGAAGCCTCAACGCCCCCAAATTTAACCCCTACCCCCAAAGCATGTCCCATTATGAATGGCATACATCCAACTACGAATTGAGAAATATGATCTTACCAATAGTCATCACAATGTTTATTTAAATCTATATTTACTTCACATGCCACGTTACACGACATCTCTAAGATTTCTCTATAACCCATCTTTGACTCCAGCTTTAATAACTGCCAACTCCATTGTCATACTATTCTTATATTATATATGCCATGTCGGCGCATCACGGCATTATTCTACCGCATTCTTGCAGCAGTTATATTCCGAAAGGGTATTCATACGGAAAGGCCTAAGAAAACGGCGAACCGGGAGCAGGGGCACAAAAGCATCTGGTGAATCTGATTAAAAGGATGGCGAAGGCGTTACGGCTATTATTATTTATTTTTGGTTACGGGACCGAATCTTTCGTATGGAAGTTGCGGGATACGACGAGGATGTTTCGGCTTCTTTGACCTCGCTGTAGGTCTAATACACGTTCCCAACATGCAAACGGGGGGATATTTTACATCATTTTAGGGGGGGAAGCAACAACTAAGTTTTTGGAAGAGTCACCACTTAGGTTAGGTAAACGACTTTCAGGCCAGAACTTAAACAGTCACAATTTAGCGATCAATAAAAAGGCCAATGACCATCGAGAGATAGAGCCGATCTGATTCAATGTACATATTTATCATATAGGTACAATACCTAAGTATATTTACTGATTATTGATTACTGATTACTGATTACATTGTAAATGTGTACCAACTTGTCATATATCGCAAGACTTCAATTTACTTGCTCTGCGATGATTTTTTGGAGATTTATATTACCTAGTTGCAGTTGCAGTAGAGGTACCGATTAACTTGCCGAACTAGCGAAGTACCTAGCCAAGGCAAAGGAACTATGATTGGCGCTCCCGATCTCGATCTCGATGTAGCACGCGGTCCGATGTTCGGGATGCGGAGAGGGTTGCAGGTTGATTATACCCGAGGATGTTATTATCGGAGATGAACGTGACACATATAGCTTCAAAGGCAGTCGGTCCTAAGAGTTTTCATTTAACTTTTTTTACATGGTATAATTGATACGTCGTATCTCGACTCTACGTATTATTTGTTTGTCATATACATTTATATTATTCACATATTTATACGACCATTTCATCGCGCACACCCACACACACACACACATATATATATATATACATACATACATACATACACATACATACACATATACATACCTCCTATCTATCTATCTACCTATCTACCTACCCAGCAGCAATGCGCATCCCGTACGTGCCCAACCCGCCGCAGCCGGCGTCGGAAGACGAAGCGGCGATCGTAGCGCGGATCGCGGCGCGGCGGGCGCCGCGGCCGCTGCAGGCGCTGGACCTGGCGCTGCTGCATTCGCCGGCGGTGGCGGACGGGTGGAACAGCTTTCTGGGGGCGGTGCGCACCCGGACGTCGCTGGACGACCGGGCGCGCGAGATCGCCATCTGTCGGGTCGCGGTGTGCAACGGGGCGTGGTACGAGTGGGGGCACCATGCGCCGCTTGCTCGGGCGGCGGGGGTTAGCGAGGAGGGGATGGGGGTTGTGGGGAGGGATGTGCTGGTGGTTGAGGAGGGAGGAGATGGGGATGGGGATGGGGATGGGGATTTGGGGGCAAGGGAGGAGAGGAGTAGGAAGGAGGCTGAGAGGGCGGGGCTGGGGGAGAGGGAGTGGGCGGTGTTGAGGTATGCGGATGAGATGACGAGGAATGTGAAGGTGTCGGATGAGGTGTTTGGGGCGCTGAGGAGGGTGTGTAGCGAGAGGGAGGTTGTGGAGGTTACTGCTACGGTGAGTTGAGTTCGTTGCGTGTTGGGGTTATGAAATAATGGATATTTCGTTCCGGGGGGGGGGATATAGAGCTGATGAGATCTATATAGGTTGCGGCGTATAACTGCGTCAGCCGGTTTCTGGTCGCGTTGGACGGTAAGTTCCCCTTTCTTTTGCATAGCATATCTTTTAGCTACTATACTATGTCCCTACCTACCTTACAAAGGAGCAAGTTGAACGAGACGGTTCTGGCTAACTGTTGCGGTCTAGTTGGCGAGAAAAACGGCACTGGGCCCGATGCTGGACATTAAGAGGAATTACGGCTGCCCCTTACTTAGAGCTGACAGGCAGGATATTAAAATTGGATGCTTCTTGTTATATACGAGGTGATGATAGTGAATGCATAAATAGGTACCTAGGTACCTAGGTAGGTAGTATGAATATATATTAGTATCGAATTGCTTGGATTAACTGCTAGCTTAGCTAGTTAGATATATTATCGACGTTATAAGTCGATTTCCTTTCCTTAATAACCAACCACCCAACCAAGTTCTTGTACATCCACCTAACCCTACACCGAATCCATCCAATACATATGACATTCCCGGAGGATAATAACCAATCCGTATAATGCGGGCATGAGATGTGGTATCTATCTAAATATCCCGATATGCGAAGATATAAAAAAGAGAGGGGCAAGTAAAAATATACCCTTGGAATGTCCCGGGGAATGTAAAGTAGTAGTAATAGTAGTATGTAGCAAAGAGGTAGAATAGATAAATAAATAAATCAATATAAAATGGGGTATCTCGTTAAGTGACCAGAACTCCGCGTGGAATGGAATAATATGTATAGCCGTAAATGCTCATAAGTAAGCTCACCAGCATCTCGAACGATCGTGAAGGGTGTCGTTATACATTATTGTCATCGTCGTCATCGTCATGGTGTATGCGACGTATGTCCGTGTTCGTGTTCATGCTCCTATTTGTACTGTATTCGTCAGGAAGTCGTCTCAATCGCTCAGTTTTCAACTCAAGTCTTGTTCTTTTGTCTTTGGTTTTATTTTATCTGTATTTTTATCTTTATCTTCGGGAATAGAGTCTATCGCGCCGCGAAATCGTCCGTTGTCCATCGCCGGTGTTAACGATATAGGGCTACCTAAGGGCGATATGGGCGGCGGCGATCGCATGGCTAGTTCAATCGAGGCGTGCCGCTTTTGCATCCGTGGGGATCGCTGGAGTTCCTGCACGACACCCATCCAGTTCATCTGCTGCGGTGGTTTTTGCGACGTTCTGTGCGGCGTCTGGTGGGACGCTTGGTGGGACGTTTGATGCGAGGTCTCATTCTTCTCATGATGTCCTGTCGTCGCCTGTGTTGTCAACCTTCTTAACGGTGGTTTCTGCCTGATGCTTTCGGTCAGCCCCTTCGGAAGACACGGTCTAGTAGGTATCTGGTGTTGGAAATGTAGAGCTGCTTTCTCCGGATCTTTCGACGTTGTCCTCTCAGCCTGCTTTGCACGGTCCCCCGCCATCGTCGCAACAATGCCCATATATACCACTAAGAATCGCATGCGCAACATGTCGAGCCGTCGTACCCTCTCTTCTAATTGTTTCCTATGACTCGCCCAAAGGAATCGCGCGCTGGTACGCAAGGTTCGACCGCCCTCGGCTAGGACGAGGCGATTCAGCTCCTCCCGCAGATCATCTCCGCTCTTCTGGATCTCGCGCAGCAATCGACCCAACCGCAGCTTATCCGCCAGCCTCGGCACCTTCTCGACGTCTCCATCGAATCCCTCATTCTCCTGTATAGAAGAGTCTACGGCTTCGAGAAAGGTAGTTATCTCGTGGGGAGCGGCTAGGTAGGCGGTCGCGTAGGAAGTAAAGATGTGGGCAGCGACCAGAAGGGCAAGACAAAGGGCGGTGACAAGGAGGAGAAGGGTCCACAGCAGCAGTGAAGAGGGGTCAAGCATGGTGAGTTGTTGCTGCGTGGCAGATGGAGACGGGGGATGGGGAACGGGACCGGGACCATAGAGGAGAAGGGAATTTTTGACTATAAATTCATGGTTCGTGGGGTTTGATGCGAGATGAAAGGTGAATAGCGAATTAGACGAATCTAAAAGATTTCTTAACGGAGGGTAGAAAGTGGTGACGTCCGTCTAAGTCCCTTTGGTTATTTGTGGTTGGTGGACGGTTGCGCGTGGGAGGTCCGGAATAAGAGAAACAACTAATAACCACCTAAGAAAACCACCCAAGAATTGTTGAGGGGGCGTTTCTACTTCGAGAAGCTACTTCGAGAGACCTGCTGCCGCCTGCCGCTGCCCGCGCGAACTGCAAAAACTCCTGCATATGTATTAATTACATATGTACAAATCCGTGCCCAGAGGCTAGGGTTGCAGTCTATTGAGTCTATTGTCCAATAGCGGAGGCCACGGGATCGGTGGCGCAGTGGTACCTACAGTAGACCCAACCCCCCTAAGGGTTAGGGGAGGGAAGAAATGCATATGTATGGTTATCTTATCATACGACGCCTCATTATACATAGGACGAGTTCTCGGGAAGCTTTATTCTAGTGAGCTGAGGATGGGGTTTATTGTTCTATAGGGCTTGATCTGCTGCTACTATATATCATATGTTATCGTCTGACATGCTAGGTTAGGGGTTGTACCTATACTATAGCAGGACAATATTAAGTATACACATATTAGTATTCCTCAAGTCTTTATTGAAATGTATAAGTCTTATGATTAAGTATTACTCGCTTACTGCTATATTCTAAGAGCCAATAATTTTGTTAGTGTATGGTAATTGTATAAGTGCGACATCGAAGAGAATCTCAAATTTAGAACGTTTATAGCAAGCCCTAAACAAGAATCTTTAACTAACGACTCCTATATCGGACTTTGGTTTGTTGAAATACTAACTACCATCCAACCTTAGCTTTATGATAGCCCCCTGTACTGATATACTAGCTTAACTTATAGCATATTATCACATAACAGGAGAGGCTTAAGCATGCTACTTAGATTCTGGAGATAAGGAATCATTAACTACGAAGATATCACGGCTTCTTTCGAAAAAAAAAAAACATTTGTTACCCCTTCTTAAACATGTTTAACTAGTGAGACTATCTTCTAACTTTTTTGAAAAGAGTATATTAAAGTTTACTTGGTCTACTATTAAATATTTCTCATTAGCTTAACTACTACTTTATACTTGGCAGGTAGAAAGTTTTCTTTGGGTAAACATACTGTATATGATTTAATCTTTCCGGAAAAGTTTCGTGTATCTCATATTAGTTAGGTACCTAGACTATAAGGTGAATCAATCTTAAATCAGATACAGACTACACATCTTCTTGGCCTTAGAAATTAGTATCATATAGAAAAGCTGTGAGACTTTCACATTCACCGCCGGATAATAATGCGCTGGGAATAAGTCATCATCTTCCTTTCCCACCTCTTTGTCAACCATCTATAACAGAATAACTAGCCTTACGCCTTCACTTTTGGAAATTATATATTGACTTGGTTTATTAAGTATCTACTATAAGTTAAAATGAGAACCAGGTTAAAATTGGTTTGTTTAATAAAGTTTCTAACCTAACCTAGGTAATTGTCTAGCTCAAGTATAAGAGCTAGATGAGCTGAAAAAGAGTAGGCACCTAGGTGGACCAGCGTACCGGCTAAGCGTTTCGTCGGATGGCGTTGTGCTTCGCAGATATCTTTGCGATGGAACAGTAGAATGAAAATCAAGATAGAAACAGAATCATGCTTATTTTAGAATCTGCTCTAGGTGCATGAGCCTTGCTGCTTCCCAATCTCTCGGGTTCTTCCTGGCGAAGTGGGACTTAACATTGAAGCTAATGAATGAGGTGCAGCCGCAGCTGCTGCCACTGGCGGGCGCATATCAATCGCGGGGCACTTTGTGTTACATAGTATTGTACATAGTACATGGCGATAAGCAACTCTATTAACAAAATAGAAACTCAATAACTTGACCCAACACAATACAGTTTCAAACCTAACCAGCTTATAATCCCAATTTCAGAACCGTTTAAAATACAGCCAGCACAATGGCGGCAGACACACCACCAGCCTTGCCATCCGCACAACAACAACAACAACAACAGCAGCAACAAGACGACAAAACCAATCAATTCCCCCTCCCCACCATCCTCACGTACCCCTCCTCCACCCCGCCAACCCTCATCGCCCAAGGCGCCGAAGCACGCCTCTACAAAACAACCTACCTCGTGCCATCGCTCCCCTCAGCGCTCAAATACCGCCCGCCCAAGCCATGGCGCCACCCCGCCCTCGACGCGCGCCTGACGCGCCACCGCATCCTCGCCGAAGCCCGCGTGCTAGCGCGGTGCCGACGCGCCGGCGTCCCCGTCCCCGCCGTATACGCCGTCGACGAGGCGGCCGGGTGGCTAGCCATGGAGTGGGTGGCGGGCCCGCCCGCCCGTGCCGCGATCAACGAGTGGTTGCGGCGGAGGAAGGATGCTGAGAAGGCGACGGCGGGCGAGGGGGGCGCGGTTCCGGTTACGGGGGAGAAGGAGGGAGATGCGGACTTGGTGGCGCTGATGCGGCGGATTGGAAGCGCGGTGGGACGGATGCATGGCGTGGGTGTTGTGCATGGTGATTTGACGACTAGTAATATGATGTTGCGGCCGTGGGAGAAGGGTCGGGAGCCGGCGAACGGGCACGCGGGAGGCGGTGGTAGTGATGGGTTGCTGGATGGGGATATCGTGATTATCGATTTCGGTCTTGCGAGCCAGAGTACGTCCGACGAAGACCGCGCTGTGGACTTGTATGTTCTGGAGAGAGCGTTCGCTAGCACACACTCTCGCGCAGAAAAGTTATTTACGGCTATGCTGGAGAGCTCGTATAGGGACGCTTTCAAACAAGCGCCCGTGGTCTTGAAAAAGCTCGAGGAGGTTAGGATGAGAGGGCGTAAGAGAAGTATGATAGGGTAAAGCCACAAAAATTAATTATATTCGACGAGTAATTCGATGCCATAAAATGATATTAGGGAGATCAAATTAGGTGTGCTCGCTCTGAAGATAGATGCATAATTACTACGCACTCTAAACCCGTGCAGTTCTGTGCTCATGATCTAATGCTGGTAAATCCCTAACCACCAGATGCTATCGTTACCGAAATATGCCCAAGGAACGCCTCATGCCTTCTCTACCGTTTCCGCGCTCGCAAAGTAGCCTTTATTCTCAATGACTCCCCGGTCCTTGACAAACGCCGTATACTTGACAACCCACTCGGGGGTGATCTCCCCTTTGAGCCCGCTACTATTGGGCTCGCCGTCCGCCAGGACGCCAGCGCCCTGCGGTCCTTGGCCAAGAAGCTCCCGCAAGGTGCCGCTAGGTAGGATATCTGTAGAATCGTGATGTGTGTACAGTTCGATACCTTCGTCCTTGGCAAGCTTTGTCAGAGGCGGAGGTACGTTGCAGCAATTCCTGATATTGATCTGGTTAACAGTAGGTCGAACTTTGACCTTGTCTAGAAACCTCTTTAGCTTGTCGGTGCCGAATTCAGCAATCCCAAGTTGTTTGATCTGGCCCTGGTTATACAATTTTTCTAGCAAACTCCACGTATTCACCTCTTCTTCGACGTTGCCCATTGTCGCATTCTTTCTATCGGCTTCCCATTCGCAATCTCCCTCAAATGTCAAGCCAGGGTATGAGGCTATGAGGAGGTCGACGTCGCTTACGCCTAGCTCTTTCTTAACCAATCGTAATGCTTCTTTAATATAATCAATTCTCTTCTCGGGAGGTGCCGTCGGTAGAAAGAACAACTTCACGGTAATCTCGTATTGCGAGCGATCCTCTTGTAGCCCAGCTGACTCCCAGTCGATGCGGGGCACGTACAAAGTAGAATCTTCCCTTTCCGTCCACACCTCTGGCGCTGGTCGGCTGCTGTATCCATTTTGTCCAGAACGAGAGGCGTGACCATTGCCATTATGAAGTATAGAGGCATATTCTTTTTGCGCGGCCGAGAAGTTACTTCGGAGTGAATTTGTAAGCTCGAGATTGGACCGATAAGTGCCTGGTTTCCGAATGATAGAGGGGCCGTCCAGGATGACGTTGCCGGTAGATAAGATTATTCTCGTCATGGTGATAGAGAGGAATATGTTGGATATGAAGGACTGGACAGTAACCTCGGTTTAAATAAGAAGAGAGGATAGTTATAATATAGGCAATAAAAGTAATAATATGAATGAATATTCAAGATGGGTAGGTAGGTAGGTAGGTAGGTACCATAGGTCTATATTACCAATCGTATTTCATGCGATGCATGTGCAATGAAGGAGTGGGGTGGGTAGAAAAACTGAAGCTTTATAAATCGAAGTGGGGTTTTGATTAAATTCTAGTAATATTTCCATTCAAATCCGGAGATAGTGAAAAAGGTACTAGGTTAACCTAGCCTTTTTTACTTCTCTTGGGGTGTTGAATTTGACCTGCTTAGACCTAAGAATGGATGGTAGCAACCCGACAAAACCCTTGTTGTCGTCAAGGTTCGAATATGAAGAAGGTTACAAGAGTGTTTGGTAGTAAAAGCGTGTAAACCAATACTGATGAGATGAGATGAGATGGGATGTGATCAGGAACGCCGACTACGGCTTAATGCAGTGGTATTGCCACTACCTGTAGGTATAACAAGTGAATTGCGGGATCTGATCGCATGTGGTGGTGATACGACTAGCGAATGGTCCCCTAGATCATAGCGTACCTAGGTAGGTAGGTTGTAAATATGTAGGTAGACAACCCATGAAGTAACTTGTGGGCGTGTTGTTCGAAATCAAACTGTCATGGATAGGTCACTCACCCCAACTCACCCCGACTCACCTGCTCAAGATGTGCCAAAAATGGAAAATCCGTACTAAAGACAATAGTGTAAGGATTTACCCTTCGGTCATACATAGTAGAATCATGTGGGGTGTTACAATCAACGTTACCGCCAAGGCTTCAGGACTGAGATTTACTCGGTGGATTGATAAGTCTTATTTTTTTCTAATGTTCGGTTCTAGAAGCTGAAAAGATTACGAAATATTGCAGGTCGAAGTTTATAAGTGCTGCAGTCCCCTGCTGGCAGGTGTTGGCTAATACCGTGGGGGTGGTACCTATGTAGAAGTGAGTCGGACCGGCAAATATTATGTCGGCTGGTTGCAATTTGCATAGGTACCTAACCTAGGTAGGTACCCCCTTACCTGAATGCGGTCGCATAATTCAAAATTGACAAGCTCGTGCCCAACCCCACTACTAGCTACTAAGAAATTGCTTCTGCTTCTGCTTCTGCTGTTCCATTCCATCAGCCATTTTACTACTACCAACATACTAATAACGGCAAAACGCACCCAATCCCGACAAAACTTCTCTTTTCTCATTCTTCCATGCTAATGTGAGAAGCGTGGAAATGGCTATCAAGTATGCCATCAAAATCTATCGCCATTAGCATTAAAACACAACTAACCGTTAATATGACAGCTACTTGATCCTGCTGTCTCGGCAGGGCAAGGTGGTATGTTAATATAATTCTTCTTTAGAGCCCTGTTTGATTAAAACTGATCGCATATCAGCGCCTAGCCAAATGGTTTACCACCTTGTCTCCCAAGGACAAAGCGAAGATCGTCAAGGACGTCTCTCAACTAGTCCTTGCTAGACGAACTCGCATGTGCAACTTTCTCGAATATAAAGGTCCGCCCCCTATTAACTACCTACTAATATCAGGCAAGACTGCTTGCTCACCAACCGACCAGATACCAAAATCGTCTACCGCCGTTACGCCTCTCTATTTTTTATTGCCGGCTGCTCTTCCGACGACAACGAGTTGATTACGCTCGAGATCATTCACCGATACGTCGAACAGATGGACAAATACTACGGCAACGTCTGCGAGCTCGACATCATCTTCTCTTTCACAAAGGCATACTATATATTGGATGAGATATTACTAGCAGGAGAACTACAAGAGAGTAGTAAGAAGAATGTACTCCGCTGTATAGGGCAGCAGGATTCTCTCGAAGATATGGAGGTAAGTTGCCTACTTAGGTTTTTATTCATACTACTCGTCCTCGCTCCAAGTTACCGTTTCGGCAACCTATGCAAACTTCAAACTCTTCCCTGACGTCCCTATCGTCCCTATCGGTCCTTAATCCCACTGACATGGCTTTTTTTTCGGTTCAGGTCGAGGACGAGGTTACGAAAATCATGTAACATGTTACAATGTATTATTTTCCGAGCGGATTGCAGTCCAAGAATGATTCTTTCAGGGCACGGCGCAACGGGGTTCAAATCATAGTATCATACGCTCTGCATTTACAAACATGCTTACCTATATTCAATTATTTTCACAGGTCTCCAAAGATATCGAGAATGCGCTAAAGGAGGCTGGATTCATGTGATCCCAGAGTTGCAATGTCGTCCGCGCCAGACGAGCCGTGTTGCATTTGTTAAACGTATGACGGTCGTTTTGAAGTGACGCAATCTCAGTGCCGTATCTCTTTCCAACCTATCGCCCAGCATCCCTTACGAATCATTTATGCTACGAGCTTATCAGCAAATTTAGGATATCTTCCGGCACATGTTTGCGCAGTTTGTTCAACCAGGCCAAGACGATGCATATTATAAGCGAATGGGATTCAGCTACGTGAGAATTATCTGAATGCTAATTAAGCGTCCATCAGTGACGGAGGCTATTGCATGGTGAATATGCTAGGTATGTTCTAGGTATGTTAGTTCAAAGCGCGCCGTTGACGCTCGTGGGATCTTGACGTTATCCTATTCGCTTAGTCTCCAGCTGGGTCATTAATCGCTACCTATTGGTGTTATTGGGTGCTATTGGTTTAGGTATAGTCGATGGCTGCCAACTCCTTAGCTAGCTAGTATCAAGCCAGTTATCAAGCCACACCCCTCCAAACTCCGATAAGTTTCCCCCCCCCTGCGCCCTGCGACCCGCGTTACTGCGAACTTGCGACCGGATTCGAGAAGACAAGGAAACGGCACACGGCAAACACCCGGCTTCCTTGGGGGGGTCTTGGTTCCTTGTCAGCCATGTCAGACAAGCACCACACCTGATCAATCACTGCAACACGTTATCTCCCCCCCTGGCCCTCCAATCCGAGAAACCGTCGCAACTCACCTCTTCCACCTTCAAAGGTTTCAATTATACATTCGACAACCATAATAATCATTATATTCCAATTTCGATTATTCTTTCTACTACGTAATGTCCTGCGCTCCTTGCGTCTACTAGGCGATACATCGTCTAGTTTATTCTATTTGAATCAATATTGCAGGGATTGAAGTGCGCATTCGTTGTCTTTCTTTATCAGCTTGCGGGCTGCTGCTGCGTCAACTACGCACACATCGTCAGGACGATAATTATCTTTTAACCAGCAACTCACTATTCCAGACCAGGTGTCACCCGTTTACTGATTAACTCCGGGCTTCTTAACGATCCTTCGAGGCCATACACAGTTATTTTCCATCGCCATCGGCTCCGAGCTTTCGTTTCACTTCGTGGTTAGCATCTACATTAACCATACCCGACTATTACCCCCTCGCATCATATGATATATTCATTTATGCCATTGCGAAATTATCACCGACGCAAAGATGAAGGTTAGTGCACTCGCTATATAGGTTTAGAACGTGTTTGGAGATTTATGTTTGGAAGCATCACAGGTCTTAGCTAACCCCTATCCTCCATGTAGTTTCTCCCGCTTCGCGATTTCGACGTCATCACCTCGGCGCTAAACTTCAGCACAGCTGAGTGTCGTGTCAAAGGCGGATGCGATCTGTACACGACAAAAGCGGCTGGTTCTGACAAGAAACTATACAAATCAATTGAAACATCTCTCGAAGCTCAACATGCGGCGCTCATCAAATTTGGTGCGTCGCTCTCACCGCCACAACGCAAGGAGATGGCTGCATCTCTTAATCTATCCCGTTCCAGCCCATTTGGCAATATGAGCGAGATTTCGAGCCGCCGCACCTTTGCCTATCTCATCGCGACATTGAACGCGAGCCATCCCGATTATGACTTCTCCCACGTCCTGCGCCCGACGGACTTCCGCCGCGAGCGCAACCTACAACATGTAATGGCAAACATTGATAACACGTTGAATAGTGTGCGACCGTTGGGTTCATCACTCCTTTCGCCCGATTCCAACTCTTCGTATCGTTCTTACGGTGGTTCTCCTGCGCAGAATCTAGCTTCAGGAGGCGATGCGATTAGTCCTACATGGAGTCCACACATGTGGACCATGATCGATAAAGAGATGACACTGAAGGACTGCACGGTATTTTCGTATCAACCTCTCGAGGACCCTTTTGATGGTGACGAGTCCGCTATCTGGCGTCTTCATTATTTTTTCTTCAATAAAAATAAGAAACGTGTTGCATATCTATATGTTAGGGGTTTACCGAACTTAGTCAACTCGCCCGCGCTTGCGCCCCATAGGCGCGGGAGTAATGGACTGTCCAAACGCCACGCGACACCCCTACCTGGTAGCTTGGGTGCGAACAAACGCGCTAGGTTCTGGCTAGGAGATCAACTTGCGAGTCGTATTATTATCGACAATGATTATGATGATGAGTACGACGATGACGATATGATCCAGTATGACCCAGACGAGGATATTGAGATCGATCCGTTGCACGATCCCTCTTCCGATGAGGAGAGCGATCAGTATGATGAAGATGACGAGGAAAGCGAATACGAACATGTTGCGCATTCTATTAGGGGCATGAGTGAAGACATCGCGGCGAGGATGGAAATGTAAAAAACCGGTATGATATTATCCCCACGGTCGGATTCGGCTCCCTTTCCATTATTCCATTTCTTTTTGGCGTTCAAGGATGGAATGAGGACGGGGGCATCAGGATCCAGGGGGTAATGACGGGTATCAAACCAATAGATGGCCTGTGTTCTAAGGCCAACAAGTCAGGTTCACGATGTCTTCAACAAGACAGCACAAATGGGTGTATGAGTTTTTGGCGTTTTGGACATGAAGGCATGCGGTTGCGGTTGCGGTTGGAGAGCGTGATTCGACGCTCGATACCCCATGATCAAATGTTTCCCCGTTTTATTTTCTTTTGTGATAACCAGCAGGCTGGCTAGTGGGCGAATTGGCAAGCGCTCGGATGCCGGCGTGTAATGATTTAAGCGTAGTTCTGATGATAGTACATGCCTTCGTTTAGTGTAGGGTTTGGTTTGGTCCAGTTCGTGCGATAGCATGAGAACTCTTCAGATTTACGAATTTAAAATACGAATTCCCAAGCTACCTACGCAGTATTATACAGAAAATATGGTGATTAGGTTGTTCCAATAGAGCAAGTATACATCAAGTACTCCAATTAATATTCTATGGAAGGTTTGTAAAGTAACGTACGCTCACCAGGATCGAAACCGAATCCATTATGCAATTGCTTTTTAGGAATATGATAGGTTCATGAGATCCTATATGGGTAAACTAATGGTAGTACGCGAGCAAGAGTGCGCTTTTATGTTATACGTCTTAAATTCTCGTTGTCAATTTGCGTTAACTGGGTTATAAGAATTACTAAAATCTTTCGTTCTTATCAATAGTCCCATTAGTATTATTCCCCGTCAGTGTTACTATCCGGCACCATGTTGAGATATTACTTTTTGAAACTACCTGTTTCCATGAATCTCCATACCTTCGATGACAGCATGTTGCATCCTATTAAGGATTCTAGTTGCCGCCTCCAGGATATCTAATGTGAATATGTTACTAGAAGGCTTCCTCATATAAGTGGCATATTATTTTCTAGGTTAGCTGCATTCAAGGTTAGCTCAAAGGATGGACAGCCTCATGATATTAATGTTTATACTCACTCACATTCCTACTATTGCTACCTCAACCGTGTGACATAATATGTCTGTAAACCAGGGGTTATTATATCACAACCCAAAGAAGTCTGGCATATAGGCTGTATCCTTATGTGGGTAATACAAGGTTAAGCAACTACGTTGTAGTATGAAAGTTAAAAGTCCAACTATGTTAAACTACTAACCTAGTATATATATCTACAGATGATCAGACACTCCATTCAACAGTTTTCTTAGGATCATTTGTAACAAACTGTTATAGTTAAATAAATAGCATGAGGAACTTTTATTAAAGACACCTCTTAAGGAAGATTACAAAAAAGGTATGGTATTCCAGCGGTGAATGTGGTGTTTGCTTTTATATTATACATAGAAGGTACGAATAAATCTGAAGGCATATGAGTCCCGTATCCCAAAATTATATGACATGTGTACTTAGTTGGAGGGACCGTTAACTTACTGGAATCGTTAGGAACTTGATATTCTTTTATAGAAAGAAAATCTCATTCCCCTGGGGGGTTAACATTTATAAATATCCCACTATCTTCTTGATCTCCCCTATTCCATACCACAAATATCTTCAACCTCATCATCCTCATCACATTACACCTTAGCAATTTCCCAATTCATCTATTATCTCCGTATCAATATGAGCTCGTCTGGATCATCGTGGACACGAGATGGCAAGAGAGACGACGGAAGTGCTGGAGACCGTTCTGAACATAGAACTGGGTCCGATTACAGCAAAGACAACAACGACGATAGTTCGAGCGTGGAGAGTGAGGGCAAGGAAAGTGAGAGTGAGGAGACCGGAAACGAGGACCCTTCAGACGGGGGCGACTCAAGCGACGATGAATCAAGCCATGGTTCAGACGACGGTGACTCAGATGATGATAATTCAGATGGCTCACGCACTTATGTGAACTCGACTACCAGTGGGATCAGCCCTGATAGTAGATTCAGCTCATCTACTACTCTCGTATGGGACTCTGAGGACGACGATGAGGACTCTGAAGAGCAAGACTGTTCTTATTTTCTTTCTCGTCGATTTAACTAGGTGGTTAATGGGGCACGCTAAGAACTGGAAAACTGTGGTTAGACCGAACTACATTGATTGATAGTGGTCTATGAATTTACTATGAATATATACCTGAAGCTTTGAAAGTGATAGAGGGCTGAAGATGTAGTATTGCAATATTATGGTATCTCGAAGTATGTGAGTTAACCCCCTTTTAACCTATCCCTAAGACAGGGATGTAGCAATCATTACTGATTCTGTAGTAGGTTTAAGGGGTATACACATTGCGTTAACTTATGCGAGAAGGCTGAAGTTGTCAGGACAGTCACGGACTCGAGCTTGGCTAACAAGTCGTGTACGAGGATGCACTACCGTCAAGGTTGGTACAACACTATTTAGTACGTAGGGGACGAGTCCTTGGATACGACGTGAGAAATCACATCTCCGCTTTGCGCAACATGTGTGCTGTTTCATCTCTGTAAGTTCGCATTGTGACACTATCTCCAAATCATCAGCAATTTACCATATCCTCGCCTTATAAAACCCAGGCCGTCCCCCCTGGTGCTCAACTTTCACTTCTGAATCCTAATTTGATAAATCTCGTTTAGGATACCGTCAATTCTGACAACTACATGCCACTTTTGGAGAAACACGCTTCGTCGTTGCTATTCTTTACTGCAACCCGATAAATACGTTCTTCTTCTGGTTTTGACCGAAAATGAGTTCTAGCTCATCCTCCAGATCGTCGGGCAACACCGATAATAGCGGAAGTAATCAAGACTCTTCGTCTTCCTCTGGAGACCAGTCGGGCCCTGGTAGCGGCAGTACTGATGGGGGAAGTGATAACGGCGGGCCAGACGATGGCTTCATGTTACCTCCCTCGATTGAAGATCCGGACGATAGCGGCTATAGTACCGACCACGGGCGTTAATATGTCAGGACTGTGAGAAGAAGCCATGGTCTCGCATATTATAGGTAGCGTTCTTTGGTAGTTTCGATAACATGGGGGAAGCGTATATCATTTATCCCCCCAGCTTTATTTTCCCTGCTTCCTATTCGTTGTATCATGCACCTATACTCGAAAGTGACATACCCAAAGCCTTTAACCTAGTTTGAACTCATGGGACTAAACATTTATTTTTCTCAAGCTTAACTTCATAAATCATAGATACTTGGTAGCTATCTGGAGAAACGTCTTTGCCTATCGTATTAAAACGTTTATACATGAACATTGAATAATGGCAGTCTGGTGCGATACATAATACGTGTGAAGTTGGGAATTGGTAGAAAGAGGGACCTATGTAATTGGTCTCCCCCCGTTGCCCCTTTACTCTCCATTTGTAGCGATTACCTAATCCAATTCTTCTCAAAAAATCATATAAGGCACTTGCACTTATGCACCTACCCGGTAGGTCTTCAGAAGAAGGTGTGGATTAGATAAGCAACCCAAAGGCTACGGTTGCCTAGGGTACGTACCTATAAATCCATTAAACCGCGTCGCGAATTAAAGTGGAGACGCTCTCCAAGCTCGCGTCACCTTACATCCCAATTTTTTGGGGCAGAGTTTGATACGTTCACCTTCAGCCTTCTTTCATCCCTCTTTTTTTTTCTTATAGTTTTTCATTTTACCGTCCATCAATCAACTCTTCTATCTGTCATCTCTTCGCCAACGACTTTCGGGTCATCTACGAAGATGGCAGACATCAAGATCGATGGGAAGCTCTTCCAGGAGCGCATTAATCATTTCATTAATGCTTGGAAGGCTGATAAACGCGCTGGAGATACTGTCTTCGGCGGTGTATCCTCCATTCTTATCATGATGGGTAAAGTCGAGGAGAACCCAGAATTCCAGAAGAACAATGCTATGCACGTATGTAATATCTGCAATATTCACGTCCTTACGAATCGGGCGACATTCTGTTTGACGAGACTGACTTTTATTTAGTTCTGGTTGTTAGGCTACGAATTCCCAACTACGCTCATGCTCATTACTACCGACACTCTCTACATACTTACGACGGCGAAGAAAGGTAGCGATTACCCGAACTTTCTATTATTGCGCGACTGGGTGACTGACTTTTTTGTAGCGAAACACTTGGAACAATTGAAGGGTGGTCGATTTCCGATTGAGGTTTTGGTTAGGGGTAAAGATGCGGCCGCAAACGAGAAGCAATTCATCAAGATTGCCGATACCATCAATTCTGCAGGAGTGAGTCATACACCCCCTTTACTATATATTGTTTTTCTCAGCTGACATGATTTGGTAATTAGAAAAAAGTCGGCCTTCTCACCAAGGATAGGTCGAATGGTCCTTTTGTCGACGAATGGAAAAAGATCTTCGGTGATAAGTGCAAAGATGCCGAAGAGGTTGACATATCCGGTGCCTTATCGACCGCTGCCTTCTCCGTCAAAGATGAAACAGAATTGCGCTCCATGCGAGCAGCGTCCAAAGCCTGTGTCGCGCTGATGACACCATTCTTTCTGGACCAGATGTCGGACGTCTTGGACCAGGAGAAAAAGGTGAAGCACAGTGCGCTTGCAGATAAGGTTGATAGAAAACTCGATGACGAGAAGTGGTGGAAGACGGTTGAGCTGCCTAACAAACAGAGATTACCTTCGGATTTCGATCCCGCGTCGTTGGATTGGTACTTGGGTCCTGCAGTCCAGAGTGGTGGTAAATATGACCTAAAGCTTCAAACAGAGCCTACTGGCGATAACCTTCATCCCGGCGTTATTATCGCTGGCATGGGTCTCCGATACAAGTCGTACTGCTCTTCCATTGCGCGAACGTACCTCGTTGACCCGAATAAGACGCAAGAAAGTACCTACAAATTCCTCTATTCTGTCCATAACCTGGTTTTGAAGGAGATCAAAGATGGCGTAGTTGCCAAGGACGTTTATAACAAAGCCTTGAGTTACATCAAGTCTAAAAAGCCCGAGTTAGAGAAGCATTTCCTCAAGAATGTCGGAGCAGGTATCGGCATCGAGAGCAAAGATCCTACACTAGTGCTCAGCGGTAAAAACTCACGAACTTTGAAGGACGGAATGACTTTATGCATAACGACCGGCTTCACTGATGTCGAGAATCCTTCCCCGAAGGATAAGCTTAGCAAGACGTACTCCCTAGTTCTTACCGATACCATCCGAGTAACGAATAGCGATCCGGTTGTATTTACTGGCGATGCTCCTACCGATCTCGATGCGACCTCGTTTTTCTTCAAAGATGACGAGGAGATGCAACCAACACCTAAGAAAGAGAAGAAGGACTCTCGTGTGGGTGCTGTGGCTACTAAGAACATTACGAGCACCCGTCTCCGGTCCGAGCGAACTACTCAAGTGGATGAGGACCAAGAGAAGAGGCGACGTGAACATCAGAAAGAACTCTCTCAAAAGAAACAGAAGGAGGGTATGGCTAGGTTTGCCGAGTCGACAGGTGGTCCAGATGGCGCGGAGGTGAAGAAGTTCAAGAAATTTGAATCGTACAAGAGAGACAATCAGATGCCACTAAAAGTCAAGAATCTCGAGATCTTGGTTGACCAAAAGAACCACACCCTTGTGCTTCCTGTCATGGGAAGGCCCGTTCCTTTCCACATTCACACCATCAAGAACGTCAGCAAGAACGACGAAGGAGAGTGGTCCTATTTGCGTATTAACTTTCTTTCTCCGGGTCAGGGAGTCGGTAGGAAAGATGATCAGCCATTTGAGGACGCCTCGGCACAGTTCGTCAGGAGCCTGACGTTCCGTTCTCGGGATGGCGATCGATACGAAGAGATTACAGCGCAGATTTCTGCTATGAAGAAAGAGGCTACTAAGAAAGAGCAGGAGAAGAAGGACATGGAAGATGTTGTTGAACAGGAAAAGCTAGTCGAAATAAGGAGTAAGTGGATATATATACATGCTTTTCACGATATCTCTATACTAACTAGTAGCTAGATCGACGCCCCCCTGTTATGGACAACGTGTTCATACGTCCTGCGATGGAAGGGAAGCGAGTTCCTGGCAAGGTTGAGATCCATCAGAATGGTATCCGGTACCAGTCACCGCTTAATCCGCAGCAGAGAGTCGACGTGCTTTTCTCCAACATTCGCCACCTGTTCTTCCAACCTTGCGCCCACGAGCTCATTGTAATCATTCACCTGCATCTTAAAGACCCTATCATTATTGGCAACAAGAAAAAGACAAAGGATGTGCAATTCTACCGAGAAGCAACAGATATTCAGTTTGACGAAACTGGTAATCGAAAACGAAAATACCGCCACGGCGACGAGGACGAGTTCGAGCAAGAACAAGAAGATCGTCGACACAGGGCTGATCTTGATCGCCAATTCAAGAGTTTTGCTGATAAAATTGCGGAGGCTGGCAAGAACGAAGGCGTTGAAGTTGACATGCCGCTTAGAGAGCTTGGATTCAGCGGCGTCCCGTTCCGAAGCAATGTTACGATCCAGCCGACAACAGATTGTCTTATTCAGATCACAGAGCCGCCCTTCCTAGTTGTTACGCTAGATGATATCGAAGTTGCTCATCTGGAGCGTGTGCAATTCGGGTTGAAGAACTTCGATCTAGTGTTTGTGTTTAAGGACTTCACTAGGCCACCCGTTCACATCAACACAATTCCTGTAGAGTCGCTGGAGGATGTGAAGGAATGGCTCGATAGCAGCGACATCGCATTTAGCGAAGGTCCTTTGAACCTGAACTGGCCCACGATCATGAAGACGGTCACAGCTGATACCCATCAATTCTTTGTCGACGGGGGATGGTCGTTCTTACAGAATGAGAGCGATGACGACGACGACCAAGAAGAGGAAGAGGAGTCCAACTTTGAGATAGACGAATCCGAGCTCGAGGAAGCCAGCGAGTCTAGTGAAGACGATTCGGAGTACGATAGTAACGCATCCGAAGACGCTAGCGATGAAGGCTCAGAAGAAGACGAGGAAGACGAGGAAGGCGAAGACTGGGATGAACTAGAGAAGAAGGCGAAGCGAAAGGATCGAGAGAGCGGTCTTGAAGAGGAAGACCGTAGCCGTAATAAGAAGCGACGCCACTAGACTCCTCGCCTAAAATACGCAGATCCTCATCGGGGGGGATGTTTATTTGAATCGTCGAGATACTAGTCCTATAGGTGCGATTTCGCAAGGCGAAGGGACCGCCCATTTGGAGCTGAGGTTGTACGAAATGCTTATTATTCAGCACATTTATTGCGTCGAGCTGCTAGTCGCAGGTTTTGCAATTTGTTTTAATTCCGCTGCTTCGGGACGAGGCTATGATAAGCTGAAGGCGAAACTGCGTTTGCTTTTAGTTAATTCTCGGTGGTTGGCTCTTCGCAGAGCATATGTAGGCTGTATCGTACCGTAATGCAAAATGGACCCCTTGGGTATCGTTGACTTAATTCATATTATATGTGCTATTAGGTGCGACTTGCTTATTCGTTTTAATTGCCAGGTATCGCACTATGAACCATTCGAATATGTTGGTATAGCATTATTTCTTTCTATAGGAGGTACCAAGCACCGCTGATATGTAAGTAATTCTCAATTTTCTATGACAGCACTTTGGTATATTAATATACTATATTGTCTACCTAGGTACATAACCTATATACTGACGAATGCCCACCGCTATAGCTAGACAGCTATCTTAAAGGTCTCTACATAACACGCGACTATCCCACTCAGCAACTTATAACATCTCAGCCTTGCCAAACGGCCGGACCGGGAGCAGTATAGGTAGTCGGAACGGGGTAGTAAGACCAGATCAGACCGGGATCGCTAGCCTTGTAGGCGCCGGGGAAAGTGACGAGCGGACCGGGAGTCCCGCTGCCGCCACCTGTCACCTTGACTTGCGCGCACGAGAGGTACCTGATTTTTTGTGTTAGTCCCCTTTATATTAAAATATCCTTTAGTACTATGAGCAGAAGAGAAGATTCTTTCATACATTTGAGCGCCGCCGATGGACTGTGCCTGGTGGAGGGCTATGGACTCGACGCGCACGAGGTAGTTCCCGCTCGGGACGTTCTTGGGGATCGTTACGTTGACGGCTTTCTTGTCTGGGAGGGCGTTAGTCTGCGGAATAGGGAAATAGGAACAAGAGACACCGACTGTAAGCGGGCCAAGTAGCCTCGCTAGACCCCAGCGGCGGGACGGCGGTGATGCTGCCGATCTTGAACCACACGTTGCCCGCGGGCTCCCAGGTGTTGATGTCGGCGCTGTCGGGGACCTTGGCCATGTAGAACTGGACGGGGCCGAAGTGGGTGACGGCGGCGTTGGCGGCGAAGCCTAGGACTTGGCCGGCGGCTATGGTGGCGGTGGCGGTGCCCGGGCTTGCTTGGTAGCATCGCATGTCGGGGCTGTCGACGCTGGTGACGCCGCTGTTGGTCTGGTAGTTCTTGGTCTTCCGGACGGAGGTCCACTCTGCGGCTTCTTGCTCGCCGTTGATGATTAGCTTGGAGAAGCGGTCTGTTGCGGTGTTAGTTAGCTGCCTCGTCGGGTACGCTGTCTACCGCGGCGTGGCGCAAGGGGGCGTTGTACTTACAGTGGGCTTGGGCAGTAGCTGCCAGCGCCAGGAACGTGATTAGCTTCATCTTTGCTGTAGATGTTGAGGCGAGACTTGGGTGAGTTGTCGTTTTCCGGTAGGAGAGGCACAGGCTGTGAGAGATAGGGAAGACGGGCGCGCTAATGTGCCCGGCGAGGCCGCTGTGATATACCACGGGGAACACATTTCAAATACCGGGGAGCAGGTCATCGCCAAGACGAAGCGCTATCGACTGAACCAATTACTGCGTTTATGTTGCTTCCCCAGATATGAACCCCGTGGGCTAGTCTAATGTTGGGGGTAATTTGTTGTGGTTAAAATATCCGGTTGTAAAGGAGAAGGGCAGCCCGGCAGGGGGAGTTGGCCAATGGAATGGTTGTGATATTATCCGGGGATGGCGTATTAATACTTTCTTTGCTGGCTTTATGATATATGAAGAATCTCGTAGTAGGTAATGCTTACAACTGGAGATATATATAACCTAGATATATCTTCATTTGGTATACAAGACGCCCGTTTGTCCGGCATGGGCCTCGTAACGCTCAGTTACCTGGCCCGTTGAGTCGGCTTAGGTCGGATGTGTGGTACTTGATAGCTCGACGTCTACAAGCTTAATCAACTGGTGAGATATAGATGTTAATAATGCGGTTAAGATGATTTACAATTGTATTAGGATGTAGCTTGCTCTAAGTTCTAATTTTGCTATTACCAACAGAAGTCCGCTTCTACTGAACTTGGGAATGTCAACCTTGCGCCATGCCTTGTCTGTAACCATCATAGCAACGAGTTGGCTACGATCGACCTTATGCCTCCATAAATAAGGAACTTAATTATACACCAGTTCAATGGGAACGAATCCATTTAGATCTTCGCCTTGATCTTCCGTAAGAATTCCCCGTCGTCCTCAAAGGGCTTAGCACCTAGCCTATGCCAGGCCCCCGCAGCCATGAGAGCCTCGTTTTTCTCCTTTCCGGGAAATAGGAACTCAGCCTTCTCATCACCGACGTTGGCAACTGATTTATCCTGCGACAAGTCCGTCATTAGTATTACTGTACATACGGAGGGTGTGACATAAAGTAAACTTCACTTACGAGTCCCAAAGTCAACTTGATTCCACCGTCAGTCCAATGCGGCACATACTTGTCCTTG
Source organism: Daldinia decipiens (assembly GCF_022478715.1). Taxonomy (NCBI): domain Eukaryota; kingdom Fungi; phylum Ascomycota; class Sordariomycetes; order Xylariales; family Hypoxylaceae; genus Daldinia; species Daldinia decipiens. Next base: position 180,151 of record NW_026054557.1, on the reverse strand, counting down.
GGCTTCTTGCCTTCTGTAGCAGATACCACATTGAAAGCAACAATCGTAGCCTGGCGCATTGCAGACCTCGAGTTTGGATGTGAGGTGTTGGTCTCAGAGACATCTCCACAAACATATACGTTAGGTAGGGATTCATCCTGAAGCTGCAGAGTAGGCTTGGTAAGGATATGGCCTGATTCAGATATAGATGTCGGGCTCAGCTCCGAAATCAGCTTGGAGTCGGGCCTTTGACCTGCGCAGTTGACCTATGGAACTTGTTAGCTCGGACAATAAAGGGGAGGCGGTAGGATGACATACCAGGTAATCGCATGCAATCTCTTTTCCACTCTTTAAGATGGCAATGCCCTTCTCTTTGTCCTCGCTAACCAATCTATCCCCAGTAATAAGCTCGATTCCCAGGTCCTTAATACCATTTGTCGCGGCGGCTTGCAACTTCGGCCCAAACCGGTGCATCACAGAATCTCTTGAATGTACTAAGGTGACATGCTTCTCTGGGTACTTTGACTTCGCATCCGTAGCTAGCTCAACGCCTGCAGCACCTCCACCCACGACGACTAGATTCTTCGACTCGCGGATTTGCCTCTGCATCTCTCTCATGAGCTTCATTCCTTCCTCCTTATCATAGGTTCCAACACGACTAGGTAGAGTATCGGTAGCACCTGCGCCAGTAGCTACGACCAGGAACTCGTATGGAATCTCCTCGCCGGTCTCAGCCAAACGCACGCTGTGTCGCGAGATGCTAGCGACACGGTCTTTGATCCACGACACCTTGCCTCCATCGGCATCCAAGGATCCGGGGGGCAGAAGTCCGCCATAAGGGATGAATGCCTTGTGCTCGTGGCCCTCGGCGACGCAGAATCTGGGAAGTACCCAAGTGAAATGGAAGTGGTCTCGGGGTTCGATGACGATGATACGGTATTCCGAGTTTGGAAGCAAATATCGCGCGATATTACTGGCAGCGAAGTAGCCTGCGATAGAGGCGCCTATGATAATTATATTACGGGGTTTCTCTGGGTCTGCGGAGGACGAAGAGGAAGAAAACATGGCATGACGTAAAAGTTTGAGGCGGAAAGCTAGGTTGTGACGGAGGTTTGTGAGGATCGTTGACACAGCGAAGCCGGCGCCATTGATTATTAGAATTGGTTTCTCTAACATCTTTGATGCGGGCTGGACGACGATGCCTCAAGGTCTAGCTCAAGCCGGAGACGGAGAATCTAATAGGCTGTTTGGCTATTGTAAGCCCGGAACATGAGGGTTCGAAGAAACAGGTGGGATTTTATAATTATTCGTATTAATAGAGATGCGTCTCAATAAGCATGGAAAAGGAGAGAGGAAAGAAAACAAATAAATTAGACAAGGGAGAACTTAAGAAGTAAGTATATAAGTAAAATACGATTCCCCGAGGAATCTAGAAGTCCGATGACTTATATCCTTCCCTCTCGAATCTGATAAGATTAGATCGTCTTCAGCTCGACCACGCTAATTGGTCTCGCTATTTCCTATTGGGGCAATGTGGGCTTTAGACCGAGCCCGAGTTCGGCTCGGAGCTCGGATTCGGGGGCTACGGAAATAGAGTTTTCGGCACCGACGCGTAATGTAAGTCGCGATATTTAAGGGTAGGGCGAGACCGTGGCTTGTACATAATCTCGCTTCTTGCAGAAATACGCACGGTGAGACACGTGTACCCATTCCTTTCCCGTTTCCTTTGTCTGGTCGATGGTAAGTTGATGTATTATTGGACACTAGGAATACAGAAACTCCGTGTCCTTGACGAGTGTTAATAAGTCTGTTGCACTGTGCAAGCAACTTATACATAGTAAAAGTGGCTTTTCTAAATTATATTTAACCTAGTAGTTATAGCTAAACTCTTAAATAAATATTGATTCATTTAAAACGCCGTTTAATTGCAACATCCATCAATTATATAGTGAATCGACTGTAAATTAGTTGTAACAATTTACTAACCTGGGTTAGCTGCTTGTATGCTAAAGGTTAACCGTCATCCTGTGAGTCAACCCGGATGCAATTGATACTAGTCTGTTTAACTTACAGGCGATGGAATATATGCGACTATCTACCGGCCTTAGGCATTGCCCAAATGTGCCGTTCTCATGGGGGTCAATAACACAGGTGGAACAATCCTCTAAGCGTTGTGGTGAGTACAATCGCCGTAGTGACTCTAACATACAACCGCGTCAAGACCATATACGATGTTATCGTAGGTCTTCGTGATGCTCCAAAAATAATCAAGGAATTTTCACAATAGTGTGGATTATATTGACCCATCTTCTCCATTAAACACTCAAATATTAGGGCGTCTTGGCATAAATTCAGAAGGTAATACCGTCATTTATGCATGTATTGGTTTAAAGAGGAAATATACTAAGCTACCTATTTGACAACTATCTCTTCAAGGTGTAGGTTGGCATTATTTATCTAGGTAACAGGTACCTCCCTAGATAATGGCCAATCGAGTTCAAACCATTAATGTTCGCAGAAAAGTAGTGGTTCTATTGAGATCAGTATTGCATATTCTTTCGCACAGAATAAAGTCTAATAAACGTACCTCGCTCATTTTCTCTTCCCATTTATCATTTGTCCAGCTACGTTCATCCATGAGGACTTCCCGTACCTCCTCAGCTCGCTCCCAGCTCATGGGGAAGTCCTCCACAAAGTCTATAATCATGTCGAAGATCTCAACTGGGATTTTCGAAAAGGGAGAGATTTTACGAACTTCGGGTGCCCACCAATCTCGTCGCTGTGGTGGAACGACCCCGGTAGACAGTACACGGATGTTAGGATCGACGAGAAACATGGCAAGGATTTTCCTGAGGCCTGGCTTGGTTGGGTCTTCCAGTCGAAATGGTTGCACTTGGTGCTGAAACACATTAGGGAAGGCAAGTAGGCGCCCAGGCTGCGTGAGTACACTTCCGAGCTCCTGGAAGGGCGGATCATCGTGGTCGTCCACAATCCCCATCCAACGCATTAGAGATTGGAACTCATACTGAGGTGGTGTCTCGCGCACTTTTTCGGCATCGACAGCCTGCTTGAATGCGAGCCGGCTTTCGCTAATGTTCTCGGCGTCGTAATAATAGAGTGCGGTAGCGACGATTCTTTCATTGAGTGCTCCTTCGATATGCCACTTGAATGATGGAAGTTAGCATTTTATTATTTGAAGGAAATATCCAGATTTGATACGGTAATTCTGGCTTTAGGGGAGGCTCGAAGAAGGGGGAAAGAAAAACCGAACGCTACATACGCTGCCGCCATCATACTCGGGATCCTCGGGGGTCAAGTGGATATTTGCAAGCTTGAATATAACCTGAAGACCAGAAGGGAAATCCTTTTTCAGGTCTGGCTTGCCTGGGGAGTCTCTTTCGCGAGGAGTGTAATCTTTAGGTTCGGGCCATCGAAGAACCTTATGCCCCTCGTACCACTCCTCAAACTCTTCAACATATCTATCATATCTGTCAAGTTCGTATCTGTCACGTGCGTTTCTTGGCTCATTTTCAAGATTCTGGAGCAACCGATCTGGGACGGTAACACCTTCAGGCAAGTAGTAGTCTTTCGGACCTTCGGGCTCGCATATGATGCGTGGTTTTAGTGCTGATTCGCGGAACAAACACTCTTCCCAAAGGGGAACGGCCGCAGAAATGAACTTTTCGAAGACTTCGTACAAGTCCTTGTGGTCCACGGGATGTAGGTTGTTGATGTAGCTTGAAATCCTGGGACCAGTCTTTGTCCATGCAATATCGCTAGGTAACCATTGGGTGCTCCCCCAGAGCGAGGGCTCGTTGGCTGCCTTTTTCCCAACCAATCTCGTAGTCTCCCCTTCGCCAATAATTGAAGCACAGTCTTCAAGTGGAACTTTACCATAGGGTAAAACACGTGTGGTGCCGTAGACAAGTGGGAATAGAGATGGATGTAAGAGGTCGAGGACTTGTTCACCAGACCCAGGATGCCAATCTTTGTCCTTGTCAGGCACATCTTCCAAGGATTTAATACCGAGCCTAAGATCATCAACTAGTGAAGACGGGACGATTGTGTCAGACTTGGCAACGGCTAACTCGGCGTCTAACACATTGACGATGCCAGTCTTTTTCACCTGCTTCGCCTTATCGCGGAGTTCCTTGATACACTAAATTGTGTTAGCCCGGGCTTTCGTCTTTGATGTATTTGATAGTAATTAAGATGCCTAAGGTACGGGTAGAACCTACGTTTTCAAACATCTTGTCAGACAAATAGACATCGCCGTCGAAGTTTTGATGCGAAGCCATCTTTGCTTCCTCTTTCCATTTGGCAACAATTGTCTCGTCGAAAACCTTTTCTTCCCAATTCGGTTTGTCTGAAATCTGGTTGATGAAACCCATCACTAGTTTTCATCTTGTTACTAACAACCTTCATTTACGAGTTTAAGGAGCGGGGATAAAGGAGGCCTAGCACGAATAAACTATTTCAACTAGTCCTAAATAAAAAAGGAACTAGATGCGACTTACTGCGAATTTCACGCAACGTGAGGCCAACACTCTTGAAATACTTTTTATCCCAGAGGGCATGAAGGAAGCATGAGGTGGACTTGTCGTGATCTGGCTCGTAGTCAATAGGCAAGCCGAAGCCAGGAAGGTTAAGCCTCCCAGATGAATTCTGGGGAGGCATATTGAAGTGAATGCCTGATTTGAGCCAAATAGAAGACAGTATGAATGCGATGGGTTATAATACCTAAATTTAAATACGTGAAATAATAGAAATGACGAGAGAGTAAAATGTTAAAAAAAAAAAATCAAGACCACTCGTCGAGCTAAATGTTCCGATCCTCCTTATCAGGCACCCGGCCGCTGCCTACGAATGTTGGTAGTAACCTTGAATAAATCTGTGGAGAATGAATAAATTTGCCAGAAACTATAGGACTGTTGGTTAGGTACAACTGAGATGTACTAACTGAATTTCATTATTGTGAATATAAATAAGCAGTAACGTCTGCGCCGTTCCCAACTACATAAAACCCCAGTTCTTCGGCATTACACCAACGGGCCTTGGCGCTTAGCCGCCCGCTGCTGCTCCGTCTTAGTTCCGGTGCTCCAGAATCAAGTTTGACTGGCTTTATAAACACTCGTTAATATGTGCGTAGTCATCTAACAAGATATCTGACAGCATATTTCGTTCTACCAGAGCTGAGGATGACTTTATCAACGGAATTGCTTGCTAGCACTATATGTAGCATTGAATGGCAAGCCTTGTTCAGACGTGGAATCAATGCTGATGAGAAGCGGCGGTGTGTTGTGAATTAAGTTGGGGAGAAGCGTGAGGGTCAGATGTAGCGGAAATAAAGTGTTAAGGCTGACGTTTTCAATGGTTATATCTTCAGCTTCATCCTTCAGCGGCACGAAGTTCGGACTAAACGGATTTCCCCCGGCGTTGCTAATGAGAACAGTGAGGTTCAGACCATCAAGCATTCTCTTGATCGCCGTAAGGTCTAGTGCTAAGTAAAGTAGTCGAAGAAGTGAAGGGTTTTGAGATATCAGCCATTTTTTATCACGCCGAGTTAAGTACCCCCCTGACTGTCCGAATGTATATATTAAATATTAGATATATGTAGCTTGTGTTTATTAAACTCTGTCTCTTGCCTAAGAGGTACCTCAGACAAGGTAAAACGGTGCTTTTAATGAGTCGCCAAGTGAATCGTAATCGTTAAAGGTGCATTTTACAGATTATCCAACTTCTTACCAATGCTATCAACATCTCCGCTTCCAGTAGATAACTCTTTGGATTCCAGGGTGTGAAGCCTTTTTTCCGCAATGCTTGATATTAATCCATTCCATAGCACAAGAGACAGGGACAACCATACAAATGCCTGCAAGCCCCAAAATAATTGTACGACGCACTGCTTCGACGTATGCGGCGCGTAGAGCTTCAAGCACCGTAGGAGAAGTAGCTACAATTTGTAGCCCTGTTGCACCGGCTTCAATCACTGCGGCCGGGGTCACAGCGTTAGTGTACCGTGGTACAGCAACGTTGAGTCCATCGATCAAGAGTGCCTGTCCGATTGCAGTTCCCACGGCGCTTTTTCAAGTTAGTTGATGATAAGATACATTGATTTCCCAAGTATGACCTGGTATAACCACTGGGAAGAACCACTAGGAAGCGAAGCTTGGGTTAAAGGAAAAGTTAGAAAATACATACCCTGCGAGGTGAAATGAGAATACATTGATAGCTGTTTAAGAGTAAGGTTTTCTATATTTCAATTACCATAGAGGCTGAAGTCGACGTACCATTTCCTGTTGCTACATCGTCGGGTCTAGGAGGAGCCAACTGTTAGTTTCTTTATAATGATGAACTAGGATGCTAAGAAGTACATACTCAAGAACAACCTACACTGCTGTATATGGCAATTGACCCGCCATACCAAGGCCGATCCCAGTTAACACCAAGTACGTAGCCCATTTCGCAGTAGAGGTAGAGAGATTAACGGTCGTAAGGAGACCAGCTCCAACACTACAAACCACGCCTCCGGCTATCATGTAAGGTACCTTGGAGACGCCCTGTCAGCCAAAATTCAAAGCTTATAGAGAGGCATGATGAGAACTACTTACATAGTACCCCCATTTGGACACTATTCCCCCAGTAATAATCAAAGCAACTATCTGGGGGCCAACAAGTGCAATGTATCTGAGTCCACTTTCGGTGGTGGACGCTCCCTGTGCGGATTGGAATAGAATCGGGAGATAGTACCCATACTACAATTGTTAGTCAGTAGTCAGAAAACCCATTATTTAAACAGGCATTCCTAAATATACCTAGGTAACACTTACGACAACGGAAATTATGCCAAAACCCATTAGGGTGATTGCTCCCACATATACTGAGCTTCTTCAGGACTCGAATTGGAATGAGGGCATGATCCCCTTGTCTCACGAGCCAGTAACAGAAGCAGAGCATCAAGACCCCAAAACCGACGAAGAGGCCAATGATCCTCTGGTCACTCCAAGGATATGCACCCCCACCCCAGGTCAGTGCGAGTAAGATGCATGTTATTGCACCGAGGAAAAGGATAAGCCCCGACGCGTCCATGTGTCGAAGCTTCTCACGTACCGGTAGAGCTTGGTTAGCTTCTTTCGATACCTGACCGAGGTGCACAAACAGTAATACGATGATAATAACACACGCACCGGCCGGGAGGTTACTGCTATGGTGATCAGAAGAAATATATTAATCCGTATTCGCGGGGCTTGAGGTAGTCTCACATCCAAAAACACCAACCTGTTCATAGGTTAGCGATAGACGTAGTTATCCATAGACCAGTTGATACATACGCCAGTTCACATATTGTGTTAGAGCACCACCTATTACCGGCCCGCAGCAGACAGCCACAGCCATAGAGCCGACCACAATACCTTGATACAGAGGCACTTTGTCAATGGTAACAGTGTGGCTAATGATAGCAAGAGCTCCTTGAAGCAGACCCGCGCCTCCTAGGCCAAACCATGCTTGTCCGAAAATGAGCACAGCGGACGTTGGAGCGGCGGCGCAGATAGCAGAGCCCACTGGATGATAATGTGGTGAGTTAGCTCCCATTTAGACGTGAATGAGGAGCCCGTAATAAAAAGGCATTTGGATCGCATACCTTCGAAAATAACCAGCGACGTTACATATACCACTTTAGCATTGAAGAATTTGTAGAGATTTCCAAATAAAGGCTAAAATGCCGTCAATGTAAGCATATATGCCGACCCATACCAAGCTACGTCCGGTAACGATCGAAACTGGGTCGTGATGCGAGGAATGGCAACGGCGACAATGTTGACGTCGAGCCCAAATAAAAATACCCCAAGGCACAGGCTACCTATAACGGTTACGAGGCGCCATGAGGTTAATTGACTTGAGCCTGTCTGGGAACTTTGGGCTCCGGCGTTCGAGTCGTCTTCGGCCATAGGTGCTTGAAAAAGAGGCAAAATGAGTATAGGGACAACGAAATAGAATAAAAGCAAGCGGCGGGCTAGAAATGTTAGGTACCTCGTAAACCCACGAGATTATACAATAAATGTGAAAAATGAGAACATAGGAAAAGCCATGTATATAGTGTTGGTGTAGTAAAAGATAAAGGCTGGCTGCAAACCAAGCATAAACACGCAAGGGAGGCTTAAAGGATTTATTAATTATTCGTTTTTGAAATTCGGTTGGTTGCACCAGTGTATTGAGGTTTCAATGGCGTGTGTTTACTAATTATATAGCGTTCTGTATTATATTATATTACACGGCATTTTGAGACGTATCGTTTCGTTGGTTACACATAACACGGCCTCCATGGGGTTCCCCCTGGCTACCTACATGTATGTACTGACCAGTTAATTTTAGGTATATTTTTCAAATTTGCAAACTCGGATCGGATAATGAACTAGGACAAAAAAAACCCCAACGCTTCTGTAATACAAATGACTCGTGGGTATAGTCTCGTATCTCCTGTAGTCAGTGCTTCTCTGCAATTTCAACGATAACATCCATGTCTTTCATAGGGCCATTAAGGCCGAAAGATGGCGTCGTAGAATTCAAACGCGGGAAGGTAATTGGCGTTCCCTCTGAATCCTTAGATATATCTATGTGAAAGCGATGGAAGAGAATTGCAACGAATCCGAAGATCTCCTGTCTGGCTAGTGTCTGTCCCGGACACAAAATAGCTCTTCCGCCAAATGGTCTGAAAGAGGGAGAACGAGCCAAGGACTTCTTCTTAAGGAACTTCATTGAAGATGGAATCAAGATTTGGGATACTCGATGAAAGGAATTTGATATCTAGCTGGCCATCTCGCCAAGCAGCCTCAGTCTCTTGTTTTACCAATTTCATGAGAGAATCCTCATATTATGAAACATGGGCTAGAAGCCAGAAACAGCTATTGTATTCAGTAGACACCGCCCTAAAGTTATCGTTAGAACTAAAACTAGATTAGTTTATTGAAAAGCTAATTAGAGACTATACTTACGCCTAGAAGATCATGACTATCATGGAAACCTCAGACTTCAAGTCCATTCCGACAATGTCCATGCCATTAAGAATATTGGTAATCGCCCAGGACGCCTTGGTTCGTTGATTCTTGGGTAGTTGAATAATCTTCTCACTGCGTCCATGAGGTTAGTCCGATGCTCATTCACGGGCAAACTGAAAACTTTAGGACAACGAAACAAAGATCATCCATACAAGAGGGCGTGTATGTATGTATGTATGTATTCGATAACGAAGAATATCACACTAAAGCCAGGTCCAACGCCAAAGCAAAAGGCAAGCAATCCGTCCGTCGCCATCTAATCTCTATAGCCCACTATCATCGTCATAATGCACTTCCAGCAGGCCGTACCAAACGAGCTCCGAAGTCTTGCGTTTAAGCTGGAGGATAAACAGCCGATTATCGAGCAGAAATCGCAGTCTCGTTCCCTTAGAATTGCAGCCGTCTTGCTCTCATTATTAGCTTTTCCCACCATACAAGTACTGGGCGAGTCATGCGTCTTGCGTCTGATACCGGCTTCATCACCTTGCTTGCCCCAGTCTCTATCAATTCAAAGTCAAACTTCGCAAGGAGCATCGTGAGACTAAAAATCATCTGATGCGTTGCGTAATGACGTCCTGGACAGATGAGATCCCCCTCCATAGGGATACCAAAGCCCCAAAAGTCCCTCTACAGAGAATCTTTTTCTAGGCGAAGGTGAGTTTGAATCCTTCGCTGATGTGTTTCCGGATTTGCGGAATCCAGCCAGTGAATGATGTAACCATTCTGAATGCACGAGAAACCGCTCGGCATCGAACTCCCCAAGCGACTTATTGAGTATCCTACCGGCCCGTTCCTAGGCCGAATAATCAAGTGCAGAGCTTCTATTGTACATAACCACATAGCTGTCTTTAGGAATAGAGTAGCCAGCAATATTTATATCACCATACTCTGCAAATCTAATAGCCACGATCGCAATATAGAGGCGTAGCACTTCGGCATAAGCTGATTGTAGCGAAGGTTGGATTGTGAGCTTCTTGATTTCAAGGTTAATACCGTCACCGGAGGATCACTCGCCAATTTCTTCTTTTAATCGTGATAACAGTTCCGGATCTCTAAGCACCTCATACACAAACCAAAACATGGAAGTCACCATGTTAGTGGTGGCCCTAACATATTATTAGGCGCGCATTTTGAATGAAGTGAGATGGGGGTGTGAGTGACTCGCGCAAATATTAAGCCAAAATCCTCTGTAGCTCGAACATCAGGAGTCATCTCCTTTGTGTGTAGTGAGTAGTTTTCCCTCGCTCTAATGAGCTTAAAATCAAAATATGTTATAAGATACTTGATACAATTCTCTGGTGCTACATTGCTCTCTTTCCGTGGACTCTTTCCCACGCCCGAGTCATCGTCCAAATATAATTGGACGGCGCTTTTGGGAAGGTCAAGAAGATTATGGATCGCAAATAGTGTGGCGGATTTATTTGTTATTCTCTTAGCAGCTCTGAAAGCAGCCTTGATGTTATTGATATTTCTAAAAAAGAAGAGTCTGATAGGACCTGCTCTCAACTGAAGTGGTGCATCCGATTTAAAGGCTCCCCTTGACGATATGAACCATTAGTTCTTATTACTGGAATAGAAACAACAACTAGGGGGAGATCAAACACTCTTACTGCAGCTTGAGGAGATATTCAGCAGGATTTAGGAAAGCAAAAGCATGGAATAACCCGGGGATCCAATAAGGTACAATAGGTGCTTCTCGTATCGTGTCATTGTTATTACTATTCCTTTTTATTTCCGTTCGAAACTGAACGCAGGACATGCAGTAAGTGAACAATAAGGACAGGAGTCCCAGAATAGGCCACTTTACCCAAGTCTCGACAAGAGAGTCAGGGTTAAGGGAACGCAGAATTTCGATTCCTTGGGCCTACTACCTCACCAGACTAACGGACAGGATTGTAAATTAGCAGTTAAGAATAGTATAGCTTACCGATACACCTCGAAACTTCGGTCCATAGATGAAGTTAGCCAAACTATCTGAGCTCGTAAGGCTACCATGTGAACCCGCAAAGGAAGTCATCCACATGGTGAACGATTATCGCTGGTAATTCATGAGAAGAATGATAGTAAGAGAGAATACTTTCATAGATAAGAAACTGGTTTTAGTCGAAAGGCTACATATCTAAGGATGGCCATGATTTAATAAGACGGTGTTGAGTCTGGGTACCTAAGGATTTGATTTGACTATTCATCATCCCAGGGTCAACTTAGTAGATTCTCGTTAGGCCAATCATCCACATATCTTACAATCTATGCGTCCCTGAGTCACTGTTGGCGATAGGATAGACCACTATAACTGTGATCTTACACAGGTACCTAGAAGGTCAACCTAGGTACTTGTAGGTACTTTTCGGGCTCGGGCTTGGCTGTTGGAGCTCGAATTCTGTTGGAGATCGCTCAGCTCGAGATACCTCTATACATTAAATGAGCTTTTTAATCAAGGCCCCCGGTTCTGGCGAATCGCGATAGATCTAACCTTGGTATGTAAGCAATGCCAATACATACCTAACCTACCTACCTAGGTACACATCATCCCTTACTTAGCTCCTAGGTAAACATGAGATATAGAGGTCTTTATAAGCATTGTACACGTAAATTTCCCAAACGAAACGAAATCCGTGAGGTGTCACCTCATCCCTTTATCCTTGTTAGGGCTGTTGGGCCATTCAAGTTGGCCCCCAATACGCTCTCCACTCCCGCCTATCTCCCTTTTCCTATTCAGCGGCGGTCATTCTCACAATTTACTGCATCCGACTCTTTATTAGATTTCTTGTTGATAAATTAACAACGTGAGACGCATCCTCTTGGTGGGTACCTAAATGCCATTGCACGGCTTGTTCAGTCTTATCTATCTACACCAATGGCTTGGCTTGTAATGCTACTAACCGTCGCTCTTTTGCTGATAGGTGCTACGTTAGTTAGCACTGGCGTTTGCCTCCTACAGAACTATCGGGCTGCTCGATCCATTGGTATCCCCATACGCATCATTCCTATTAGCCCCCTCAACCCATTCTAGGTCTTGCTAGACCGAAAGGTCCTCTCCTTCTTCCGCCGTCTGCCTTTCGGTGACAACAGCTTCACTCGGTATAACTGGCGAGGATGGGAGGTCGAAGATAGATATCGATCCCATTCCGAAATGGGGGATATTTGGGTCTTAGTAACACCTTTCAAGAACTGGATCTATGTCAACGACCCTCAAGCTTTAATGTCACTATTTCGGAGAGGAACTGACTTTCCACGTCCCGTCTTCGTTAATGGTATGTGCGAGATTAGCCCAAGCTACCCATTTTAAGTATATGTGACGTGATGCTAACAACAATCAAATATTAGAGATCTTAAATGTATTCGGGCCTAACATATCGACTGTAAGTCAACGTCCTCACTCACGTACTAAGGATATGCTAATAGAAGCTTGTGTTTTATAGGCTGAAGGGGACAGATGGAAAACGCAGCGGAAAATAGCTACTCATTGTTTCAATGAACATAACAATGAAATCGTATGGTCAGAAGCTATTAGCTTAGCCAACGACATGCTTCACTATTGGATTGCCAAGGTATCAGTCAAATCAACTGCCGACGATCTGCGCACGCTGTCTCTACACGTGCTCTCTCGCGCAGGCTTTGGAAAGTCCTTCAAATTTGTAGGCCATGACGATAAGAAATCCTCTTCGAGTCCAGCCAACAGCTACAAGGAGTCTTTGCAGACAGTCTTGGAAAACCTCGTCCTCATTCTTGGATTAGGGACCAAGTTCCTCTCCAACCCTTGGCTTCCACAAAAGTTCCGAACCGTCCACGAGGCCTGCGTCTCGTTTCAGGCATACATGACCAGCCTATACGAGGAAGGAAAAAAGGGCATTTGCCGAGGGAGAGGTGAGGGATCATAACCTCATGACATCACTAGTCCGTGCTTCCCAGGATGAAGCAAAGACTTCAGGTGGCCTCACCGAGAGTGAGATCTACGGCAATATGTTCGCCTTCAATTTCGCCGGCCATGATACAACGGCGCATATCTTCACCTTTGCGCTGTACTTTCTAGCAGCCCACCCAGATGTCCAAGACTGGCTATCACAAGAAATACGCCATGTTCTGGGTGACCGGCCCTCATCTGAGTGGGATTATCGAGCTGATTTCCCACGCCTCAAGCGCTGCCTTTCTGTAATGTACGAAACAATACGTCTCTATACAGTCGTACCGCCAATCAAGTGGACTGGTAGCCAAGCACAATCGCTCACTGTTGGTGAGAAGACAGTTGTTCTCCCTCCTCACAGCATGATCGCGCCGAGTTACGGCTCTGTACAGACAGATCCAAGATTCTGGGGTCCTGATTCTCTGAGCTGGAAGCCTTCGCGCTGGATTAAGCCCGCCGGCTCTAACGCCGATATTCCGTCAGAGCCAGGAGAAGAGGATTTCAACATGCCCGTGCGCGGGGCTTTCATAGGCTGGTCTGATGGCACTCGTGACTGTACAGGAAGGAAGTTCTCGCAGGTTGAGTTTGTAGCAACCATGGCGGTGCTGTTCTTGGACTGGCGAGTAGATCCAGTAGTAGCCAAAGGTGAGACCCTTGACGCCGCGAGGCAACGAGTTGAGAATCTTATCAAACAGGACTCCGGGTCTGTCTTGCTGCTGCAAATGTTACATCCCGAGCGTGCACCCCTAACCTGGAAGAAGCGATAAGGGGACCCAGCGACTAACATTTACTGTTGCCTTATAAAAGGCCAGGTGATGGAAATAGAAAAACTTCATGGTTGAAGTTATTGAGGAAAAAGATAAGCTGTCATGGGTCTAGGTTAGACTGTTAAGGCTTACCCGCCTTGGTAGTGCATAGACCATATCTAGGGATGGTGATAAGCCGAAGTCCTTTATGGTCTGAGCTCTTTCAATTCACGAGGTAACAACCCTCACTTCTCTTCTCGAGGGAGCATATTTTAAGTTTTGGAATATTGACAATATAATGAGTGCTATCCATATCCAAAGATGTTCGTTTCTTGTGTTAACTAATAGCAATATCTTGAATGGTTGATTGCACTCAAGCCTCTCTGTATAAGATGATGTACGAGAAGCGAACATCACCCATCGAGCTTCCAAACCACCCCCGTGAGAAGGGCTTATAAGGTATATTTATAATACAGGAAAGCTATTACGCAACGAGCTAGGTTAGGAATATCAAGATCAAGGCCTTGCTAGATATTCGCGCATGGCTAGGCTGACAGAAGACGCGTAACTTGTATCCTGCCACTGTAGCCACCTAACTGCCGGGGTAACTAGGAAGTGAAAGAGCCTATTCATATAATTAAGGGTTTCGGATAGACTCAGTTAAGCTAGAGTAATATCTATCGTACCACTATATTCATAAAGATTCAAGGCGAGCTTCCAGAAAAAGTTTCCTTTATTATGTACCTGGTAGTTTAGGTCCATTATCATGACTAACACCATTCATCATGCAATAGAGCCGCTATGTCCACAGTAAATCTCGGTGCCAAACGCGTGTGATGGGTATAAGTAGAAAGAACAAGTAATTAAGTATGAAGGGTATAAATATGTCAACCAATAAGTCCGCCAAAGTTTAGGTGTGTTCCCTTGTACTTCGTAATTGCTAACATTCGCTCTCATTAGTCGGAAAATCAAGATTTGTCTGATGTTTTCGCTTTCGCTTTCGCTTTCGCTTTCGCTTCGTTCATTTGATTTTTATCGTAATTCATCGAATTCGTCGATTTCATTGTTAAGCTTGATGGCTTTTGGTCGATCGGAGCCTGTGCTGTTGTGGCAGGATCATTTAATCTGATTTACCACCATCGCCTCCGACGTACCGGGGCGCCATATCCCCCGGGGGCGTCCTTGGCGCCAAAACGGGTATCTCGGCGTCTGTGCATCCTGGCGCTGCAGCACGTAAAGAAGACTATAAACGTAGCGAGGAAGCTGCAGATGGCGGAGACGAGGATAGTCCAAGACGCAGCACCCCACTCGGCCTGGCTACCGTTACCAGAGTTGTTGACTTCGGACCGGATAATACTGAACGATACGAAGTCGCAAACAAGTGCGACAAGGGTGACGATGAAGTTGAGCAACGAGAACAGCGATGCGAGTAGGCTACCGACGATCCCAGCACCGAGCGCTAATAGGAATGAGATGAATGCCAGTCCCGTCGCGATCGGGTGCAAGATCATAACGCGCGTCAAGCCTTTAGACGTGTCCGCCGCATAGTCTGAGAAGTCCACATTCTGTACATTGTTCTGGACGATGGTGGCTGGGTCATAACCGACATGCGACCGGCTGCAGAAGTCCTGGCCGGAACTAAGTAGCACTCACTGTTAGCAGCGGAAATACATGATAGGGTTACTAGAAGTTGAGTAGATATCGACTTACGCCGTAGTGTCCTTCACGCAGTAGCCGAAAGTACCGAAGGTAACAGCTGGGCGACGGTCTGTTGATGTATTACTGTCATCGAGGTTGACTCTCAACATCGAAATGCTGTTCACTACAGGGGCTGAGATATCGGTGATAATCAGCAGCACCGTAGCCGCAAATAGCAGAAACGAGCCGATGTGATGGAAGAACCCTGTCTGCCGCATTTTGACCGAGGACTGCTATGCTTATACACTTGTTTGGGAAGTGGTATAGGTGAAGTATACAGTAGGTTTGAATTTGCCGATATGAATACAAAAGACTTATAACGGCCAAATAAAGAAAGATAATATTAGAAAATGGAGGGCACAGAGCTGGAACAACCGTAAGTTATATGCAAAATATTTTGGGCAAGCAATCAAGTTCATGCTATATTCAAGAAATACCCTGGCATCGCTCACATCCCAGTCTCCTTGATAATGTTCAAGCTAGGTATGAGTCGTGGCGACCTGGTGCTGGTCACACCCATGAGAACTGGCTTTCGTGGATACCTGACATCGCGACGTCATGTGGGAAACTGGTGACCCCCGTAATCAATGGGAATCAGCAACGGATAATCGGCAAGAATGTGCGAACGGAGAGAAAAGTCCTTTCTGGGCTGTGCCCTCTCTCGAGGTGTGACCTATTAACACAGCCATACGTGCAGAGCTGGAGACGATACCAATCAAGCTGTGACGTCGTGGCTTTGCAAGTCGCAAGGTAGTGCCCAGTTATGCCAAGTAATTTACAGAAGCTGGGGAAGGTATTCGTAGAATCGTACCTATGTAGGATTCTTAGTGGGGTACGGCCAGGGTTCTAGACCTTCTAAATGCCTGGCCTCTGTGCTCTCTGTGCTCTCTGTGCTCTCTGTGCCCTCTGTGCCTTGTTTTGGCTTAAAATGATGACGGCAGCCTGCAGCCAAGATGTATCAACGGCCCCGGCCGAGCCAAAGCCAACGACGCGTCATTAACTGCAGTTGGTATATGTATGTCGTACAGATATACATATGCTGGATGGTTCCAGTAAATTTAAACCGAAGTTGGAATTCGATATGAGGTCGAGATTGTAGGTCTCACGATATGCGCGTAATGATCTTTTTCGAACCGTGAAAGTCTAACGACTACTTTGCAGTTGTCTAAGTTTAACTAGATTCAAGATGCCTAAGGTAGGTCAAGTTGAAATATATGCTTCTTGCAAATCGTGTCTCAGTTGACTTTATCTTCACTGACAAATGGATTCTCTTGGTCTGAGGGAACATCACCGGGTGATTCACCGAGCAAGGAGTCGGCATTCGTTCTAAGGTTGGAATTAGTTAATAGGTCACCCCACTTCCTAGACGGATTGACCGTGTTAGAAGATGGATCGTGAGCATTCCCATTCGCAAATGCAGCTAGACTCTTCATGATGTCCGGTACCCCCTTTGCATTCCGCCGTGCTCTGATACGATCCAGGAAAAATACCTCCTTTGAAGATGGACGTTTTTTCCCGAGAAGGACAGATGCTGCTCCCTCAGCACCCTCATCTGCAAAACTGACTGAATCGCGCGATAATTGATTGGCAGTGTGCCAGTCCCGCAACGCTGGAGCCATGGGACCTGAGGGTATAGACCGATGCAAGGCGGCTGACACAAAGGTTTCTCTAGCATTATGGAATGGCCATGGCCCGTGGAGAGGGTTCTTCCTAATTGCCTCCTTATGATTGTACGTTTTGTTCGCAGCGAACATATGTAGGGTAAAGACTTTATACGAGACGCCCAGATCAGACAAGGCCGGTGTTGCCCTTGTTAATAACTTAGAGGGCGCATGAGGATTAACTGGAGTAGTTATTGTTCCCCGTATGTCGTATTCGGCCCCCCACGAAGAGGACGAGGAGGAAGACGAAGAGGCAGCGTTCGGATCTTGGTCAATGATGACACGCACGAAGGGGGAATCGTTAACGAGGGCAGTGGCAGTGCCTGGTTTGCTGGTGACGACGACGAACGAAGAATTATCCTAATTATGAAATGATAGTTAGATGATATACGACTCTGTAATAATTAAGCCTTAGAAAGAAGCCTTAGAAAGAAGCCTTGGAAAGAAGGTATAATGCCTACTTCGAGCTTCTTGAATGTCTCGACAGTTTCGTGTGTAATTTTTTGGACGGCGCGCAAAACACCGCGACGCTCCAAGAAGTTGACCGGGACTGGGATACATTTAAGATAAATTGTCCGAGAGCTTAAAGATGACTGTAAAAGATCCGCGAATGCCGAGGTCTTGCTTGACATCTTGGGCCTGCTAGTGATTCCGCAGTCTGAATATCCTAATTGTTGTCCTAATTGATGTTCTAATTGATAAGAGCTCGCCTGAGCCTGAGCCTGAGCCCGAGCCCGCGATTCGATTTTTGGTGAATTGGAGAGTCCAATGATTATCGATAAGCTTGTGCTGACAGTTGGCAGCCAGCTGGCCCTTGCTCTGATTAGCGTTGAATCTAATTGGCTCACACATACATTTCCGGTATTGCCGTTCGGTCGGATGTGGGGCAAAATGTCCCGAACTGCGGTTTCTTCGGGATACCTTGTTGTGTACATCATTTTCGTCAGTCATTGAGAATGACATATAATAAACTTTAGATCTGAATTAGTGAGTACATACACGTAGTTATTACATTCATCTGTGGAACTGTAGTATTCTCTTTCCTATTGTGGATTGTTATGATTTGATATTTCAACGTCATAGACTGCTGAGTTAGGATGAGTTTACTTTCAACTTGACTAACACTTGTATTGCCATAGTTCATCTATAGATGCGTTAGCATCTAGCAAGTGTGGTAAGCTATGTACTAAAACTACATTTGGCCTATTCTCGGGCTTAGAGTTAGCCTATGCTTTATATTTCCTATAGAGCTTATTTGTCGCCTAGTCAAAGGGGCCTCTAACAAATACATAGTATATTTTCTTCAAAGCTATGCGGTTTTCCTAGTCTGCAAGAACCGATCCGGACAAGAACCTGGCTGTTGCTTCTAAAATCCGAGCATTATTTAAAAGAACAGGTGCCAAGATACCCAGCTGTAGATAATACGCCTCTCTGGGTATCTAGTGAAATCCTACCCAAGTTAACATTACATAGGTAACCAGATATAAATGGTTAAACTGCTGTAGGCATAAAAATCCTAGCTCGTGTAAGAAAGCAAATCATTGACTGAGAGAGTTCCAGAATTTGTGAAATGGCGCAACATGCCTGCTTACTACTGAGAATGACGGATGCAATACCGAGAGAGGAGTATGATGTTGTATTATTGGGATATTTTACGCCTACACTAGTTAGACGTTGATATTTGAACAACGATAAGCATTGATTGGCTCCTGTATAGGTACCTAATCAAAGGCGATCGTCCCGAACCACTGGCTCGGGAACAAGGGGGTGCACATTCCTTATATAGTTAGTGTAAACGAACATATACATATAACAACTGATGATGATCCTGGATCTGATGTAAGAATTATCAATCCATGGAATCCAGGCCGCACATTTTGTCCTTCTCACGATGAAATCAATTAACAGGCTATCAGATATGCTTGAGACGATAGGTTATGTGTTATATATTTGTGTTATATATTTGATGAATCCTGAAACAATCAACGCATGGGCTTAACCCCTAGGAGCTCGGGCCATGGCGATCAATTAGAGCCAAGACAGCTTCATTAAGCAACGTGATGCGCCACTGTCGTAGTTGTGCATGTGTCATATGTACTATGTAGGTAGTAAGCTGCAGCCACTGCCGCCCGATATGTGTGCCTTGAAACAGCGGCTTGCAACTCATTACGGCTGAATACTACAGACGGTTGTGGGGCTAGCCTGATCCTGATTATGGGCGTTTACGTGTTTGAATGGTTGAGAGAAGGGAGCTGATTACATACACTGGTCATCCATGACCCAGAACACCGGGACGCATGTCTATTTTGGTACTAACCACTCATGTAATTTATCCTTGTCTTGTGTATCTGTGACACGCCTCCACGCTTGTATGCATGTTGGCGTAAGGGAATAACATAACCTAAAATAGTGGGGAATGTCTGTTACCAGTCATTGAAGATATTCGTTTCTTTTGTTTACTTATGTAGGTAGGTAACTATTGAATTGATATCATATTTAGGTAGGTAGGTACCTTTTGGGTTTTGTTGCGTTGGCTGGGTTGATTTATAAGGGCGATATGACTTTTTTTTTTTTTTTAACTTCGTTATGTTAACATGACGACTTAATGACTTTTGTCTTGCTTTGGTATTTGCGTGATAAGGTAAGGATTGCAGATTGCGGATATAGTAAACAACTGTTTATTATTAGATCAATTACTCGGATAATAGAAATGTTATTATTATTATACTGATCTACTGACCAAATCATTATTTTATACTTTTCATATTATATCTTAAAAGGCATCTCGTAAGATAATCAAAGGTTTATGTTATTGGCTAAGCGCCTTTTGCACCAGCCTAATAAAATGCATACCTCTTAACCTAATGCATGCAAATGTAGGCGTTGTTTCTCCGGACCAACTCGGAGAGCTGGATCCGTCAAGTTATAAGTGACATCAACTATATTACCTCCACCACAGGCTGCAGTTGAAGTCTCATGACATAGCGCCAATTTTTTTAATGTCTCTTGTTTTGATTATAGAGGCTCAAAATCAGTTCATGGCTTAAAGTGAAGGAGTAGGAAAACATAAATTGATACGTCGGATATAGTATATCGCCATCCGGAATCCTCCTGATCAAAACATGAGGCTTCACAGTTATCGTCGATCCGAGACTGGGATAAAAGCTCGGATCTTGTCTAGATCCACACGGCAGTTCTTCCATTTCGCCCAGCTCGCACTCCCTTTCTATGCGCCCCCCGCCTTCGTTCCAGCAGGGTGTTCCAGCAGGGAGGGGAAAACGCTGCATCATATGTTTTTGTAGCTATATTTTAATTGGTCTAGAGTTATGTCTAGAGTATGTATCAATGCCCCAAAGAACTGGGTACTCTCTTGGTTCGCCCATCTTGCGATCTGTAGTCGTAGGCATGCCATTACCCGAGTGCAACTAACGTGCTTTAAACTCGTATAGGCAATTTTACCAACCCCCAGGTCTCATTTTGTCCCAAGGATCCGTTTTCTACCTATGTTAAGCTGCCTAAAGTGTGCTAGACTAATTTATTCATACCGGCCAAGTGGGATTAGGCAAGTTACGCCATCCCTACTATCTTTACTGTCCCGACTTAGGCTTGGGTTCGGTCGACTATCCTAATTGAAGATAGTATATAGGATATAGCTTGCTAGTGCATCTCTAACAAGCCTAATTATCTAGGTACTTGGACACTAGGCCCGGTCAAGCGGTTTCTCAAGGCCACCCGGTATGAGGAAGGGTTGCACGTGTATCAACCAAACGGCAATGATCCCGCGCAGATCGCCAGCCACATGTACAATACCGTGCACATACATACTACCTAACCTAGATATGCACCCAGAATCCCAAGGGTGTGGTTCATTTCCTTGCCGGCTTAAGCTGTTGTACGCCCCCGGCTTTCGCCACCCCTCCGCTGCTACCTACCTACCTCATACATACTTTTAATGTATGCGTTTCGATCAATCTTTTTGCATCTGGGCACCACCGACGCCATATTCGTCATACCCAGTCTCTCGGAACAAAGTCTATACTTTGTTTTGACTGACTACATACCTAATTATCCATGAATGTATTTACTCCACCAGTGTTAGTCCTATACTACGTTATACATACCATCGGATAAAAAGGGAAAAAAAGGATCCTACATGTAGGTAGGCATTCGGCCACGAGCTAGACACGCAAACACATCGTGGCGTTTGCCTTAGGTCTTACATTAGCGCAGGATCCGGCTTCTTGGTAAATCAAGCTTCGTCAATCGGTCGAGTCGTGCTTGGGTATCATTTACTAAATCCCAGCGACCCTTTCGCTGGAAACAGGGTCCTACGTCTCTCCATCTCTGTCCGCTTTTCTACTCTCCAGATGTTTCGCCCATCGAAACATGTCCGAGTCTTTCGCTTCCAACCAGAAGATGGACTCCGACATCCCACTAGATGACGATGACCCGTCACCGTCTCCGGAAAGCAAATTATTCCAAAATTCTTCGCCTACGATGTCAATGTCGGCAGCGAGTCCAGCCCGTTCGGACGGCGATCGCATAGAATGTCTTGTTCGAAGGATGAGCAAACAAACGTTGGTGCGAGAATCGCTACTTGCATCAGCAATGGAGTCGCAAGGCTGTCTGGCCAATTCCAGCTTGCCAATAAACCCAGAGCCAATGCAAATAGAAATACAAACGTTGCCACACATATCTGAGCCTTTGAACGAGTTGGGTTATAGTTATGTTACCGAAACTCCGAGCGATCAGTACATATCACAATCAAGACCATCCCAACACTACGAGAGCATGGAAAATCTACCTGGCGATCCCATTATGGATGGGAACTTCACTTCTAGTATTGGTACGCAAGATAAACAGGAACAGCCGGAGATGAGCCTTCAGAGTCGGTTTCCAAACCTTCGTAGGCTAGACTTAATGGCGAACATGATCGAGAACGAAGAACAATGCAATGTACATATACCGAGACCGGTTACTTTAATTCCAACACCTCGACTGCCCTCTTCAGCCGACCTAGCGCCGTCCGCCGGTCCCGCCAGTCGCAGGGGTTTGCCACTACCATACGATAACAACGCGGTACTAGAGGTGGACGAAGGAATTTGCACTCAGCCTGACGAACAGGCTTCCAGTGAGATTCTAGGTTTAAGGGATGCTAGCGGTCCAGAAAGCATTAGAAAACTTGGGCATCTCAAATACAGAACATCGCTAGAGACGGCTATGCGGTGCAAGAATATGAGGAAGAGCGCGCCGAGGATGCGGAGGAGACCCAAGACACAGCCAAAGGAGACACAACAGACGGATTCAACGATAAATCCGGCATCGACGACTCCGACGACCCCGACGACCCCGACGAACTCAATGGCAGCATGATTTCGGTTTACTCTATTTTCTTTTGTGGTTTTTGGTTCATTTTCATCCTATTACATATACCCCAAGGCAGGAGGAGGTAGGCGTTGTTAGCGGTTGGGTCACGGCAGAAATAGGGAATTGCATCGCATCGGTCCATTGGTTTGTGGAAAGGTTGGGCCCGGTATACAGGAGCGTGGTTAGCATTCAACTTGGCATTTAGGGTATGCGGTTGCAGGCTGTTCAAAGACTGCGTACGTTTACGTCAACTGCATGAACCATTTATCCCTGATTTAATTACAGAAAGGGGGTTGGGAGCAAGACGGTTTGGGATACCGTTGTATATTTACACACGATATTGTTTTACATGTATATATGGCATGATGATAGTGTGTCCGCGGTTTACATTAGGTACCTAGGTAGGTAGGTACCTAACACTTCTAAGTTGATCTCAACTTGGGTCGAGGCAAGGGTTTCTAACAGAACCAATCTTACAAAACTCAACCCCAATATCAGTCGGGCAAGTTACTGCAAGTAAACCTGTGTCGATATGATTTGCATAATAAGTACCTAACCTTAGGTACTCATGTCAATTTTTAATTCTACTCTTGTTAGGTATGTTTGCCGCGTAGAACAGTGTATATTAGCTACCTTATATACTAGTGTATAAAATTTAAGTACAATTTGAATAAATATACGATGGCATTTTAATGAATTTTGGCAAACATATATCTAGGTATATAATATAAAGTTTCCATTGTATAAGTCGGTAGGTTTAAAATACCATATCAAATTCTATACAGTTTTAGCTTAAAGTGCATTCTACTGTGATTGAATACAGTCAACTTATACTTATTCTCAATGGCATGCTGAGAAGCACCAGTCTCACAGTTGTAAAGGAGAAGAATATTTAAAGTCAAAACGAATATTCATAAAAGATTCGTAATAGTTATACAGCTACATGATCCTAAACGGCCCTATGCACATACTCCATCGTAATATTTTCGTACATTCCTTTCGTAAAACCCCCCAATAACTAACTTATATATACCTACCCTTGACGCTACAATTTTCCACCTGATTGGTTCCCTTAGCCTTCTAATAGTCGCTGCTTTAGGCCCTGGGCCGCAAGCTTACCGAAGTTCTCCAACGCACCCAGGGACATAATTTCCAGCACGCTAATGGTCGTGCCGAACATTTGGGTCCAGAGACGTCGCAGTTCAACGGCCATGAGCGAGTCAAGTCCGACATCGACCAGACTAACGGAAACATCAACTTCTTCAATAGGCTTAAGCATGAATGAGTAGACGCGCTTGCCAATTTCTAGAGCGAGGAATTCGGCGCTCTCGGGCTTGTCGAGCTCGCTGGGGTTGGCGGTGACGGTGGCAAGGAACTCGCGGAAACCATCGCCTTCACCCGAGCCGCTGTCGGAATTGTCCTCCTTGGGAATGTTGTGGTAAAGACCCATGCGGCGGTCCTTCTTCCAAGCCACGTGGTTGCCAGAGTCCTCCAAGTGGGTATCGGAGTGAAGACCCATGATGATGGGTGAGGGGCCGCGGTGCAGAATGCCGAGGTGAATGTACTCAAGGACTTCACGCTCAGTAAGGAACTGAAGACCGTTAGAGCGGAGGTTGCGACGAGCCTTGTCGTTACCAACGACGACACCAATATCGTCGATAGGGCTGACAGCAATGGCAGATGCGGCAAGACCCTGACCGTTTCGGTACTGGGTGAAAGCTTCCAAGAAAGTGTTGGCGGCATTGTAGTTAGCCTGGCCGGGGACGTTGATTGTTGCGACGATGGAACTGGTGACAACGAAGAAGTCTAGCGATGCATCCTTCAGAGCGTTGTGAAGGTTCCAGGCACCATCGACTTTAGGCGAGAGACCCTCAGTCCACTCTTGGTGTGTCATCTCAGGGAAAAGAGCGTCCCGAAGAACCATGGCCAAGTGAATAACACCCTTGACAGGCTTAGGCGACTGCGCAACGGCAGACTTGACGAGCTCGAAATCTTGGATAGGTCCAGCAACCGGAGTGAGGACACATCCCTGGCTCTTCAGCTCAGCAATAAATGCCTTGTCCTCTGCGGAGCGACCAGCAGACCTGGAGATCGCGGTGATATAGCGAGCACCCCGTTCAGCCATCCACGAGGAAATAGCCTTTCCGAGACCACCGAGACCACCAGTGATAATATAAGAAGCTTCAGGGTCGAAGCTCAGTTCGCCAGTAGCGCCCTATCAAATGATTAGTAGTCTGTTTCGGTCTTGAGCATGGTTTAGACTTACACTTTGCGCCTTTCTGGACACCTCGGAAGAGATGGAGAAAGGTAAGTATCGGCCAACATTAATTGTGCCATTCTCGACCAAGAACTCCCTGTCAGGGAGCAAGGACTGGGAGAGGTCCTCTTCAACAACCTTGTTGAAGACATTGGCGACGTAGCTAGCTAGGTCGGACTCGGCCGGGTCGACCTCCAAAGTGGTCAGAGACAGGTCAAGCTCTGCACGGATGGATCGTAAAAGACCAATCGACAGACCAGACTTGGGGTTCTTGGTGTTCTTCTGCGCAGGGGGGAGTAGCCAGAGCAGCTTTCGTGACGAGATCGATTCGGCATTCTTGAGCAGATTCTTGAAGGTGGTCCAGTTCTCGGAAGAAATATCCTCAAAGAATGGTCGCTCTAGGTCAAGAGCGAAGATAACATGGTGCTCATTGGCAATGTCCTCCGATAGACCCTTCTTGACAACATCAATGCCGTACTTGGACAATCCGTCAGCCAGCTCGGAGGTTAGCTTGCTCTCCCTGTTCTCCGTGACCAAGACGACAGGCGCGTTCTTCTCGCTCGAAGCGGCCTTGGGCTGCGTGATGATGGTCGACCAGTATCGGAATGGTAAAGGTGCGTCGTATACAACATCGTCTGCACCAGTGAATCCAGCAGACTTGAGGTCTTCGTCCCAACGGGCGTTGGAAACGAAGGGTTCCCACTCACGGCCATCAGCCTCACCAGACCACCACGATGAGAAGGTTCCGAAGATGAAGTTGGGCGAGCTTCCGATGGTCGCAGGCTCAGAGAGCAGAAGTCGGCCATCCGGCTTCAGCACCGCGTTGATGTTCTTCAAGGTCTCCTTG
The DNA here is from genome assembly GCF_022478715.1 of Daldinia decipiens. Lineage (NCBI taxonomy): Eukaryota > Fungi > Ascomycota > Sordariomycetes > Xylariales > Hypoxylaceae > Daldinia > Daldinia decipiens. The sequence goes on along the minus strand of NW_026054557.1, from coordinate 154,636 downwards.
AGGAAAGGAGTTGCGTGGACAACATAGGGTGCTAGGATAAGGTCGTATGAGTGAGCCTCGAGACCTTGAGCAAGAGGGTCCTTGCTAACATCAAAGACCTTGTACTCCAGGTTGGGTGCATTGGCGAAACGCTCACGGGCTTGAGGGAAGAAGCCAGGCGAAACGTCACTGTATGTGTACACCGAGTAGGGAGGGAGCTTGCCTTCCTGGACGACCTGGGACAGGATGGTTTCGGTAGTACCACCTGCTCCGGCACCGATCTCAAGGATTCGAAGAGCGGGCCGGGAGTTTGACAATGCGCTGACGTATCCCGCATAGTCGAAGTTGATAGCAGTGTAAACATTGGAGAGTATGTCATTCTCCATCAGGAGCTGTGCAGCATCCACGGATCCAGTGTACAGTCCTTCAATGTTGTCACGGATTTGCCCGATCGCGACGGCATAAGGAGCCCTTGAGGGGATCTTGCTCAGTTGAGCATACTTGTCAGCAATTAGGCTGGCCCTCTCGCTGCTAGACAGGGAGAGGAAGTTGGAGATGTCTCCAAGAACTGGCGACTTGCCGCTAGCGGCAGCGTCAGCCTTAAGAGAGATCCACTTCCCGTACTTCTCGAAGTGGCCGTTGGTGGCCGTCTTGCCCTTAATACGCTCAGCGGAATCCAGGATAGACAGGAGAGTGTACTCTTCCAAAAGGCGGGTGGCAGCCTCATCAGATGGGGGCTTCACAAGAGTGGAAGCTTCATCTATGAAGTCGAAGTCAGGGCGCCATTCAAGATAGGCACCGTCGGTGTGGTGCTTAGGACCAGCATCCTCGTCAGGCAGAAGCGTGAAGCGGAGACCACGGATGCGCAGCAGAGCTTTTCCATCCGCCACACAATCAACATTCATAGCTGAGCCATCGGCTGTGCTCTGGGCCACAGCTCGCATCGATGATGCTCCACGGTATACCTCTAGCTCTTCAATCTCAGTAGGCACCTTAAGCTCGGTGTAGTTGCGCGGCAGACCCTTTGACCCAGCAATGATGGAAAGCTGCAAGCAAGCATCCATAGTAGTGGGGTGGAAGAGGAATGGTCCCTTCATGATCTCCTCAGTTGTGTTGACCGATGCAGCTGCAGCGTCAGTGGTTGTAGAGGCAGACAAGTCGCTTAGAAGCTGGAACTTGGGGCCATAATTAAAGCCGACCTTGGCAAAGGTGTCGAACCATCTGGTCGCATCAGCTGTTCGAGGAAGCTTGGGTGGTTGCTCAGCTGCTGGTGCTTCACTGTCAATAGCCTTAACCAAACCTTCACAGTGAGTAATCCAGGTCGTTCCATTGTGAGATGCGATGATGAACTCAAAGTAGTCAGATCCTGAGATTGGTCGGAGTGAGGTGTAGATCTCCTTTGGTGTCTCCCCTAGAACTAACGCTGTGGTAACTCGGGCGTTCTTGATGCCGTATCCTGTCTGAACACCGGTGAATTGCCGGATAGCTTCACCTGCGATGCCCACGTAACCAGCAAAAGGAACAACGGTGTCTTCACGAACCTTGTGGTCGGTGATCCATGGGACGTGGTCAGGGACAAGTATCAATCTCCAAGAAGGGTTAAGCGTGGTGCTTTCAGCAACCTTGCGGCCGAGAAGTTCGTGGTGACCATACGGACGAAGACGCCACTCCTTGGATATTCTTGGCTCATACCAGTATGTCTCCTTCAAAGACCAGGGGTATTTGGGAAGGCTGGTAATAACCTGGCCAGTTGGGTACAGAGAGGCGAAGTCGACGCTGACGTCTTGCTGGTAAAGCTGTCCTACTGCAGAGAGGAAAGACTGTGTGGAGTTCTTGTTTCTCAGCATAGTCGGGACATATTCAAACTTCGCGTTGCGGCTGGCGCAAATTTCACGAATGGGTCCCTGAAGGGTGGAGTGAGGACCGATTTCAAGGAAAAGAGGGTTCTTAACTTCCTCCGTGATGATTTGAACAGCAGAGTTGAAAAGGACAGGAGATGTCAAGTTGTCGACCCAGTATTGTGGTCCAAATTCTTTGGCGTCGGTGATCTTCCTCGCCCTCAGACTGGAGAAGAGAGGTACTTCAAGTGTCTCTCGGTCCTGAGCGAAGTTGGTGAACTCGTCGTTCAAGCATGACTTGTACGCGTCCGACAAGGCTACCATGTGGTGGGAGTGGTAAGCCATCTCCACCTTGAGAGCGCGGGCGAAAGCATCGGGCAGAGCAGCCTTGATGTTAAACAATGCCGTCTGTAGCTGATCAACGTCACCTGAGATGGTTGTGCTGGAAGGACTGTTTTCACAAGCGACGACAACTCGCTCAGGGAGGAGCTTTCGTGTCTCTTCAGCACCCAACCCGATGGCAGCCATTCCACCGGGCGTAGTGGACTGCTTTGAAACGTGGCCACGATACCAAGCTGAAGTAACAGCTTCACGTAGTGTAAGTGCCTCCGCAGCATAGGCCGCAGCAATTTCACCACTGGAGTGTCCCACCACAGCCTGCGGGCGGACACCAAGGCGCCTCAGCGCATTAACAATACCAATTTGAACAACTGTGGATAGAGGCTGGGCCAGCTCAGCACGACCCAGCTGACTCTCACCAGCGGGCTTGCTCAGCTCCTCAATGGCCCTCCATGTGGGCTTGCGATCGCCTAAGCTCTGTAAGATGTCATCCATTGCAATCACATCTTCCTTGAATCCGGGGTACGAGTTGATCAGGTCGTAACCCATCTGTGGCCATTGCGCACCTTGTCCGCTGAATACCATGACAACAGTAGGCTTCTTAGCGGGCTTGTTGGTAGGGGGAGCAAAAGTGGCCGCGTCCGCATCAGAGATAACCGAGAACGATCTCCACTTGAAATGCTCCCTGCGTCGAGCAAGGGTATATCCAATATCAGGCAGACGATCGGAGTTGTTTGAAACGTATTGCTTGAGGTTCTCAATTCCAGTCTTCAGGGAATCCTGAGAGTTAGCGGAAATAACAGCAAGCTCGGCTCCGAACCGAGACTTGGTGAAATCCTTGAGGTATTGCTCTGCGGATTCGACGATAACCTAGATATTTGTGAGTATAAGTGGAGTTGTATTAGGGGGGTAAACTTACGTGGGCATTGGTACCGCCGATACCAAAGGAGTTAACACTGATTCTGTACGCCTTTCCTTTAGGCCAAGGCATAGGCTTCACAGGAATGGAAATCTTCTTTTCCTCGAAGGGAACTATGAATATGTTAGAGTAAGTCTTCAGTGATAGCGTAGAGGGGAAGGCTCACTTCTGGGGTTAGGAACCTCGAACTTGATATTAGGAGGGATAATCTTGTGTTCTAAGGCCAAGACAGCCTTCATCAAGCTCGAGATACCCGCCGAGGCCTCCGAGTGACCAAGGTTAGGCTTGACAGACCCAATATAGATACCGTTGGGTTGGCCAAAGACATTTCCAACCGATATCGCTTCTACGGGGTCTCCTACTGGGGTTCCGGTTCCGTGACACTAGGCAAAGAGACATGTTAGTCAGATCACTATAAAGTAAAGTAGTATTAAGTAATAAATAGCAGATTCTTACCTCAACCATAGCAGTCTCAGCCGGGTCCAGACCCGCGTCGACATATGCCTTCCTCATCAGTGCCTCTTGAGCCACAATACTGGTAGCGAATAGACCAGTACTTTGGCCATCCTGGTTGACACCAGTGTTCCGGATGACTGCCCTGATTGGGTTACCGTCTCGGATAGCATCAGATAGCGGCTTAATATAGATAGCATTCACTGCTTCACCACGTCCATACCCATCAGCACGTGCGTCGAAAGTCTTGCACGAACCTTCAGGGGACATAATTCCTTCCTGTGTCATGGAAGCGGTGGTTATGGGTGTCATGTTCAGGTTGGATCCAGACACAATTGCGGCATTGCAGTCACGGTTCTGAACAGATCGAACCGCATTATGAAGCGCAATCATGGAGGAGGAACATGCTGTCTTGATGACAAAGCTTTATAATATTGTTAGCAACTGGCCGGTCTATCTTGGGTAAATGGTCGACTTACGCAGGGCCACGAAGATCATACTCGAAGGCAACCCGATTTGCTAGCATCGGGTCGAGATGGCCTGTAAGAACATACCCAGTAGGGTGCATTTCTTCTTTGGATTGTGTCTGTAACCAATCCTCTGAAAATGTGCCAACGAAGAAGCCTGTAAGACTGCCCCGGTAGTCAGTGACACCCGCACTCTCCAGACACTCACGAACAACGAGCAGGAGTAGCCGTTGTTGCGGGTCAGCCTTTTCTAGTTCGTTCCTAGTCATTGTGAATAGACCAGCGTCAAAGGCAGCTAGGTCATCTTCCAGGAAGTAGGCATGATCTTGATAGACGGTATTCGTCTTGCCCATATCGCTGTTGAATCCCTTAATGTTGTAACGGGAGATGGGTACCGGGGATCTTTGGTCCTTGCCATGGTACAATACATCCCAATAGTCTTCGGGAGTCTTAACACCGCCTGGAAGGCGCATGGCCATTCCGCAGATGGCCACGGGCTCAATGTAGCGTCCTGTTGGTTGACTCATTGCGCCGGTGCTGTCAGTTTGAACGATAACTCGACAAGTTGTGTGTTAGAAGTGAATGAAGACAGTGATTCAAAGCAAGGCGTGAGATATATCAGTCCGCTCGTCCTGTTCTATAGGGCGGATTCTGTTGGAAAGTTAATGAAGACAATGAATCAAAAACTAGAAAACCTGAGTATAATTAGCCCCCTCGACCTTTTTATAATCAAGACAGACCGAGACTCGTCTGCCTATATGCCTTCCTTCTTGCGATATCGCATTGTGTTGCGAGGCTGAAGGTGATAACATTTGCACGGACAACTACCTCATAGGTCCATCCCTCGTGCAGATCGGCAGGGGAACGCAACACTTTTGGGAAACTTAAGCTGCAACAATAAGGCCTAGAAGACTTGCATGATCCTATCCTTTTAACAAGTCATTATGGTTGAGCTAGTCTTGGACGTGATGTCAGAATCAGCAACAAAATATCCCATCGTCCCGATGCTTGGCTGCGGCTGCAGGTGCTTTTGTCATCAAGTCTAATTGGTTGAGCTTATAGTTACATTCCTGAAAGAGTATAAACTAAGTCTCAGTTAAGTCTTGATGTGCTAATATAAACGGGTTACGCATCTTACAGGCATTACCTAGTGGGCACTTCGGAAAGATTATCTACAGCAGCTTCCATATCCCCGTGTGATTCGAAACTCGGAATCGGCTGCTTATAGCTTATTAAGAAACCTCACTTATACCAGCGAAAACAGTAAGCTTGATGGTAACATCGGCTATTCGGGTTATTACGTATTCCTTTCTGACTAATTGTATTATATCAAAATTCTCACCTTACATAGACGTTCTGTATTATTAACCGGTAAGTTATTAATGATAATATGATACTTATTTAAATTATATTTGCATATTTCTTATCTAAATATTACAATTATAAGACTCCCTGTTTGATAACTACCTACCTGTAGTTGCTAAGCTTATGTCATACTTAGGTTCATAGAGGCATTATAGGTATTACGTTACGAGTATAACATCTCACATGTCTCATCGCCAAGCTATACGTAATTAATTTCCTTAGCCTCAACGGTGATCGAACCACCTTCATTCCATCACATTCGATATGCTAGTATAGCTTCGTAATCAGTTAGTATAGTGTGGAATGGGAAGCTTGTAGGGATCGAACGGGACTGCATACTAATTATTCCGAATATTTCCACCCACGTACATTATCTGATACATTAATGTACCGACGTCTATTCCGTATCTGCAGAATCAAGCCCTCCCTGCCGCGTAGGATTCCTATTGGGCCTATCTTCCTAGTCGATCTCTAGTTATAACGTTGAGACTTTGTCCTTGTTCCTGCGATGGTTTAGGTATCTTAAACGGAAAATGCCGTCCGGTCGAGCTTTGTAACTGCGACAGTGATCGTGGTATGTTTCGCAGATCTCTGTTTCGTAATATCGTGTCAAATCCTTCCCAAAGCTTATATTGCAATCCTTGTTCCTATCCACGATTATACAGATGCGGCTTTTGCCACCTTGTCCTCATCCTCCGGTTCCTCCCATGCCGATGTCACCGGCCACGGCCACGGCCACAGTCTCAGCTTGCAACATGGATCTTTTGAAAATGTACCTGGTGTCACATTGGTGTGCCCGTCGCCCCGGCTTGCTATTCCGTATTATGGATTCTCAGCCTCTTTTTCAACTTAGCTAAGCTACTTACATGTCCAGATAGGTCGGGTTCGTGAGCACCCGGGCTCCCCGTTTAAGTTGGTGAGCCCATTGGGTCTTGGCGGGCTCTTCTATCATCAACCTTGGGCATATTAGTTCGCTCGATCCTAGATACTGTGAATCCTTCGCTTTTCCCCGTTCTCGGTAGGGGTATCATGTACGCCATTTCGGCACCCCCACGGCTATCGAAGCGCCAATACGGAATGCAAAGCTTGACACATTTGTTAGTTGCGTGGCTAACTTGATGTGACACCCGGTAGTTTGCATCTAAAGGACGAGCATCCCGGTTTTTATAGTGCTTACGCCCAATTCGTTCGAACGTAAATCGGAATACGGAGCGGGCCGGAGCCGTCTGGTAGTATAATGCTTAGCAGAGTACCTAAATAAGATATTTAGTTTAGGTATTAATTATTCCGTATATTATCTCAATTCTACACGTCAAATATATTGCTTACACAGAGTCATAAACACGAATCTATAATCCTGGTACTTGAATAGGAACACTGGGATAAAGACTTCACCATTGTCGAACTTTGAGATCAGCCTCAATTACGTTTATAACTTTTATTAAGCGGGGTGGGGATCACTCGAAGTCAATCCCTTTGGTTACAGGTATATGTGGATACTACCTCTTAATATTACTATGCATTGTAAGACGTGATCCTACGCTAAGCACCTGCATTATCGTCAAGTTTCGGTCAATGCTACTGGGCAGCGTACTGGGTAATGTAGAATCCACATCTTAGTTTCGTAAGCAAGTCTCATCCTTACGGCTTCCTACGCGCCGTAGTCGCATCATGTTTCCGTCAAGAGAAGGATGATAGACCGGCAAGATGTTACCGTCTTCCCCTCCTCGAGTATTTTAAAAGCCTTTACCTATCAGAGCATCAGGTCGGAAGAAACTAGAAACCACACTTCATATCGACGCAAAGATGACTCGTGTACTTCTCACTGGTGGATCAGGCTTTATCGCAGCTCACATTTTAGAGAGTCTGCTAGAGCATGGCTACTCCGTTGTGACTACTGTTCGATCCGCACAGAAAGGGCAACAAATCCTTAACTCACACAAGCAATATGGCAAAGATAAACTCGACTACGTCGTCGTCGAAGATATCGAGAAGCCTGGAGGTATGTTACTTCTTTCCCGAATAAGTACTATAGGCAATATACTGATATAGTATCGGATAGCCTTTGATTCGGCTGTAGTATCGGACCCACCGTTCGACGCAGCTGTTCATTGTGCTAGCCCCTATCACTTCAACGCCAAAACACGTGATGAAATTCATCAACTTATCAGCACGGCTATTAATGGTACGACTGGTATCCTTAAGGCCATCAAGGCCCATGCCCCCACGGTGAAGCGCGTGGTTATCACTTCTTCGTACGCGGCTATGGTCGACTACGGCAAGCCGTTGACACATGTCTACAGCGAAGTAGATTGGAACCCAATCACCGAGGAGCAAGCCTATTCAAGTGCCCCATTCGCTTACCTAGCAAGCAAGACCTTCTCCGAGAAGGCAGCCTGGGATTTTGTCAAGGATGAAAAGCCTGGTTTTGCCCTCACCACTATCAACCCACCCATGGTCTATGGCCCTGTCATTCACGCACTCTCCTCCCTTGACTCGATTAATACTAGCAATGCTCGGTTCGTGAGCCTACTCAGAGGAAGCCCCACAACCCCTTGCCCTCCTACAGTCAACTATCTCTTCGTGGACGTGCGAGACCTAGCCTTGGCGCACGTCCGAGCTTTGGAGAAACCGGAGGCAGCAGGCCAGCGTTTCCTAGTTACTGCAGGAAACTACAGCAATGCCGAAGCCGCTCAGATTATAGGCGAAGAATATCCCGAGTATAAGGACAAGATGCCAGTTGGCGAGGCCTTAAAGCCTGGCGAGAGACCCGCCACGGGGGTGAATGGGTACGACAACAGAAAGAGTATCGAGGTTCTTGGTTTGAAGTACAGGACATTCAAGGAATCCGTTGTGGGTGTTGTGGATAGCATCAAGGGGTTGCTATAAGATAGTTTTTGCAACGAATTGATGTACATAGATGTAGCCTGAATATTCTAAAATCTACGCCATACTGAACATATTTTAAATTTTAGATGCGATCATCTTGTTATGCATATCTTAGCTCGAAATAGTCAAGTGTATAACTTAGTAAGTAAATAAAAACGTGCTAGCATCACATCGGTGATAATAAGTTAAACTTCGGAGATAAATTGTGATAGAACTTGTAGTTTGAAGTGATATGTACGTCGTTTTAGACTTCGCATAAATGGAACAACCTTGGTGCACAGGGACGCTTGCGTGCAATTAGGCGTGCCTAGGCACTTATTAGGTGACTTATGTATTGTACGTGCATTATTTGTCATCTATCCGGACTCCCTGCCCCTGCCTAGTACTATAGGCTATGTGGGACATGGCTTTATTGAAGATCCCTACTAGCCTCATAAGCAAATCCCGGTAAGCCTCGTGTACTACCTGGGTATATGTATCATTGAAAGGTTTGCGTAAAGAAAATGCAACGATAATAAAGTAATAAAAGACGAAAAATAAATAATTCATTCATTACTTAATATATTATAAAGTGTACGATGAAGAGACAAATATATTATAAAGCCACATTATTTTATGAGTCGTGTTATCTGAAATAATTACCCAAAGTATCTAATGTAGTTCGAGCATCTCGGTATGACTCCTGCCACATAAATGGAGACAATGGTTCCTTTGAACAGGATTCGACTCCATTAGACCACTTATACAAACAAAACTTGCGTAATGCGGACAACTATACCCTTGATCTACTTCCTTATTCACTGATCAATGCTATGCCCTCGAGTGCTAAAAGGGAACAACAATAGATAAAATGTTATTGGCTTAGACAACAATGAGGCCTTCCTCACAAAACAAGGTATCCGCAGTTTATTGCCTTCTGATTGAACATATCCTAATCTTGAATTCATTAAGCAAAAATTGTGCTCTTCTAGTAGTCGAGGACATAGCCCTTTACCTTACCTAAGCTTTATTATCATGCTCTAGTTGGATACATGTCGCTTTAATGTAGTAAAATAAATGTTTCTTAGGTCTCCCTTACATCTCCATTTTTTATGGAGACTACTCGAAATATCCCTTATCTAACCTATGCAGATCTGAACATAGCCCTTATTTCTTAACCAACAGTCCAGGACCTACCAATATAACACGTGAGATAATAATGGCCGCACCACCCTACGAACGTTAGCAATCTGCATGTGGTTATTATTTGCTTCCGTTAGATATACTTACCACAAGCAGTGACACACCACCAAAGATCTTGAGACCAGAATAAGCGCCGTCCTGGGCAGTCACAATAGCTCCGGCGATAGGGCTGCCGAATAGGGCACCGAATGAGGAGAAAGCATACAATGTGCCAACTCGGAAGCCCAACTTCTGGATATCAGATATGGAGGCCACCAATGCGGGGATGATGGCCAGCGTTAATCCTGAAGCAAATCCGTACAGCACGGCAAAGACGATAATTGGAGCAACCGAGGCGGCTGGTAGCCACAGAGCAAGGGTGATGATTCCAGAGAAAAGTGTGAAGATGATGCAGACGTTGAAAACTCCATATACGTCTCCAAGATGAGCTGGGAAGATTCTTCCGAAAATACTTGCCGCATTAATGATTGGAACAAGATAGTTGGCGAGATCGGCCGACATGCCTGTTTCCTTCGCCTCAACAATAATGAAGTTGAACGGGAGGAAAGCACCGAAGTAGACGAAGAATGAACCGATAGCGAGAAGTAGGAACGGTAACTCGGTAAAAGGAACAAAATATTCCTTAATAGTAAAGGGCTTTCGAACAGGAGGGAGACGAGACTTGATCGCAATGTTGCCGAAGATCAAAAGTCCCAGGATTAAGAAGGCAACACTACGCATAGCCCATCCAAAGCCGACCTCGACAATCAAGTGTTGGACCATAATTGGAAGTACTACGCCGCCAAGACTAGATCCAGAGACCATAATACCGAATGCTAACGCTCGGTGTCTCTTGAACCAGGTTCCGGCCGCAGCAATAGCTAAGCGATGTTAACTACAGGTTCCGCCCTCGCGGTTATGCAGATATTACTCACTGGGATAAAATAGAAAACTGGTTCCAATTCCACTGCATATGGCCTGGGCAAGGAAGAATTGGTAGTACTCTTTAGATATCGAGATCATCATCATTCCCAAAACATGCAGAATGGATCCAAAAAGCAGCGGCCATCGTGGGCCATAGTTGTCAGCTACTTTGCCAGAAATTAAACCCTGTGAAACGATTAGCAATGGAGCAAACGAAAAGGGCGTGCTATGATGGTCCCACGAGGAAGAAGAGCATGAATGATTCTGCTGCTGGTATCCATGCTACGTCGCTAGGCGTATACGCTGCGAGTTGATTGGCTTGATAATAGTCCTGGAAAACACCAATACCTATTATCTTAGTCAGCGATATGTTATATTATATATTATATTAGATCTTAGTCTTCATAAGCATTGGCACCCTACAATTCACCCAACCAAAACTGGAGAAAACTGTACAGAATCCACCAGCAATGCAGAACCATGCCTCAAACCCTCCATCTGGGAACGCGTTTGGGTCAGGGCCAGAAGGAGGCGTGCTCTCGGCTTGCTCTGACGTCGGATCCGAAGTATATCCATTCTCGGGTGAGCCGTTCTCGAACTTTTCTGATTTGCGATCGCTCGAGTCGTCAAGCACAGTCGGGGCCTGAGACTCAATATCCGCGTTGGACTTCATCTTGACTGGCTATGGACAAGCAAAGCTAAGGGAAGAATTGAGGAATTAATTGTCGACAAAGTATGGAATTTCAAGAGTGACTCTTGTGTCATGTACTTATAATCGGTCAACAATTAGAAATATAATCCGTTATATATCCGATATCTCCAGACACCGACTCTAGTCCTCATTCGGAACCATCTTTCGTCAAAAGAATGCTTGGCGCAGATAAGTATACTAATCCCTATAGGGCATCATCTTTCGGTTTGAAGCCTTGGCGCACGGAAGAGCCGCATTGGCGCTGCAATATGCGGCAGATTATGGACTTACAGATTTAGTACGGAATATACATAGGTACATGCAAGGAAATATGTACCTAGAGCAGATCAATTAATACATGTAACATTCTGAAGCAGATAAGATTGGTCTTCTCAATAGGTTAAGAAGTAGGTTAGGTACCTAAGGTACTTTACCTGCTTAATATTTGATTAAATATGAACAATTGAAAATAACTTATACAATTGTTAACTACATATGATACAAATGGATTATAAAACAAAGTTCACAAGTTGCCACAACGTGGCATCACAAGGTCTATATGTACTTCTGACCCCTGTGCGCGTCTTGACGTTGTCAGATTATTAAGGTACTGTCAGCTTGCAGGAAGACTGATTGTCGAAAGGAATGTCATCCTGCACTGCAGTTTAGATGCATATAGATACCTGGATACCTACCTAGGTACCTAGGTATATAGGTAAGCAGCCAATCTCTTTGCATATATGTAACAGTTAGGTAGCTTAATTATTTACAGGTCACCTTACCCTGTACATACCTAGGGGTCCTATTAGTTGCAACACCATTCAACGCCACTTTTTTTTTTTTTTTTTTTTGAAACCCCACCCCTAATATCATACCACTACGATAACACACGATAAATCAGCCATCGTATGCATCTGCTAACAATTGATTTGTACATCTTAACTCCTTGTAGATTTCTAAAGTAAAACAATAGCCGTTAACCGCATCGACCATTTATCATCTAATGCCTTAATTATTACTTAACTCACTATGACTCGGTGCCTTATGAGATCTTCGAAATCTAGATTAACCGATTGCTATATTGGATGCATGTTTCGTCCTTACTCGTGAGTGGTCTTTATTTCAGCTATCGAATCGCCTTGTCGTTCCTAGCATATCAAGTAAGCATTTCCTATACATATGTCTTGGTATTGGGAAGATTGAAGAAGTTTCTAGATCTGTGGGGCGAGGAAAAACTGCAGTGTCCAATTAAGAAGATGTACGCTTTAGGTATCAAATTTAGATGCCAAGATACCGAGAAGAGGTCACTCAAGGTTGGTTGCAGGTACTCTGGTCTCAATGACAAGTTTTCTACATAATGTATTATATAATGCCCTGCAAGTAATGACCCATTGATAAAAGCGGTGCATTGTCTTATCTCACGGCATCATGAGGCGATGACTGACAAAAAGCATTTAGGCGCATGGCGAAGTTCATTGCGAAGGCCGAGATGAAGAACACAGCTTACAAATAAGCACGAAGTTATGGTTTGAATTAAAAGTATGAGCTTATTGACAGGTAGTTAGTATAACGAATTGAATGTAACCATAAAACGTCTAAACTTTGAAATTGATGTAGCTACCACCTATACTCACATAATATATCCTGAGTCTTTAGTAATGGCATTTTGCGGAATTCTCCCAAATAAAGCAGTCTTCACGTAATCTAAATACTACACGATGTATATTATATAAATACCTACTAAATATAACTATAAATCGGATATCAACTGAGAAACTTCTTTTCTTGGATTGCCTAGTTAACAGTTATTCCCTATCTGTGGTTGCAATAGAAGCATGTGTGTAGTATCCCAACTAGGACAATTACCGAGATGTTGGTCAAGATTCAACAGCATATCACGATCATTTACTCAATGAACGGCAGATATCGGTCAATAGATTGCCTCTCGAGAATCTCTACTATGATCTTACCAATGTAGTTCGTGGACAGGTGGAAGTGGAATCGGTCTTCCTGAGCCCCCTCCCTGCAGATTCACGAACTCAACCCCTTTCCCCCGATCTAGTATCATCGCCGTGAACGGCCTCGCCTCAAATGTGGACTGATCGTAAACTCGGCGGTATAAGAGTGCGCGCCGCCCGCCTGTGCGCTGGCTGAAAGACCTTGAGATGCTACCCGACCAATAAACACAGAGTGCGAGCTAGATCTCCTCCATAAGATTCTTATAAGATCTATTTTAGCTAGCATCTAGCTGTCAACCCGAATAAGATGACGGTATCGAAACATAAGACACGAAACCCCGGGTAGGCTATTTAATAAGACATGCTATACCAACTAAACCCTTTTTCGAGAGCAACTTATAAAGGGGTTGTACGGTCCTTGATATAGTGAACCGTTCCTCTGACTATAACTACTAAGATCGCTACTAGAATCACTCGCGACGCTGCTGTTATCATCGTTAATTTCCCCTAGACCTATTATGACATTGTCTTCGTGTAGGCCACCATTGTCAATGTCATCGATGATACTATTTCCGCACTGACTACGATCGTTGTCGTCCCCCTTCTTAATGTGATCCGGGAGAGCTGGGAGGTCTCCGCCCCAACCATTCAAGTTGTAGTCGATGACGTACTCGGAGTTGTCATCATCATATACTAAGTATGGGTATCGGTCTTGGTCGTCTTGGTTGTCTTGGCGTTGACTAAACCACAACTCCATCTCAAATGTCCCGATCCGAATAAATGCTTTGTGGTGAGACCCAGACTGATGCTTCTGCTGCAATATCAAGCCCTTCGACTCTCCATCGCCCCTGGTAACCTCCAGTAAGTAATGGCAATGGCGATAGCGCGATGCAGACACAAGAATGTGAAATTCTTCGGCGGATGCGTCACGGTACTCGCTATCAAGGTGCCAAGTGCAATTAAGAAATAATAGCACATATGGAACTATTTCATTACCATATTCGCTACTCTCGAATAGGAGCCGCACTTTTAACAAATGCCCCGATAGCAGAAGCCGAGCCTGCTGAACGTCGCCAAAAGGGTCTTCGGGATTGGCGAGTATTACATCGACGTCACGGACCTTTAAAAAGACATCGTACTCAGCATATGTAGTCGAAGCCCAGGCCCCAGGACCAGGTTGGGAAATTGGTGTTTTGGCGGTCTCTGACCAAGCTACCACGCTGCCACAGCAGATCGACGGGTAGATGGGCGCGCCAGTGGCCGGCGATGTAGTCTTGCGGACTACCGAAGTAAGAAGCGAACTGTTTCGGTATAGCAGAGAAGGCAGAAAATCTGGATGTGCAACTCCGGTCAGGAGATGTATGCTTTTCGGGGGACAAGAGGATTATAATAAACGAATCACTCACCTATCGCTCGAGTTCGTTAAATTCCGCAGGACGTAGTTATCACGTAGTCTGACCCATTCGTCGAGCGGTCTCTCAAATATCCAATAATTCCCCCCCATAACGGGATGCGCGAGGTTCTGGCCATCCTCGCCGACAAGAAGCACCATATTGCGGTAAGCCATATTAGACGGGGACGGCAGCATCTGCGTCGAATCCGTCAGCGCGCTCTTCTTCCATGTTCCAAATACAGAGTCTTCTAAACACTGCCAGCTCATCCCTGTGCGGCCAAAAGCCAGTACTCGTTTGGATAACAGATGTTCCTGCATTGGCACTGGTTGGTTCTCTTGTACTCATTATCGTCGCCCAGCAATAGCTTAGTGCCACATAACCATTGGCAGCACACTTGCAGTCCAGAAATGCTCCACCCACAAGTCGAAGTTGGCCGTCGCCGTCTTGGCCAACCTCGATTAGCCTAGTAGGCTTGGAGGCACTTTGCAGCGAGGACGCATCGCGCTGTCGGCATCTTCCGTAATTCGCGCGACATTTCGTTAGACACTCTCTTGCCCTGTCCCAGATCGCTTCATCAGTATACTTAGTTTCAACACCCGCGATGGTGGAAGGGAAATTACCCGAGCTGGGATCATCTGAAGGGATCTATCAGTTCGAGTCCGTCATGTTGCGCTATTGCTGACACTATTCCGCAGCTGTGACTCACCTGACGAAAAAGATCTGATGGTGAAAGTAGTATCGTCGTGTTGGATTCGGATATGAACTCTGTTATTTACGCTCGGGACGCCCAGGGGTTCGTCTCGACCGAGGCAAAGAACGAAACCCGGATCATAGGGGTATTTCAACGGTTCTAGATCCTCTGCGCATTGAAGAAACCCAGCGCTGGCAAATGTCGCATTCGCACTCGTCGAATTCCGTAGTAGCGTTGTCGAGGTCCAGCGTGAAGAGGTCTGAGATGTCTTTAAAGAAATCCTCGTCTTGCCACGGCGGGACGGGCCAGCGAAGAAGCCAAGGCTCGGTTTCCAAGAAGGCTGCCGCTGTCTGAATATGCGGCTTCGGATGCTGCCATCCTTGCGGATCAGTTACACGGTATATTTCAGCTAGGTTAATAGCTGTCTATACGTATGATAGGGAAAGAAGAAAGAGAAACGACCTTCCTCGGGTTACATACCGCCCTCGCCTTGGTTTATTGACTGCTTGTCCTCGGCAATAGTATATTCCATTGCCCTTGCGGGGTCTATTCGCGGGCGATTTTGAGAGTTTCCCTCATCGTTAGGGATTTTAATGACATCCATAATGAGCGGTATTCTTTCAAGCATTCGCTGACGGTGGTGTATTTTTTCAGCGAACATGCCGTATAACAATGCCCACGATTGCCGGTCATGTTCGGATGGCAACTACATGTCTTCGTACTTATCATCGTAATCATCTTTTCGGCCGAAGAATGATGGCATCGCTGTATCCTACCTAGGTAGAGATTGTATAGACTAAAATCTAGGGAATGCAGACATGATGTTCTTGTCTGACATACGCTTGACGGCGGAATAAATATGCAGCTGATGAAGGAGGGGTCAATTGGATGCCTGATCGGTACAGGTGCTCAGCTCAACTTGATACAGTAGGATTATTACGCTCCTGCATTGGCGTCGATGTGGCCAGCCGGGATAGGTAATCTTACACACAGGGATACTACAGAACGCCAAGTTATTCTGTTTATACCCCGGCTCAAAATATAGGACAAATCTTTTATATTATCAGAGTTCACCTTTCCCCCTTTAACCGTGAACCCAAGTACGATTATCGTGTCGAAAGAACACCAAGAGCTTTTTACTTACTTACCTACCTATGTACCTAGGTAGGCAACTGTTGAGCCGAGATGTAATTTGATACAGATAGAGATTAAGGTGACGGTGTTGGAGTTGTTTGTATCAAGGAATAAAAGGAGTAGCTTAACCTGTATACACCTACGTACTCTTGACTAAAATATTTCATATTGTACTTAACAACAGTCCCTCAATGTCTAGTCTTAAAAACTTAACATTTAAATATACTTGTTAACTACCTCCTGAGGTGCTTAAGTTGAAGTATGAACAACTGACTCTAGTTAAGACTGGGTTACCGTGATAATTGTATTCCTGGCGTATAGTGGCGAATCAAGGCCCTAGAGGTGTTTAGAAGCTGAAAATTCGATGAAGATTCAACCCTTCTCCAAGTTAGCAGGTTATCGTGATTCGATCATCATACTAAGATCGTAATTCACTTGCATTTTACCCCAAGAACTCCTATATTTTTTAAACAATTTTATAAGCCAAGGTTCTTCGGCGTCGCTCGCATCTCTTGTAGGGGTATACTAGTGCTAATTCGATGAATCGCAATTTTTGTACAAAGTAAAATTGGGCGAGACTCTACTCAAGTTCTATCTTGACCAGCCACCCAATGGCTCAGCAATGTCCGCAAATGTCATCATCGACAGTCCCCAACGTGTATTGGGGCCTTCCATCATGTGCATGTTCTGTATCCACAACCATTCCCGCTCGTGGCCCGGATGGAGCCGAAAATACTGTCGAGCGCTCCAAGATGGATAAGTTGTTGCGTGACCACCATATGTTCCCATTTCTATTCGATGGAAATACTCCATTGACTGACATACGTAATGCGCCATCCTTGTCCCCTCGTTTTGAATGTCTTGTATCGAGCGGCCAGTACTTATATTGGGTAATAGAGTGTCCCGGTTTGGAGATTCCGACGGGCTCGCCGCATCTATCACTGTGGCACCATCTTGGTGCAGGAGATCTTTGAGATCAATCTGCCGGCCTAGCCTTGCTTGAACAAGGTTATGTATTTGAATAACAGTACTATATAGCTGAGTACCGACCGACCAGCACATAACGACAGGGACTGCGACGCAGAGCGATTCAAACTCAAAACAGAACGGGAAGATCTTATCTGAAGGGTCGGCATCGGCCGGATTTACTGCGCGGCTTGGTACAGACCAGGATCGAGGAGTTGGCGAAGCTTTCCAGAATGCATCGTGCCAGTATTCCACAGACTCCACCATAGCTAATATTGACTGCGTAACCGCTGCCGATTCCCTTAGAAGAACACTGTGGTCGCTAATCAAAGGAAGAGCAACAGATCGTTCAAGAATGCTGGGGAAGTCTGCAATCATCCTATAAACCTCGTCAAGAGCTACGGTTAAGCCTGACTCGGTTACAATTTGTCGCCATATATCGTTTTCGAGAATTTGTGCTTGTCTCTTCGTCAGAGCTTCCAGGGTCTGCTAGATAGTTAGAAGAAAAACTGGAAGGCTTCCTTCCTTACACTTACGCAGACAATCCTCATACGCGAAAACAGATGCCGCCATGCTGGAGTACTCTTCATTTCCGGGTCACGCAGTCGAAGGATTTCTGCAATACCGCGTGCGTGGACACTCCAACCATTTTCTGCAGGACATACAAAGAGCTATAATATTTGTCAGCAATGCTGTGATCAAGAAGGAAGTGTGGTACTAAGAGACATAGTAGATCGTATCTAGGCTCAAAGACTAGGTAGTCTTGCTAGGGTACTTCAAGACATCCCCTATACGTACTTCACATGTCGATAGAACCACTATAGTTGCCAATGTCTCTTCTAGAAACCTCCTTTCCGAGTCGACTAAATCGGAGTAGAGATGCTGCAGGGCGGTGTTATACTGGTCAAGGCATTGATATAACGAAGGGCCTCCTGTACCAGTAACATGGAGCTGGGTGAGACAGAATGCGAAGAGGGCGGTGTCGAGTGATCTGCTAGGCTCATTGAGATCTGTTATATGGTAGACCCATGAAAAGCTCCCCTCACTAGAAACCGAGTGTTTTGGGAGATACATAGCTTCCAGCAGCTCGACAGCGTACATTCGAAACTCACGGCAATTGTGCGAAGACTTGGAGAACAGTTGGTGCAAGGTTGCTTCTGCTTTTGGATTAGGCGAAGCGCTTTTCGGCACCTCCTGCGCTCTGAGTCCCGACAATACCGACATCGCAGTAGTCGACGGACACGAAGGAGTCCGATTGACAAATATTAGATCTCGACCATAACCAGTACATTGTCGTTTTGATTTGATACACTTTAAGCAAAAGGGTCGTGTCATATCACACTACCAGGGGATGATGTCAGCAAAGTCTACCAATATAAATGCTAGCGAGTTTGGCAGAATGGTATAGATTAGAAGTTTATCCCTGGAATATCAAAGTAGGAATATCAAAAGTATCCAGATCGACACCCGTGTTGATTACGTCATGGGCTATTAATCGCGTACCTTCAATCGCTTCAGTCTGCAGGTGTTGCAAGCCTGCGACTTCCCTGCGACGCCAACCATGTGGAGCTTGATAATGCGAAATATAGCATAAGAGTATAAGGCAGTCAGTATAGGCGCTCAAGAATCGCCTGATTGCTAATTGTTAATAAGACGTATCGTTTATTTTGACACTATTCCGAGTGGATGATGAGGTGGTCTTCAGACGCAATATTCACGGCCCAAACTTTACCGTAAACTTAATATTAAGGTTAAACCGGTAAGAGCCGAACTGCATGAGACGGGAGCTAAATAAGGCTGAACCTTAATCCGCCCGGGAGTACTAGGCTAGATGAGTACTAGCGTATATCATTTCTTAAGTAATAATTCCCTTAGTTAAATGCATATACACATTGTAATGCATATTTGTATTGAATGATATTCCATAGCGATATTGTAGCTCGGAGCAACGCCTTGGCCGACTTGGCCCGGTATACGGAAGTGTACGGAAGTGTAAATCATCAAAAGTAGGTTTTCGATGGTAGTGATGACCGCTATGTGAGAACTGATCTCCCTTGGTATCTTTAATAAAGAATCTCCATGATTACGGTGGGTTCGGGACAAGAGGCCCTAATGATAAATTTGAAAGTTATATTTTCATCCCTTGGAATGATGCGACACCGGGGCCCGCTCCGCTTGAATTAACTTAGTTTTCTGCTCCCTAGTTACCTCAATATCTATTATGTGTTGAGATCATGGACTTTCTTGCCGAACTAGCGTTACCTACTAAGTAATGGGGTCATCTTTTTCAAATCGCGCAAGGGCTCTGATCTCATCGAAAGAGGCCAATTAAGTGTAGAAATAAGATAAAGTGGTAATTAATCGACAGTTTTATCACGGAAGACAGAGTTGCCAGTGGCCTCTGCTATGACTGCTTTGTTAGTTTAGGTAGTTGGAAACAAATGAGGGACGCTAAAGACACGAACTTCCTTTGTATTAATAACAATATAGGGTAAGTCAAAGCACCCTTACGGGGGCCACCTTAATAGGGACCACCTCAAAAATGCAACACGTTTACAATGAGGTTTATATACAAATTATTATATAATTTTATTAATTTTTAATTAATTAAAAAATAAAATTTATTATTTAAATCTTTATCTTTTTATAATTCTAAAATATTTACTCTTTTAACTTAATTACATTATGTTACAACAATAAATAACATTTTTAACAGCATATCCCTATGGTAAACGTTTAAAAAATATTTTATATTATAATATTATTTTACGGACTAAATATTAAACTGTAAAATATAAAATAATTATTTAAAGAAATGTTAAAAATTATTAAAGTATTAAAAAAAGGAATTAATTAATTAAGCCGTTATATTAAGTTATATTAATTATACGTTTTTTTATATTAATTTAAAGATATTATAAAAAAATTATTAATCTATAATTATTAACCTAATATCTTTAATAAATATTAATATATATAATTTTTATTTCATTATTTTAATATTAAATTAGTTAAGATTTATTTAATTAATTATAAACAAATTAACAAGGTTATAATTAATAATATTAATATTTTTTTTAACCGATTTAAAATTTTTAAGATTAAGAATATCCCGGTTAAATATACGTATAGCATTAATAAAATAAAGATTATAAAAAAGGTTAAAAATAATAAAATAATTATTGGTAAAATTTATAAAAAGTGTATTATAATTAAAGATTGTAGTAATAAAATTTAAATATTAATTATTAAATATGTTAGTAGCAACAGCTAATTTTTAAATTTCTTTATTATATATATAAATAAATATATATAATAATAATAATTTCCTAACGATAAAAACGTTAAATTTAAGGATTAAAAATTTATTATGTTTTTTAATGGTTGGATTAATAATAATATTACATTTAAATGGTTTTATAAGGTTTTTTTAAAAGAAACAAAATTATTAAATTATTAATAATAACGATTATTAATCCTTAACAGTTATAATAACCATACCATAATAGAATTTTTTAAGAATATTTTATAAATAAGGTTTATATTGAACAAGACTTAAACGTCTTGGCCTTGGATCAAGCCTTATTAGACCTGATATCAAGGACTTTTAAATAATGAAACTGATGAAAAAGAATGACTTGTATTAAAAGTGGATGATACTATGTAAAATGGGTGTGTGCGACCATAAATGGTACTTATACTAAGAATATGATCACATGATCAGGGTCAAGGTCACCTGATACACCAGCACCAGTTTAATATTATTTTTATCCTAACATATTTATTATATATTTTATAAATTATTAACGTGGGTATATTTTTATTAATAAAACAAAATTATTATTATAAGTCAAAGCACCTTTACGGGGGCCACCTTAATGGGGGCCACCTTAAAAACGCAACGCGTTTACGATGAGGTTTATATATAAATTATTATATAATTTTATTAGTTTTTAGTTAATTAAAAAATAAAATTTATTATTTAAATCTTTATTTTTTTACGATTCTAAAATGCCTATTTTTTCAGCTTAATTGTGTTGCGCTATAGCAATAAATAACGTTTTTAACGGTGCATCCTTGCGGCAAGCGTTTAAAAAATATTTTATATTACGATATTATCTTACGGACTGAATATTGGGCTGTAGAACACAAGATAACTATTTAAAGGAACGTTAGAAACTATTAAAATATTAAGAAAAAGAATTAACCGATTAGGTTATTATGTTAAGCTATATTAGCTATACGCTTCCCTTATATCGATTTAAAGATATTACGAGAAGATTATTAACCCATAATTATTGGCCCGATACCTTTAATAAACATTAATATATATAATTTTTATTTTATTATTTTAATATTAAATCGGTTAAGGCTTATTTAATCGATTATAAACAAATTAACGAGGTTATAACTAATAATATTAATATCTTTTTTGACCAACTCGAAGCCTCTAGGATTAAGAATATCCCGGTTAGGCATACGTATAGCGTTAACAAGATAGGGATTATGAAAAGGGTTAGGAATAACGGAATAATTATCGGCGAGGTTTATAAGAAACGTATCGTAATTAAAAACTGTAGTAATAAAACCTAGACGTCAATTATTAAGTGTGTTAGTGGCAACGGCCAATTTTTAAATCCCCTTATTATATATACAAGTAAATATGTATAATAACAGTGGTTTCCTAACAATGAGGACGTTAGATTTAAAGGCTGGAAGTTCACTACTGAACTGGTGCTGGTGTATCAGGTGACCTTGATCCTGATCATGTGATCATATTCTTAGTATAAGTACCATTTATGGTCGCACACACCCATTTTACATAGTATCATCCACTTTTAATACAAGTCATTCCCTTTCCTTCATCACCACCATTTAAAAGTCCTTGATATCAGGTCTAATAGGGCTTGATCCAAGGCTAAAACGTTTAAGTCTTGTTCACTACGTTTCCTAATGGCTGGACTAATAATAATATTGCACTTGAATAGTTTCGTAAGGTTTTTTTAAAAGAAACGAGGTTATTAAATCGTTAGCAATGGCGATTATTAATCCTCGACGGTTACGGTAGCCATACCACGATAAAATTCCTTTGGGAATATTTTATAAATAAGGTTTATGTTATCTTTATCCCGGCATATTCATTGTACGTTTTATAAGTTACTAACGTGGATGTATTTTTATTAATAAAACGAAGTTATTGTCGTAAACTTACTGAGGTATGCTAGTTATATTATATTTTTAATCCCGGTAAAAGGGAATTTATTACGGCTTATTAAATAGCACGAAAAAAATGTTTAATTAAATATAATATATTGGCTGGTTAGAAGGTTACAGGGATTTATTTTAAGGATTGGAATAAGTTATTAAATTACCGGTTTATGTTCCAAGAGGTTCCCGGTACTACCCCGGCCCCCCCGAGCCTTATTTCTAACCTAAAAAAGCTTAATTTTATCGAAAATATAGCCTTAATCCTTTTAGCAACGCTTTTAAATTCATAAAATATTAATATTTTAGTTAAAAAACTATTTAAGGTCGATATAACGTTTGCTAAACCCGCGGTAAGGTTTTTATTTAATAAAATCGGTAAAGCCTTTAATAAGGTTATTATAAAATTAGCCATAATAAAGGCCTACGCCGAGTATTTAGAAAAGGCATTAGTAAATACGAAGCTGTAAAAACGGCGTAAGGTATTACCTGACCCGAATTTAACGTTTGTAAATATTAAAGCTATTATAAAAGAGAAAGAGTAGTTAAAAGCTTAGGAATCAAGTGGTGCAGTTATAATCAACAATTTTAATACCAATTTGGAAAATAAAGCCTTATTAATTAAATCGATAATAGAGGATTGTATTATTATTAAAATATAATAAATTATAAATTAATTAAATTTAATTTAATTAAATAACGTTAAATTAAAGTTAAGGTATTTGTTTTAAAGGTTTAAAAATTTGAGGTGGCCCCCATTAAAATGGCCCCCGTAAGGGTGCTTTGACTTAAATTTATTAAAATATATTAATTATATTATATTTTTAATCTTGGTAAAAAAGAATTTATTACAACTTATTAAATAGTACAAAAAGAATATTTAACTAAATATAATATATTAGTTAGTTAAAAGGTTACAAGGATTTATTTTAAAGATTAAAATAAGTTATTAAATTATTGGTTTGTATTTCGAGAGGTTTCCAATATTATTCCAGCCTTTTTAAACCTTATTTCTAACTTAAAAAAGTTTAATTTTATTAAAAATATAACTTTAATCCCTTTAGCAACGCCTTTAAATTCATAAGATATTAATATTTTAATTAAAAAACTATTTAAGGTTAATATAACATTTATTAAATTTGTAATAAAATTTTTATTTAATAAAATTAATAAGACCTTTAATAAGATTATTATGAAATTAATTATAATAAAGGTTTATATCGAATATTTAAAAAAGGTATTAATAAATACAAAGCCACAAAAATAGCGTAAGATATTATTTAATCTAAATTTAACATTTATAAATATTAAAACTATTATGAAAAAGAAGGAGTAATTAAAGACCTAAAAATTAAGTAATACAATTATAATTAATAATTTCAATATTAATTTAAAAAATAAAGCCTTATTAATTAAGTCGATAGTAAAAGATTATATCGTTATTAAAATATAATAAATTATAAATTAATTAAATTTAATTTAATTAAATAACGTTGAATTAAAGTTAAGGTACTTATTTTAAAGGTCTAAAAATTTGAGGTGGCCCCCACTAGGGTGGCCCCTGTAAGGGTGCTTTGACTTATCGAGAGCCTTCATACTATCGTCAGTATTTATTTGACCACCGACGGGTATTGAGAGCCTCATGTATGCCTCTCATGACATACAATTTTCCAAATGAATTTTATAACCGTTGGTAAGAGGAGAGCCTATAGGTTGTTATAGCAAGACAATCCTAATGTCTTCGGTGATATCGCTAGCGATGACTAGTTTAGGAAACATACATAATACCATTGGTTATCATCAACAACGCCGATCGTGGCGATATTAATGATAATAGAGATGGTATGGTGCTGACGAAGCGTTCGTGGCGTATTTCTCATTGTAGATGCCCGTAATTACTACACAAAGGGTCTCATGATAACATCTTTGTACTTGGTAGGTATCATCATATCAAGCGTCGAAATCTTGTCGGTCCCCGCATTTTTTGCACGTGGTCAACATGGAGGCAATGATACTGGCGATCTTTCTGATGGTGATGGCTATAGGTTAGGTATGCTTGAGGGGGTTATGTAAAAATAAAAAATAATAAAAACTCAAACCGAATAGAGTCTCTAAATAGCTAATATTTACATCAGTATTGACTTATACTTAGTGGAAGGTTTAGTCAGTATCCTTCGTAATAAAATATCTTTAGATGAGACAGGATGAAATATTAGCCTGGGGGCTTATTGTCCAGTTTTCTTAACACATAGCCGAATACTAATCTGCCATAGCGGATTAATCCGAGGTTACCATAGGAGTCTTCCTTGATACTATAGTTCTAAGGTTGTTACGGCCGAAGGGCTATCCTGTATTAATCATCTAAGTTGGTGGTCTGTGCGATTACTGCATTGTTTTCGGAAATCTGCTTGTCCCTCGACCATATCTTGGCTTTGTGTTAAAAGAATACCTTCTCATATGGACTATGAATAGAAGGGTTTGAAAAGAAAAACAAAGAATGAATATTCCAACACTTTCTAAACGATGCACGGGTAAATTAAAAACTACAAGTTAAACAACTTTCTGAATATTGATGAGCGCTAATGTGTAATATGTATTATAGTAGTCGAGTTGAGGTTATTGTCGGCATCTTGAATGTCTAGGATTTGAGCCGCATTGCTCAAATTGCCCCTGATTAATCAATTACGCACTTCTGTGGCGCTTCTTCAACGGCCGGCCCTCTCCGACCCAGTGGAGAAGTGAGCCAAGAGAGAGGTTTTAGATGGTTGACGATGCCTTTTTTGGTATGACCTAGTCGTTCCTCCATAAGATGAACTTACATTCCAACGACTCTTTGTGTTAGCCCCACCCGCGGAATTATTTTCCTCGATGAACTTGAGCTTCATTATAACCATTCATCGGTCAACAACGGCCATGGTTACTTTCTTTGAGAGCTCTCTTTGTTGCTCTACTTGCGCGATGGGACGTTATGGTGTGTATTGGAACCCCCTATGTGGGGGTGCTTCGTTGTCTATTGAAGGGATTGAGAGATGTGTACGATGCTGCTCATCTTTAAAGGACCCTCCCCCGTGGAATGGGTTGCCTGTGGCTCGGATTCACTTGATGCTTCATACACATTCCTTCATACCATTCGCCTATTTTCACTTGTTGTTTTTGATGCCAGAGATGATCACCTTTTAGCCTCAGCAGCCTTATCGTGGCTTACATTATTTGCATACCTGTCGTTGCCGTGCCAGACTTCTCATGTTTTGTTGACTTCCATATCTCGAGATACAAGGGCACTGGTTGTGCCATCAAACCTCTTTCTTGAGAAAGCTTTCCACGTTTTCTTCAAGCTCCAATCATCAACATCTCTATTTTCCGTGTGAATACCTAATTTTGGAGCTGCGCTCCCAGCCTTTCGACGTTATGGCCTTCACGGCAGTGCACTATCCGACCGACAAAGACCAAAGCCAAGCACCTTATTGGCCTGAAAGTGAGGAGCTGGGGGTGGCAAGCGATAACAACTTCTTTGAACAGTTCCTTGCCTTTGATTCTTCAGAAACCTCGGCTCTAGGTGGTGGCAATGACTTACTTGCGAATCCGCCCAGTCCGTCTATCCTACTTGAGAACCTTGATGCTGACCTGTCCAATTCGTCGTCTACCGATCAGGACACACAACCTGGAAAGTCTCGAAGCGAAACGTCTGGCTCATCTATTTCGCTAGACTTTTCTTCGATACCCTCCTCTTTAGAGCAAAGCAAGTCAGTACCACTAGAGCTTGCTGCCCCTCTCATATCAGATCCTATCTTGTCCACCGGCTCGATTTCAGATTCAGAACTGCTTCGCTTGGAGGGCATTTCTCGACTCTCCTTAGAGTCGCCTAGAGGAAATGCTACAGCACCTCAAGGTTCACCTCTCGCAAACCAAGGTTCCCTAAGCCCACGTAAGCATAATCGCGTTTTGAACTCGGTCTGCTCCGCATTACGCCGAGCGACGCATTGGTCAAAGGCACATAAGCATCAAGGATCCCCGATGGAAGTAAGCACAGCAATGATGGGAGATTCATTAAAGACAGAAGCCTGTTACGATCTCCCAGTGGACTTTGATCTAAGCGGATTAAGTGAAGTCAAACTGGAAGAAACGTCCATTTCGAATAATCTACCCCTATCGCCGCCACTCACCGGTCGGATACCTGCCGATCATAACTCGGACGATATAATGAATTTCGTAAGCGGTCATTTCGATGACCCGTTCTGCGATGATGTGCTAGCTCCGCCTGCTACTATCGACTCCGCGGGTAAAGGACATGACATTGACTTGAATACTCCGATGGCAACCCCGGCGCTGGACGACGATATATTCTATCAACCGACACTGGATCTAATCGGTTCAAACGGAACCTCACTCCACCAGCAGAAGTCACAGCCCAAACTGCGGAGTACAAGCTCAGCAGAGTGGCCGATGGAGGGCATTCTTAGCAACGATAGTCAGAACTGCATTTGGCCTACATCATCTTCTCCAAGCGCAGGGCCGGCGTACGTTTCCGATAGTGGGGGCGGTATGTCAAGCCCGGGGTGGTGGGATACGCCACAACAGGCAAACGGTCACCGGCAGCATGGCGGTCGGAGCCATAGCCATAGCCATAGCCATATCAGCGGCTCAGTGCATAACAACGTATCACTCAATCTCTCCATGCATAACCAGCAGGCAGAGCTTCCATACGAATACGGCACTGGCGCAGATATATCGGGACTCATGATTCACATGCCGCAACCCCGGGCGCCACAAGCCGCAGTATTGAGTTCCAATATAAACGATTCACTCATAATGCCCTCACCGTCATCTGCCTACTATCATCATCCCCACTCTGGTGGCCGTCGAAGCTCATCAAGCTCATCGCAGTATCACCACGGGCACCACAGCGACCACCGCCGGCCACGACCTCGCGCACCCTCCTCTGGTGCCCGTCATTACGGTAGTAGTAGTAGTAGCCACTACGGCGGCCCGATGACTTCGCCACGCAAGGTATCCTCATCAGCAGCATGTTATACACTGCGTGAAGAATCGATGTCGCCGACGCCTCTCCCACGCCAACGGACCTCCTCTTCCTCTTCAAGTTCCTCTCTAGCTCTGCGCAAGCAGCGGTCATGGAGCCGGCAACACCGTAAGGGTGGCGAGCCACGAACGCCCAGCAGTGGCCGCGTGCGGTCGTCATCCTGCCGGTCGGCGGGTTACGACCATGGCGGCGGCGGCGGCGGTGGCGGCGGTAGCTTATCTATTGAGTTTTGCAACTACACGCCGAGCGACAAGAAGGTGTTAATGAATGGTGTGGCGCCGAGCGGGTCAAGTAAGACCAAAGCGCGGCGTGAGCGCGAGGCTCAAGAGAAGAATGAAAAGTACGTGGAGGCAATTCGTGCCGCGGGCGTCGACGTGGAAAAGTTGCGTCAGAACGGTTTCCTCTTCACCAAGTAGCCATTGAGCTGATTTACATTCGTGCTAGTGGGATGCCTGTCTAATAAGGAGGTTGAGAGAAACATAATAAGGGAGTCGCCATGTAAACCCTGGCGGACTTGGTCGGCTGGGATTGTTTACTCTTTACGTCGCTGCTTTCTTGTACTTGTGCGTGGTCGCACTTTGACTACCTAGTCTGGAAGCAAGCGGATAGGTATGTGAAAAGGAATTGGGTTCGGACAAAAGAACTGGTTTAATAGGCTAGGTACTTACCTCCTAACTGTTGAAGTGTACTAATGGCGATGAAGTATTCGTCGTGTATGAGTGCGGCATATCGCCGCCCTTCCCCCTATAGCGGGAACTTCACCCATCATCCCCCACCTCCTATTTACCTAATGTATAGCGGCTATATGGGCTGCAGGTATTTGTGTTAAGCTATTAAGTTGAACAAAGTGGGATATTATTCGTAATTGATCATGTCTTTTCGGTGTGAAAGCATATAAGATAGAATACGGTACGATTAAAATGAGATTTCTGTTTCATGTAACTACCTACCTATATAATGTATGAAGAATACGCTATTGATAAAATGGCAATTGGGCTACAGAATTGTTAGGGATGTCTGGTATCTTTGCTTTATTAGGATCACCCCATAATGCTGGTAGGATCTAACGTTGGTAATTCAAATTCTTTTAAGGCTAATATAAGATCCTATCGCTAAAGCACAACGTAGCTTCAGGTAAGTTAGACAAGTGATTGGGCGATTATCTCCTAACTTAGAGTGATAGAAGCGGTTCCGTTGCTTGTAGTAGATCCACTAGTGTATCCTTCTGTCGCGACAATCACTGTAAGGTTAAAAGTGTTAGTACTAATACTATCAAAGAAATATGAATCTTATTAGAAGCAGGGTATTCTCACTGTAGTCATGACCTCCTAGGTTAAGGCCGAGTTTAGACCATTGATCAAAGTGCTTTCCGGTGCTGATGGTTCCACCCACTCTTTGATCAGTGCGGACGGACCAATACTGCTGAAAGGTTGCCGTTCCAATGATAGAAGGCTTGTTCACACGGGTACTAGTGAATACTTCGTACGTTCCCTCGTCGATGGTGAAGTTTCCCTTGGAAGTCCAAGGCTCATTAGGGAGAAGATCTCCATGGGCATCCATAATGTAATACTCGATTAGTGGGTTGCGAGTCCAACCATATACGGCCAGGTAGCTCGGTCCCTTGGGCGCGTATGTGCCGGAGTATTTAACGGCTCTGGAAAATCATGTTAATACAGATACAATTACCATGGCACTTTATTAACACTTTCAAATGTTAGTAGATGACTCACCTGTTACCACCTGGGCTCCATCCCTTTCCACAGACGAAGCCGCTTGCGCCACCGCTGCTTTGCCAGTTTACGCTGTACGAACTACCGCCACCGTTGTTGCATTGAAATGTACCGCCACCCTCTGACCAGGAAGACCAGAAGTAACCACCTTGTCGAGTCTGGATTGCATTGCTGTCACTTCCATGCAAGAAGTCTCCAATTTGAGGGAGGAACCCCGAGGGCGCTGCGAAAGCCCCTGTGAACAGGGTGGCAGCCGTGAGAAGAAAGGAGGACAACATGGTGATAAACTTAGTACAGTTGAGGATCTCGTCGTTTTCAAATTATGGGATGATGGCTTGCTACTTATATACTTCTCATTACGGGAAGCTTTCATCGCTTCTCTGCATCTATACAGGAGATCGTGTTTAGCCTGAAAACCTCGTGAGCTTCTGGGATTAGTCTCGGGTAGAATGTGCAACTAAATTGATTATGCCGTACCTTATTACCAGAACCAATTGGGAATTTCCTCTCTGAGCTTGATATAAGAAACCAAAACTTATTTCTTGATGACCCGCATGATACTCCACAGTCAACTGCCAGATCCAGCCCCGGACAATCGGAATAGACCTGGGGTACAGGGTTCGAGACCAAGTAGACAATACCACCTTCTCCAGGTTAATATCCTGGTTCCTCAATCAATCCGGGGCAAAGTGATTTAACTGGTTGGCAGATTAATATAGCCGGTATGCTACGATGTATGCTGAAATGTCACACAAGACCACATTAAGCGCCTCAAAACGATCTCCAAGAATAGATACCTAAGTTGAAGGGAGAGAAAATTGAACACAACTTAGTATCATAGTATCGACCAAAGGGGCATATTGAAGCTCCCACACTCAGGGGTCATTAATCCTTGTGATGGTTTTTCTTGCAGTAAAGTGTTGTAGTTAGTGAATTGTTGGGGCTGAGGCGTGAATTGCAGGCAATAAATGGGGTTATGGGATGATCAAATTCAGGTTGAATATTGCCTTCTTAACTTACGGGGTAGATAGTCCGTCGTTGAGGGAGGGATGAATAGAGTTCGGCAACATAGTATCACTTATGGGCCCAGACTGTCGAGGTACATATAAAATATTTCGTAGACGGCACTATGACGGACAGCGGATAAAATAAATTAGGTACTCCTACAATCGATGAAGTAATTATTACTAGTAGAAATTGTGTTCTAATATAGGTACCTATGCATTCCAGGAACCTGGTCTGCTTAGCCAAATACATAAACTTGGGGACTAATGAATATCCTCGTTACCGAAACAAGACCAGCACTCCTGAGATACTACATATCGTTTATATTATATTCTCAGATCTCCATCGAGTCGTGTACATAAGCGTTTAATCAGCATTCAAATGATATTCACCGGCGGCCTACGGTTGATTTGAAGTGTACCTGCGTATATAGGTACCTTACTAGGTTACAAATGTTAAATTAGGCTTAGTATTAATATTTAAATATGTAGGGACCGATAGATTTATGTTGCCTATGTAATATAGAAGACTACCGAGGTATGGCCTAGAGACGGTCTGATAACCTTTGTGCGACTAAACATGGCCTATGATGTTAAACAACCATACTAAACTTGTGTTCTAGAAATGCCCCATGCTGCTGAACGTGTTGGAATACAAACGCTGTAAATTAGATAAATCCGCCACATATACTAACATATATTAGCCGCTATATGCCTTGGTATTAATGAAATCCAAAGCCCTTCAAGGAACAGTGTGAAGAAGGATACTAACTCCGGGACACTTGCTATTATACTTGAAAGCATGAATAATCTTCAAGCTAGTTATACTATGTACGCAAAGGTCGATACACTAAGGATAAAGACAAGAGCAATACGTAGCCAGTAAGGAGATGTACGTGGAGTCTCTCGTTTAGCGTCGTAGCCTTAGCAATAGCCGTTTTAACACCCTTGTCTTTGATTCTTTCTGCGGCACGGAAACTGGCGTCATTCTATGTTCTGATAGCTCAGATGTCCGTCTCATCCGTACTCTTACTGGCTCTATCGGCGGTACCAAGTTCCGTTGGTAGTAATACAATTCTTCTTCTATTGCAGTAAACATGTGGAAAGTGTTGCTGTAGGGTTGTCTACCGGGAATGGTGGTTAGGCGCGGTCGTGATTGTAACTCATCAGGGACTCGACCGATTACAAAGCCTGAGGTTTGTTCAATACATAACGTCGGCTTAAGTGACAGGAGCAAAATCTCCGCTCTCTGGTTTTTATCGCTAACATAGAGGCGCAACCCACAATGAGCTGCAAGCTCAGGGAAAGATTTATAAGATGGAATACTCTCAAAACTATTATAGCCGTCAAAGAGTTTAGAAAGTGCTTCGCTGAATGAATAAGTTGTCATGCCCCTCGTTTCCAAATAGCTGATAAGTGATTCGTTTATCTGATCTAGCTGTTGTGTTTCTGATATACCGAGGGACACCTCTATCTCGCGAGCGTAATAAATAGAAGCCAGGTACCAATTTCGTAGGTAAGGCTTTAGATATACTCTTGGAAGTAGATGGATTAAGGATTCGAATTGTCTAGCATTGGTCTCAAACAGCGTCTTTATGGGATTGAAACCTACTCCAGCAGCCTTGATGAGATTTTCATGGATACGCGGCTGACTGATAAAGTCGATAACCGTACGATGCAGGAAGCTAGCGGTGAAGTTAAACATGATAGGATCCTTTGGTCGCTCGATGATTTGTATCAAGTCCTTGCATTGCGCAATTAACTGCCTTTTCTTCGTCGTTATCACTTCCAGCTCCATCTCGTTCACTGCTGGCCATTCTAGAAGGAATGATTCTGGATCAAAAGGTAGTCCTTCTTCGTGGTCAAGAAAATAGAAGGAAATAAGAGTCATAGGAGTTCGAGCATGGGCCAATACAAGAAACACCCGGGCCGTCCGGGTTTTGTAGAAATTGTCAATAGAAGCCAGTATTCGGTCGAAAAAGTCTTCTAATTGTTGAGGCAAGTCATCCAGCCTGCGGTGCAGGTCTTTCATGCTGTCTGCATTGATAAGGCCTCTGATCATGGATTTGACGACTAGATAGACCCATAGAAACACCCCCTGAGCTCTTGTAGTAATTTTATCTACAAGGCCCCGGGCGGCATCCTCATCCCGGATGCTCAGTTGCTTGAATCTAGAATGAGATTCCAGATGATCTCGAACGTACGTCTCAATGTCAGACATCGTCAGATCCTGTAGATATAATTTCCAGGGATTTCCTTCGAAAGCGTCGATAAAATCAAGCCAAGGACGGCTAGCAACGCATAGCTTGATATTCCTCACCTTACCAAGGGACTTGATGATTTCTAGTAGTGAGGCATGCTCCCCGCTATATTCATCTAGGCCGTCGATGAAGATAAACAGACAGTCTGGACTTATCATGGAGGGGAGCAAAATCAATGCGTCAAGAAGCTCCTTAGTTGTCCACCTAAGCCCTATAGAGACTTCCCAATGGCGCAATGGCCTTCTATACTGTTCCGGGAATACCTGAGAAACTAGACTCGGGCATTCGAGCAAAATTTGAAAAAGCAGTGTGCGAAGTAGCCCTTCTTGTGACTGCTGCATTGGAGTGCCCGCACTCCAGAAGAAATGACACGCAACGTAAAGTTTCCGACTTCCAGCCCAGGTCCTGAGTCGAGCAGATAGTCGGGGGTGTTCGCGGATGTATTTCATTAGTGTTGACTTTCCAGAGCCGGCATTTCCAGTTATCCAGTAGATGGAAGCGTCTTCCGTTGTAAGCCAAGATTTTAAATTGGCAACGTCGCCATCAAAGACCCATTTATAAGTGTTTTTGTGTGCATCCAGAATAGCGTTTCGCCGCTCTTCAATTTGGCTAAACTCGAGGCTGTTGATGATTCTCTGAGTTTTCTGGAAGTCTAGCATCTGGGGATACCAAGAGTTAAACCCTCTTACAAGCTCTCCGAGCTGCTTCGAGGTACCTCTCCAGACTCTCTCGTCCCCTTCATCAAGGGATTCGGTAAACGTGAGACTGTCTATCTTCTCAGTGAGCTCTCCTAATTGGGCTTCGATGCGATTTTTATAAGCATGGTTGCTTTCAGTATATCCATTCAAGTTCTGCCTTATTTGCTCTTGATGATCCCTATCTTGGTAAGCCTTCTGTGATCAAGTTTCAATAAGGCCAAACTTACAAGAGTTTTAAGCTAATATGTAGCGTAATCTCGCTTCGAAAAGCCGCGAGTCGGCTGCTTAATGAATCCAGTTCGTCTTTCATTCTTAACTCCTTTAAGGTCGTAAATAGACGTTCAGTGCGTCTCCGTTTAGCTCTTCGAGCCTTAATATTGTCAAACTTTTGCTGGATCTCGTCTGCTATGCGTTTGCCATCCTCTGCTAGCATCTTGAGTTTAGGGTCACTTCCAAGAATATTTGAGTCTAATCGCTGTATCATCGGAACCGCGCCGATGAACTCCTGGACTATCTTTTCAAGGTCTGCATTTTCAGCCAACAAACTCTGTTGCTTAGTTGAAAGATATACGGTTTTCTCAATGGTTTGTCCGGCGATAACAACGAACTGCGCAATATTAGCGGCCAGGCCAAACGCAGCTAACGCTTCCATATTGATATTGGGAAAATATCAATAATTATCTCATAGTTATGTGAAAGTTCCATCTATAACATTGGCAATAAACGAACGTAAGGCTACCCGACGGTGAGAAGCTGAAGTAGGTACCCCGCTTATAATCATACGTGTGCTATATATTTGCTGTCATTCGTAGATACCGATTCACTGTTATTCGCGGATTACAGGTACATAGCCACCACGATAATTTAGTGCCTAAACTACCTACCTTTTAACTTATTTATTTATCCAATCCTATCTATAGCAGTATTCGGTGGCTGTCGCTAAGCCTCATACTCATCGTGACCGAAAAGAATAGAATACGACCTTAAGACATAGGTATTTGAACTTTTCAAATATTATTGGGCAATTTAGGTGTGGCTCGTATGAATTATATGGGTAATTTGATATTCAAGTTGAAAGTTTTGTTTATGCCTGCCTATTGTTTTCCCCAGTCGCTTTAAGCGCTGTCAGTATAATTGAATTAGATACCCGGGAGCATTATATTGCACAACCTTGAAAATAGTCTATGCGTACTTGTTCCTCTTATAAAGATGTTATATGACAATATAATAGCAAGTATGGAACCGAAAAATGGCGGCTGGAATTCTCAATTCTAGCCCTGTTAGTGGCAGCTCTACATGTACACTCAACCAAAATATCTTACCTTCACTCCTTACTCAACACCGTTAAACCAACCGAACACTTCTCCAATCCAGACTGCTCTCGTCGAAGAAATCAGGATAAGCAGCATCTAAATAAGGATGCTGTTCGAGTACAAGGGCACCAACTCGAGTCGCCGTGTTCTTATCCAACCACTCCACGACTAAGAGAAACCTCTCATGCGTGAATTCATTATTCCCCAAGAAATCACCGATTAGGAGACATGTCCAGGTACCGTCATCTAAGCGGTCGAGAAACTCCCTCGGCGTATTCGTGGGCTTTGCTATTCGATCGGGCACGCCGTGTCTATCGATAGTCCACAAGGCCCAGTCATTGGGATCGGCGACAACTGGATCGCTTTCTAGCGAATCTTCGTTATCCTCCTCGTCATCTTCGTCATCATTTTGAGTTTCTTCATTATTGCTATCGTCGTTGGTGTTGTGGTCATCATGCTGAGATTCACCCTCACTACCATTTCCGTTATTATCTTCATCATCCACACTACTACTATCGCTGTCATCCTCTTCGTCACCTGTGTTTTCCTCGCTTCCTCTATTAGACCTAATCACACGACCGTCACCAGGCTCTCTGACGTTAAACTGGAAAAGCGACGAAGGTACCACTCTGGCTTCGAAGCAGATGGAAAAGGGTGGCGCAATATCGGAATCTGTTGAACCGTGTTGCGCCAAGTACCCCGAAACGGGACGGGGCTCGTCCGTTGAGTGTTGAATGCACACATTACGCCACTTGGGGAAACATTCGTCTCTACTTCTCAGTATCCAAGCGCCCATCCACGCCATAGGTCCCTCCCAGCCGGTCCAAGTCCACGAGGGGAAATCTGGTCTGCGCCTAGGAGTACTGTCCCCTTCGTGGTGCCAGCAGAAAGATATCAAGAAATAATTATCCATGAGCTCGGTATCGCCCGCTGATAGTACATATGGGAGACCGAGGAGGTGAAGAGTAGCAGGCTCAAGTTTACTTAGCACCCGTGCAATCCCCGCGAAAGCATTCAGCGAATCTGAGTCGTGGCTTAGTGTGCGTGCTGTATACCGCTGAACCAAATGGCACCATTCTCTAATTCGAATTGCAACCAAGTAATCCCCATTTGACTTCTCTGTGCCTTCCTCACTAATGCTTGGGGGGATATCCGGTCTATCAGAGATAGTATTCCCTAAAGACTTGAACAGGCGGTTGCGCGCCGATTTCATACTTGACAAGTTGATATTCTCCGGATTGGGGATGAATTCAAGACCGCCTACCGATTCCATCCAAGTTGCGCAATGGCATTCAAAATACGCCTGGTGCTCTGTAAACACAAGACGTCGATTAGCCAGTAGTCCTTCTTGAAACGTCCACCCTCTTGTCCACCACCGAGAGTGCTCTTGTACATTCCAGCGGGGGTCAGGGCCAGTAGTGAAGATCGTGGAGGATTCAAGTTGTACAATTTCTTGTTGTAGGCGAGGCGTAGATCCAACCCCCGGCAACCCGTAGCGTTCGTCGGAGCCAGCCGCGGTGATAATGACTAGATCTGCTCCACGGTAGATCGCATCCATCTGCGAAATGTGAAAAGCTTTTTCTTCCACATTATTTTGATCGATACAATAGCGGTCTACCCAAAGATATCGTAACCCAAGCTGCTTTACTACTGTGGCAGCGTCTTTAACGGAGTTGGGAACGGAAGAGGGAAGCCGTGAAGAGGGACTTTCGTAGTTAGATTCTAAAGGCACCTCTACTGTCTCTTCCTGTCTCCAGAGGTAGCTCAGGGCTACCCATCGCATACCCGGCTCCGCCTTCACGATGGTCCAAGTCTCACAATCAATCAATTCCATCCCCGGCACAATCTCCACCGTGCTACAACATTGCTGCGCATGATTCTCCCTACAGAAATCTAACCATAGACGGGCCCGTTGATAATCAAATCGTCGGGGGACTACCTGGGGCCTAAAGAGACCCGGCTTAGGATGCTCAGCAAAGCAGAAAACATATCCCGCTGCACCCCGCCCGCACTCCCTAGAATGGTCCCCGAAACTAGCAAAGAAGCCGGTGGGAAGGGTAATAAGGATATGAAAGTCTTGATCGGGTCCCGGTTTCCTAAACCCCCAGGGCACATTTCTCGAGGAGGCGAACGCGTATAGCTCAAATTTGTCTGTAGTATCCTGTCCGGCCTGCATATCAGGGTCCGACCACTCCCCGTGATACCAGCATATCGTGGAACGCAGAATGCGGCAAAGCCTACATTCGGTGTTTAGCAAGCGCGCATACCGCGAAGCGTCCGTGTCGAGCAGAACACCGCACTTCCGGCCTATGGCCTCGCGGAGGTGGGCCGGCGGTACTGCCAAGGCTTTGCTGAAATCTATGGCCTTGCACTTGTCGCAGATAAATTCGCCCTGGGTGCTCGGTGGTGCTGGAGCGATTGAAGCTTGATAACTCTCGGCCATGGCCCAGATTTCCTCGACGAGAATGATATGAATTTCTGAAAGTATGATTTCATAATGGCCAGCTTACTCTTGTTGTCGGCGAGTGTTGTTGTTCATTAAGCGAACCTGTTGAATTGCCAGCTTCAGTTCGACCTTGGCAGGGGTCACTCAAGCGGGGGATAACACTGCCCCTATATCCATCAACCGATTGGAATCCTCTCTCAAGTCTCGCGTGCTTCCGGCTCGTAAAGCATTTATGGTTGATTTAATAGAAGTTGGTATTTACCTCAATTGTTTATTACGTACATTAGGTACTTATAAGTTATAAATGTATGTGCATTGTTATTGGAATCTAAAGTATTGCAGTATAAAACAATATCAGGTAGCCAATCATCTCCCCAATGCACAGAACTAAGCTGAGGGTCTCATGAGTCCATACTGGCCACCTGTAGAAAAGTTTCAGTTATGAGAGTCAAGCTTGGCTTCAAATAACAGATAACAAGAGATTAAATCACTATAACTACCTTGTTACAAACTTGCATAAGTTTATCAACTAAGTCATATTAGGTGCTTGTGCGTTTACGATGAGTGCTTCGATATTCATTTAGGCGGATATTAATACAATATTCTTGTAGGTGGTATACACCTCAGTTCCCAAGCATACCTACCATACTGGAAAAATGTGGTTTTGAGATATGATATTTTAGGGGTGGAATGATTATTGTACAGGGAATGCTTATTGATATGGGAATTGTTTTTTGATTGGCTAACCTAGTATGTATGTTGCAATATTATAAAAAACGAAAGTGTGGGTAATAAGGTTAAAAAACGAGTGCTTAGCACTAGTAGACTGGCCACCCACTAGGGCAACTAGCTCAATCAAAACACTCTCGCATTGGTGGGGTGTGATGGTGGGGTGTGATGGTGGGGTGTAATGGTGGGGCTAGGAGCCTGGGGTTCGAGTCCCAGGCATCCTAGCTTTTTAGCTTTTTAAGCCTTTTTTTTAAAGTCACATGACTTAAGTCCACTTATTCCAGCCAATCAAAGCCTTAGGTTCCAAGGAATCATTCTTTTATACGGAATTATTCTTTTCAAAAGAATCATAATCTCGCAAGATATGATATTTCCCATTTTAACCATTATTATGGGTAATATGATAATTTGCATAAGGAATCATTCTGAGTGGCCATATATTGCCGCTATGGTACCTACTAAACAACGCCCTATAACCCTTATCTACCCTAGAAAGGGGATTGCCATATTCAACTAGAATCACAAGTAAAACATACTATTCTCTAGCTTCGAATGGATCCTCACGTCCTGCTGAGAGGGTCCGGTACCCGCACCAGCTCCACTGGTACTCCCCGCTACTGAAGGCGCCGCTGAGTTGCTCGGGGAATCAAACACATTATGAAGATAATTCCGAGCACGCTCGCACAGGATATCAGCATAGTACGCAGGCGTACAGTAACTAACAGCCTTGGTAGCACGACCGAACACGTAGCACATGCTTTGTGTTAATTCCTGTAGTTCGTCGGCTATATTCTTCGTAGCGCCTGGCGTTTTAGACTTGCTACCCGTGGCGCCGTATCGTTGGCGAAAGATCTCATCAAGCACGACGAAATAATGCCCCGGTCGCGCTGTCCCCTGGAGCGCTGCATGTGCTTGTAAAAAGAAATCCCAGCTGCGGGCCTCGGTTACGCCGCGGTCTACAACAGTCCCCGGCTTAGTGTTGCCCGAGCGGTCTGCGTCGGCTTCTTTAGTTGGGTAGAAGCGTGTGTGATGACGCTTGCCAACTACAACCATGGTTAGACGTGGGAGCCCCTTTTTCTGGTCCGGAGCCGGATACGCCTCTGCACACGCAGCACGTAGCAGTGGTAGCTCCTCTTCGAGGAGCTTCTGATATTGCCCTTCAGAGACACCATCGCGATATACTAGAATGTTCTCTGGAAGCGTTGCATGTTTTCCCTTCTCACGCCATAGACGGAGGCGTGACTTGAGCATGTCTTTGAGGTCTTTCACCATCTCTTCTCGGCCCTTCTGGATACGCAGCATACCAGGCCATTGTCCGAGCTTGTTGTCGATGCTAGCTACCATACCAGCAACGCTTGGTGCTACCTTGCTTGAGCCTGGGGATGGATGGGTCACATCGATACCGACTACCATGGTCTTATTTTCGCCAATTATCCCCAGGTTGACAGGAGTGATAACCTGGTTGTCACCACCTAGTTTTAGGTTGACCTTCAGGGCCAGATTGCGAAAGTACTGATCTTGCCCCTGTGGCTTAGCAATCTTACTGCCGACACTACAGACGGTGTGGATACCATACTTGACGTCGCCGAGTTGTTTGATACGGTAGTACAGAGGAATAGGGGTTGCTGGTAGTATAATAAAAAGGAGGTTCAACGACGATGCTGCTTGTTTCATGAAGGTATCAAGCGCAGGATCATCGGTATCTCTTAAAGCAACTCGCTGTGCCGGAATCGGTGGCCTTGCAGCAATGCCAGTGTCCATTAGCACCAAGTGAAGCTTACCAAGAAGCTCCTTAAGATCAGCGGGCGTGAATGTCTGGACTCTCTGATATCCAGGCATGTCAACATACAGACAAGACCATTTCTCCAATACCGTGCCGGTATGGAACTTGAGGCTCGGGGAGTTACGGGGCACCATGTTCCAGCTACCAGCCATCATCTGGGCTTGCTGGTTCTGTTTATAGACAACTCTCGGCCCCTGGAGAACACGACCGTGGACGGTAACCAGGTCGGAAGATACAGAAATGCCGTATTGCTTCTGCG
Organism: Daldinia decipiens; assembly: GCF_022478715.1. Taxonomy (NCBI): domain Eukaryota; kingdom Fungi; phylum Ascomycota; class Sordariomycetes; order Xylariales; family Hypoxylaceae; genus Daldinia; species Daldinia decipiens. Next base: position 115,002 of record NW_026054557.1, on the reverse strand, counting down.
AGAAATATCCCAGTTAGCATACGAACAATACATGAACACAACAGCGACTTACCAGTAGAGGGTTGGTATCGGGAGACAGTCCCGCAGTCAGTCGGCCCTTTCCGACAATAGATAAAGCGTTATCTACAGGTTTGCGAACGGCAAACCGAATCATATTCTGGGTCTCGCCCGGATCAAGTTTTGCTTTAGCTGGCTGACCTGGTACAACATAGCAGACTTGGGCGGGTAGGTACGAGGGGTTTTCCCTATTCCCGACATTGACAACTGGTAAGTTTGGGTTGTCTATACGAATTCCATGTGCTATACAATTGTCAGTGGTGAATGCCTTGGCTACTTCAAACGGCCGATAACTTACACGAAAGGAAGTGGTCAAAAACAGATATGTACTTTCCGCCAGCTGCGCCAGGCTTGCCCTGAGGCTTCGGTGCCTTTCCACCTTTCTTCTTGCCTGTAGGTGTAGCGTCAGACGGTGGCTTCGAGGATGGATTTTCATCAAGCCAAAATTGAACGTCCTTTGCTCCGGCTCCAAACGCCTTCACGATAGGGGGGTGGGGGCTATTATAACCATCATTCCTGTTGGCAAGACCACAGATTGATTTGATTCGTTCAATAACTTTGCCGGACTTGTTCTTTCTTTCCTTCAGATGGGTGCTCTTGACCCTTATCTTCAGGAAGTCGTTCAACTTATAAAGGCCTCTTTGAGACCCGAATTTCATAATAAGCCGGTCCAGTGGGCCCTCAGGGTAGAAGGCGCCATGGCTTACATTGACGTTAACAAGGATGCGAGCTGTTGCCGCACGAACACTAGCGAAGAAACCACGCATAGCTACGAGACAACTACCGAGATCATAGGTATCGGATGTCTCGCTTAAAGAGAAAGTCTTGGACGAGCCGATTGTAGCAAGGTTCCCGGCAGATTTCGAGTAATGATTCAGGAAAATATTGATTCCTTGAATTGTGGGTAGCTTCTCATTATAATGAGCCGAAAAGTTGGTCGATGTGAGAAAGTCGGTTAACGCAGAAATCGATAGGACATTGGTAAATTGCATCTTGACAGTATACTGTTGAGCACCATCGCGAGGATCATCTTCATCTTCTCCTCGATATGTAACCACTATGTCCTCGTCTTCAAACTTCTGTCGAGAAATAAGTGTCGACTTAAAGTCTGTCACTATATCGTTCTTGAAGGGTGACAACTGGGTTGTTTCGAGAAGTAGGCGAATTATTTGAGCCTTCTTCCTACCCGCGGCAACAGGTTTTACTTCTGCTATGTCGTAACGGTAAAGTACCAGCTTTGGCGAAGCTGTAAGGGCGAAGTAGTTTGCCCATAGTACGACACCCGATCCTTTTGTTCCATAGTTAGGCCGACAAGGGAAATTGTCAGTAAGGCTAAGGTTTGAGAGGTTGATAGATGCTTTGCTAGTTTGAATGGCGTCTTCGACTCTCGTGACATTCTGATCCGGCGTTGGAATTCCATTTGAACCACTTTAGTTATATGAGTATATCGTATACGCCTTAAAGTAGTAGGGGCACTTACGGGTATACAGGAAGGCCCGAGCCTCCAGAACCGCCGCCGCCGCCGCCTTGGTATGACCCTCCACGACCACCTTGAAAACCACCACCGCCACCTTGGAACGAACCGCCACCACCTCCTTGAAATGGGCCACCTCGACCGTAAGATCCGCCTCCACCTCCACCTCTCCCTCTACCTCTGCCACCTCCGCCACCTCTGTCGCCTCTACCACGGCCAGACATAATAGGTGGTGATTGTTGCTGGGTGTGAGGAGAATCCTAGGCAAGGTAAGGTATAAGTGATGAGGAGGAGAAAGTTGGAAGGATTGAAAAGGTTAAGGTTGTCTGGGGTATGGAACTAAGGAACTAAGGAACTAAGGAACTAAAGGATTAAAATTATTAGAATTAGGAATGTTAGGCATTATTAAGGCAGGCAGTATGCTCGTTTGTTCTTGCTAGGCTTACTTTTTGCCATGCAGCTATGATGCAGCTACCTACCTAGGTACCTAACCTAGGTAGGTATGCAAGGCAAGTCCTTGAGGGGTTACACAGCATGGGTAGTGCGCTAACCCATTGGAATATAAGGTTCATAATATGATATATGACATAACCCTATAAGTACTTTGTATAAGTTAACCTACCTGCATGTAGATACCTTTTATACAGTATAGGTACCTATTTACCTACCTGATATATCAATCTTAAATTAACAAAACAATAATAAAATAAAGGACAATTGATACATATAATACCATTGATTGCTGTGAATTTCAATAAAAATAATACATAATACATAATACATAATACCCAGATGAGAACCTTATGATTGAGATAATACGGCTGTCCATGTAACACGTGATCATAAGCTCTTGCTGGCAGCGTTCCATTAATAGGTGTGATTTGGTACCTAAATGCATAAGATTACGGCTCTAAGACTTCAAATCCAATAGCATGCATGTACCTTTAGGATGTATCTAACCTAACCTACCAAATACAAGCCCAGGATTATTTGAATAACTCAGCCTACCTCTTATGCCAACTCACCAATTTACCAACTCGATCTCCTCCCTATTCTCAAATACAATTCACCTAATTAGCATCGCATTGGTCCTCTAGGAACCCTCTCCGCTGCCCGTCGCTCGAGCCAGTCTCTGACTTTGAGTGTAACGATTCTGGACTCTTCTCCCATATTTTTCGGTTAAGGGCAAATCGGAAGCGGTCAACCCTAAACATCCTCTCCAGCACAATCGTCTTCACCCGCACCACAGCCTCCCGTGAAAATGTGCCTCTCTGCCAGTCATACGAGCAAAGCACTGCTCGCTGCATCCCCCCTTCTTGTCCGCACACTATAAGAGCGGTGGGTGGTCGTACTGCATAAAACACTGTCGCTGTACGCGTGTATGTATCGATCAGCGTAAATGGCCTCTCCTCCCCATTGGTGTAATTCATCTTGTGTCTATTTGTGAGACTCGATGCAGGGGTGCTCTCTTTTGGCGGGAGAGCCTCGCACTCATCATACGCCGAGAGTTTGTGTTGCGATAACGTGCTTCCTGCGACACTCCACTTCAACCGTCCCTGGTTCAAGCCGAAGAGGTTACGTTCAACCCAGCCTAGGTTGGCTGGGACACCCTCGATACCAATGAACATGGCCTGGGTAGACCAAAACTCGCCGCGGTAGAGCTCAAAGATCATGTATGGGGCAAGAAAGAAGACAACTGCTCCCGGCACGAGAAAGACGATTCCTATAGCAAGGGTGACTTGCATACCCACTCCCAGCTCATCTAAACTAACGCCGGTGTAAGATGATGACTGCATTTGCGAAAGTGTAGCAGCGACAATTGCTACCATCAAGACACCACCGAACAGGTAAGCTGGCATTATACGAAGCACTACCTTCGCGAAGGTGCGAGCGGTTGTCGGTCTCTTGAAGAAGGCAACCTGATCCATACTATCCCACTGAATCGAGGCTCCAACCGCGCCATCTAATGTAACAGACTGGTCGTCGACAATACCAGCAACTTGACACCGCGGTTCGATATCCCAGAGTCGTACTCCAAAGGCATCTTCGATCTGGTACCACGGAGCATTTCGACGAAGTGGCTGCATGCATATGAGTCGTTCCAGTAGTGAATCATTGACGTTAGCTAGGGATAACCTGGCGAATGCCTCAAAGCTGGAATCCTTATCATTAGTTATTGGTCTTCGGCGCAGAAGCCCCATGAGAGCATATGCGATATCGCCCTCCCTGAATTTCTGCGTATTCCGTTCCGCTAAACATTCCAGACCGATGCTAACTAATTCTAAGGGGGATAGATGAATTGTTGATTCGAAATGGTCAACGAGCTCCCTCACACGATCAGCGTCTTTCCACACCGCCCGGGATGGAAAGTCGCGTTTGGCTAACTCTTCTGGTAACCCAGGTTTGCCGTAAAAGTACAACTTGATCCGGAACTCAGATGGACATAGTAAAATTTCCGGAAGGGTCCAAAGACGATTCCCATATGCCTGTAGCCACTTTATCGTGATGGCCTCACTGTATGTCTCTGGTGTGCCTTGAATTTTACTTTCGAGAGAGGGTCCGACGAGGATAACCATCGAATGTGCTGCTCGGACAATATCGCAAATTCGGTACACATCGTCGCTCTTGCTGTTAGCTCTGTTCTCTCCAGTAGCCCCTGACTGAGTATCGGCATCACGAATACACTCAAAGTCTACCCAAAAAGCCACCCTATTCGCTGAACGGGCGGCCTCGACTCCTTGTCTTAATAAAGCTTGCCGGTCTCTCTTCGCTATTGGTACAAGGTCTTCTCTTTGCTCTTCAGAAAGGCCCGTCCACCTTTTCGGATCGTGGATCTCTCCTTCGGAATCTACACAGAACTGATGCCGTGTATACGAAAGGAATACGAAACCATTATATGCGTGCTCTCCATGATCTCTAATCCAATCCGATACCTTGCAGGTCTTGAATTCGACGTCGCTCCGTTCATAGCCCTCTGTAACGAAGCATAAATACCTAGGTCCGAAGTGTCGGGGTAATAATGCGTCGCTATCGTCGCTAGTTGCACTAGGTTTTTCACGTGCAGTCGTTATCGGGCGAGAGATTGCTCTTGCTTCTATGTCTCTAGGTCTCTGCTGGTCGTTCTCCTCTTCTTCGAATTCATCCTTGTTTTGCCCTTCGTAGCGGTTTCGTGATACTCTCGGGTAACGCCAGTCTCGATACAGAATAGGGCCATAGAATCCCTGGTTCCTAAATTGGCCTTCGAGGCTCTGTGGTATGATGAGCTATACAATCGTTAACGCAAGTCCGAGATCAATTAACAGGTACCGCCCGAGGCCTTACCAACAACGCTAGGATGAGACAACATGGCAACCAAACAAGAAAAAGTAGAAAATCAGTCCCATCCGCAGCCATATCTCGTTTCTCGGTGCTCCCATCCTTATACATGAAGGAATACATCCAGCAAACTAGTCTCATGATAACTGGGATGCGTCGTGCCGGTTCTCCTTTAAAGCCCCAGTTTCTGCCCCCGGTAGGCACATGGCTATAGCCAACTGTGTTCTCAACGCCCTGCACAATTAATGGAGCCAATCTTCCATCCTCTGGGCGTAAGAAATGCTCTTGAACATCATGCTTGTCTTTGATTAATTTGTATCTTCCCAGGGCATCCTTATGGCGTAGAGTCTTGGCCAACATGTTGTAAAGCAAAAGCTGCTTGCGGATGAGGATCTCAAATATTCACTTTCCTGAGCTCTGTTAACCGATTATTGTAATACAAAAAAGTATAAAAATCATAAGCATTCTATTTTGCAAAGACTGGTTTGATTTCTATTGGGGCCGTACGTTCAAGCAACAGACTCAGGGGCTGAAAATAAGCAGATTTGCAGTTATATACAGACAGACGACCACCATCATAGTCTAGTATGTGATAACATATGACATTTCCCTCTCATGTCGAAACAGGTTTAGATTTAGGAGCAATTTCACGGCCCCGGCGAATATCCTGCTATGAATATACTTGAAGTACCTATACTAACAGACCTCAGCTGCGAAGCCTAAGTATCATTAGTAAATCCTTCGTGCACACTAGGAGGTAATAATATGCGTTTTTAACTAATACAATTGATGGAGCATACGCTGAGTAAATGGCGCACTCAATTGTATTATAGCTGCCTATTTACAATGCTACCACACATGGCCCCCAATCTTATGTGACCAGTCACGATCATCGATAGGACACAACTATCCTTACCTGTGATGACTTAGCGTGAATGGCTTGGACAAGGCTGTCGCATATTTCTAAGATTGTGTAGATAATACTATATCGCATGATACATAAGCAGCCACCATTATGCAAATGTAATGTTCCTAAATAAAGTATTGCATGGCTAGTTTTCCCATGCCTCGAAGGAAAACGCTTCATGAGGTATAGTTTCATGCCGCAGACAAGTCCTTAATTTCATAGCACACCTTGGTGAAAGGTCCATCTGGTCTTATCCCTCTGACGAAAACTAGCTAAAATCTCAGCCGTAGCGATTTAGGTAAATATCTTAAGATTGTTGTCGATGAACAGATGGTCCAATCGGACCGTTTCTCAGTCGCGAGGATGGCTGGTAAATATATGAAGCGAAATGGTTCGTGGCGGAATTGTACGCCGGAGAGTCGATCAATTTGTCGCTAATGATCATGATGGATTTAACACTGATGCTAATATTAGCACTATCATTCTCGCAGCTATCGTGAGATATGGAGGCTACAACGAACATGACAATAGTGAGGAAACAAGCCCATATGATGAGTTGTATCTCGCAAGTCCAGTTGATAGTATTCATTTTGAGAATTGCTATTAAGTCCATAATGCTGTACTGCCTTGATATTTTGGTGCTTGGTGATATTTGATATTACATGCTCAGTACCTCTTGAGGTTGTAATAGGTTAGGTACGGAACTTCAATAGGTTGTGCGGGGTAGAGGGATGTATTGGTTTATAGGGGATTGTCTCTTGCTTGTTATGCACTTAACCACAATATCATCATTTTCGATTTACCCCTGAATCCTTGAGAGATCACGACGCACGATCGATCAAGGTCGTGATACCCGAATAATTTTAAGGTTTTTCTTATACCAAAAAAGGGAAATAGCATTGTTGTGATGTAGCTGTACTAATAGCCTGCCCATCTGGAGGTACACCAGTGAATCTTTCGGGAACAACAAACTAAACAAAGCATCTTATACCCTTTTTCACATGAATACATCTCCATCAATTGGGTCTATCAAGTCCTTGAGTCATATCACGAGATTCTACCAAACTTAAGACATTAAGACAAAATGGCGAAGAGAAAACGTAAGAACAAACCTAGAAAAGATCCCGCCGTCGTTAATAAAGGCAAAAAAAGTACACTTAGCGAAAATACACCAAACGAAAATATGCCGGACGAAAATGCGCCTAATGAAAGTACATCTACCGGAAATATATCCAATGAAAACGAACCTCAAGAAAACGAACCCGAAGAAAAGATGTCCGAAGAAAAGACGTCCGAAGAAAGCACATCCAATAAAAAGGACCTTGATATCCAGGAATCTTTGGCGCTCATCAACAATAAAATAAACGAATTAGCCCTAAAGGAATGTTCCAAAAAGCCACAACCCAATGGGTTCTACAACAGATGGAAGCTTACCCTTCAATGGGGATTTTGTGTCGCAGAATTCTGTCTAGAGCGCGATGGATTGTTGGTGTGCAACAGTTGCAAAGCCGCTGCCTACTGCTGCAGGGACCATCAAATCAAAAGCTTTCACCTTCACAAGGGATATTGCTTCCCTGTAAGAGATGCACTAAAGCGCCTGGCCGAGGAGGAAGAAAAGCTACGGGCACATCCGGGCGATGACCACTTGCCTGCCAACCCCTTTGAGACGATCCGAGGTCGATTCTCGTCATATGAAGCTACATCTCCCTACTTAGATCAGCGTTGCAGGGCCTTGAGTTCGTTAGTAAATATTCGCGACGGCATAGCCGTCGAGGCCATGTTGCACCATTGTCTCGAGATGTTGAGGCTGGACAATCCGGACGAGCGATGCGTACGAAGCTAGGTGCCAGGACTCTATCTACGCCTAGGAAGGGACCAAGATGCTTACGACTTCGCGAAATGGTACACCCTTCCTTACCAGGAGGGCTTCAAATGGCCCAACTTTTCCGGTGAATTTCTTAGCTACCACGACGAGGACGTATTCGAGAGTCCTAACATATTTCTCGATAACCCGATCATTCTAAGCAACCTTATCTGCATCACGCAGCTGAAACTCAAACTCTTTCTAGACGTTCGTATGTTGGAGCGTGAAGCCAAGAAACACGGTAGCCCTGCCAGTTACGAGACAAAGATGGAGTGGGTGTGTAAGTATGCTGTGAGCGATATACTCTATAGACGACGAGACATTGTGGAGCGGGACGATTGGAGTAGCCTCAGGAAATCCCTAAGTGCACAGGTCACCCGGTTACGTGAGCGAGTTGACCAACGCAACTCACACTACTGGCCCGCCCTGGGGAACTGCGAGAAATTTCTTGATACCATTCCCGAATCCAATTATGATCCGGGCTCACCGGAAGAGGTCGTCGTCTTATTTTATTTCACGTGGAGGTCGTGGTATGAGTGCCCTCTTGCCCTGACTGCAGTCCGTGTATTTTCTTCTTTATGCCTCGACCAGTAGGCAATACCGTGTCAAGAGCTACAACGTTAGTAATTTGTCACACTACGATGGGCTGTTGGAGACTACGGCGCGAGAAGGTTTCTTTTTCTATCGTTGCTCCCTTTTGGGCATTATAGAGAGAGACATATAAACTGTAGAAGAGCATGTAGGCTATTAGCAAGGGATACTACCTAGATAATGATTAGAAAAAGAAAACGAGCGACTTGTCAGCGGTTGGAAATGAGAGAAAAGCGGGAAATGAAGCAGACTAATATTGCTATAAGACTAGTTGGCGATGATAAAAGATAGTTAGTTACAATAGGTAGGTATTAACAAAAATAATTTCCACCAGTCTCGCTGTTTCCCTTCCCACCAGGAACTGTACCATACTTGTTGAACCCCTTGCTTCTCGTACTATACCATAAGGAGCCTCGGCATTTTTACTATTATTATCCATGCGTTTATACCTATATCATAGATACAAATATATCCATTCTGCGTATACACGTCAAGAGCATTGTTTTTGAGGCTTAACTTGGTTATTGGATTATCACACGCGTACCTGGGAACCTCCTTTCATCCTCGATCCTCGGTGATAATCTCGGGCATCATCTCCTTTAGCAATGTAAGAAAGCTAGTACTGACGTCGCGCTCACTATCTAACGAGACCTTACCTGTTTCGGTCTGTGTTATCTGTTGTAGTCGAACACCTTGTCCGCGCCCAGACCACGCACATATCCGAAGTTCCGCGGCGAGCATGTAGCGAGGACGTCGAACCCGGCTGCTTTCGCCAACTGTACTGCGTTACTGCCGACGCCGGAAGCGCCGCCCCAGACCAGGACCGATTTCCCGGTTCTTGGGGCGCCGGGGGCTTTGGGGAGGGGAAGAGCGAGATACTTGGGTCCGAAGAGCGCGTGGCCGGCTGTAGCCAAGCAGAGCGGGAACACGGCGGCTTCGGCGAAGGATAGCGAGTCTGGGATCTTGACAGCTAGGGCGTGGTCTAGCACTACGTAGTCCTGGAACGCGCCGTTTTCAGGTTTGCTCAGGGACGGCTCGCCCATCGCGTATCCGAGGACACGGTCGCCGGCTTTGAAGCGCTGGGAACTGGGTCCCGAGCCTACGCGCTCGACGGTTCCGGCGATGTCCTGGCCTGGGATCAGGAGGTACTTCAAAATAAAATGGGAGGGGGTTATCCTGGAGAAAGGCGTCGACGGGGTTTAGACCCCAGGCGCGAACTTTTACAAGGACTTCATCCTGGGCGAGAGTGGAGGGAATTGGGGTCTCGCGGATAATACCTGGGACGCCGGTCTTGTCTTGCCAGAAGGAGCGGTTGGTGGTTGCAGACATTGTTATGGGTTGATGCTGAGATACAAAGGTAAGGTCGAAGTGCTGCTTAAATATAGTTGTAGCGAGACGCGATGAAAGAGATGTAAGTGTCATGTAAAACATTATATATTCTCGCCTGACAGCCTGCCTATAGAATAAACGATCAACATGGTTGTTTTACATTTTCGGAGTTTACAATGACCAGAATGAAATATATTATATGGGCTCTCAAGGTACAGATTGTAAAAGGCGGTTTAGAATGTTTCCGATGACAGCGGAGGTGAACTTTTCTCACGCACAATACGGACTTAACCGGCCATAGAGTCTGAGACACCGCAGTGTGCGGGAACTACATAGGTAATTTGTATATGCTTGTCTCTGATACATCATCTCGCACGATGGACTTGCAGATAAGATATCCGTTCTATGCTCTATCACCGGAGTGGCTTTGCAGACAAGCCATTTTAGTTACCTACCTAGGTTAGGTACCTAGGTTAGGTAGGTAAGTATGGATCTGCACATTAACAGGGAGGGATCACAATCACGACGATAGTCAACTAGCTAATCACAGATCAAAACATCGATATCACATAATTACATTTCTCAATTCACAATAGGCAACTCAAGTCAACCACCAAAACGCGGGTATATGGTATAATTCAACATATAAAGTACGTTCGATTTAGCTCAGGATATCACTCACTCACTCACGTCTTTGGTATCTCTCGCTCGACTGCCCCATAGCCAACCAAAAATCCGGTCCGATCAAACCAACCAGCCGCCGTGTCGGCTGCAACATTTGCTATACCCTGTGATGCCGTGCTTTTATGTCAAGCTCCTCGAAGAAACATGAAATGACCTATTGATCCTTTTCCTCCATCCTTCTCTATAGAAGATGAGATTGGATCATAATGTAACAATACCAAAATCCGAACGCCTGTGAAGGGGTAATTACTATATCTAGATTGCGGCGATCCAGCAGCCGCATATTATTAACCGTGCATTCATTCATTCACTCATGAATTTAGCTTCTGAAATCAACTCGAAATGGTGACGAGGGCATTACTACGCCAAAATATCTAATACGTTTTTAAAACGTCTCGGACTCTTGGCTGATAACGCTGGAAGGACTGGCTATCGTGCCAAATGTATCTACCAAAATAGTTAGTGGAATGAACTTTCAGTCATGAGAATACTGTAGAAGGTGCTTACCTCGCTTGCGTCGCCTCTCCTCTCCGTCGTCGCTACCCCGGCTAGGGGTCATAGCCCTAGGTCCGCTAGGTCTTCGAGCCGGAACTCCTAGAGCTCCGCTTAGGTTCCTATTCTCCGGCTTCGGACTGCTGGAATGATAACTTCCGGCGTGCGTGGCCGTAGCTGTACCATAGCCACTTTCGACGCTATGGAACGGCAAAGGACTGCCGCGTTTGTTTTGAAGTTTGTTTACCCTGTCGTGTTGAGCGGGCGATGAGCTTTCCAGTGGCTCTTTTGGAGGTCGCGGTGGTCCTAAAGGACTGGGCGATGCCATTTCTTGCTGCCAGTTATAGTCATCTCCATGACCAGAATTCAGGGCACTGTTGTCGCTATACCGATTGGTACTGTGCATAGGAAGCCTGTGGAGGGAGGTAGCCGAGCCAGCCCAGTCGGCTGACCCTGGAGACATCGCATTGTCATAATCTTGTGCCGAGGTCTCTAGAGCCGTTCTGAATCGCTCCGTTTGTCCTTGTCGTGGCTGTGGGTGTTGCAAATTTAGCGAGTTGCGATGAACCCTGTACTTGGGATCCTCAGGAGTGTAATAGGCAGCAGGCTCGGGATGATTATACGCAGCTGGCTGAGGTTGTTGCACATTGGTTGCGTCAGGCAGGTTCTCGCCTACAGATGGCGCGCGGAGTTCTTGTTCCGAGAAGCCCGAGTGTAGCTTATCCCCTCCATATACGCTTTGAGGTTGGAACTGATCGTAATTGGCCAAGTCCGAGCCAGATCGAGATGGAGGATGTCGTAGGAAGTCCTCGGGAGGGTCGTGCTTCTTGGAAGCCCCACTGCTACGGAAGACTCTCCCTATACTTGATGTCGTCGTCTCAGACCACCGCGAGATTTTAGGGAAGAGGCTGGACGAGCCCCGCGATTTATGCTTCTTGCTCTCTTCGGTTCGGGGTGTATTCTCGTTGCTCATCGAATAATTCTGCGCCTGAGATGCGGTCTGAGGCGGGGTTCCAAGAGGTACTGAACCGCCCCTGGACCTTTCGGAGCTAGGTGAGAGCATCCTTCCATGCATCTCGTATTGGCTTGGTGGCGGCATGGTGTGGTCATTGTACTCACCCTCGTCTTCGGGTACTGTGCTGATACGGTGGTCTGAAAATTTTCGCTCGCTAGCTAATCTGTTGGACGTCCCGCGAGACTGGGGTATCGATAAATGTCCCGACTGGCTTGCATGACTAGCCGTTGAGGTCCCGGCATGGCCTTCGGGTTCGTAGCCTCGATCTTGCTCATACTGAACATCTGGCTGGATACCCTCAATCGACTGTGCCCGAGTGCTTGTGCCTACGGGGCCGGCGGTCTGGTGCTTGAGGACGTTAACATCGTCAAGTAGCTGGTTGAGTAGATCCTCTATTCTGGTTAAATCATTAGCACCCTTGGAACTGAGTCCTTGAAGTGCACGTCGAAGGATGTTGCGCTTCTTAGTATTCACGTCCTCTGTACCAGCCTGAGAACCTCCTTGGATTGATCGCGCACTGCTGCCGGGGAAAGGTCGAGGTCCGCCTATGTGACGTTTGACTGTCTTCTCTGTATCCTCTTTGACCTCATCAACCACCCGATCCGCGTTGTCTACTAACATCCTCTTGAGGTCTTCGAAGGAGTTCCGCATTTCAGCCGCCGACCGAACTAATGTAACAAGTATCTCAGTATCTCGCGCACTTCGTTGCGCATCACGAACCATAAGCTACATACTAGTTAGTAAAATCTCTAGCATATTGGAGTCATACATACATGTTCCATTAAAGCAATGATGTCTTTCGATTGGATCCTGTCAATTCCAGTTCCAGTAGAGGGATCGTAAAGCGGTGTGCCCATTGCTTGGGACAGGCCTGCAAGCTGCCTCGTGTCTTTAGGTGCGTAAAATGGATCTTCAGATTCTCCATTCAACAATCTCACATCCTTACCCTGTATATTAGATACGTCGCGGATATCGTTCGGTGCTGCGGAGATGTAACCCTCATCGGCGCCAGGGATTCCCGGACTGCCTGTGTTGAAGCCGCCTCGGTAAACATCTGCACTAAAACCAGTTGCGCCAAGCATGTTCCCATCCAGGCCAGGAAGATTGGCAATCGGGCTGGTTCCCTCATAAGGGTTTGTAACTAGGGTGTCTCGTTTGCGGTCACAAGATGTCCTCTGCCACTCGTCATCCTGGTCCTGGCTGGGTTGTCGGCTGTGCGATGTAGCTAGAGCCCCTGCGGTTGCTAGGGTAGCTGCTGCTGCTGCCACGTCGTTCATTGCAAGATCGTGGTTGTTATATGGCCTGTTTGCTTTGGGTGTCACGGCACGATCGTAGGCGTATGATCTTTCGTGAGTTGGCGTTGACTGTTCCGGCCAATGTTCTCTAGTTCCGTCCTGTGATCCACCAAGTGGCCCATCCAAAATAGAGGCTTGGTCGTCGACATATCCGATCTCCGGCATAGGATCATTGAAATCTGGAATGCCGCTAGCTCCCATCTTCGGATGCTCATAATCTGAAAGTCGGTCGACGCTATGTCGGGGAGTAGCGTTAGGACGGTAATTATCCTTAGCTCGTTCCTTAAAGGACTGATTTTGCGCGCTACCCCTACTAGCAAATTCTTTGTTCTCGGCGGGGATCTGCTGGCCCTCATTTTGTTGCTTAAGGGCAAGAGCTCGCTGAAGGGCACCACTCGTGATAGCACTCTCCGAAGCAGTAGGGGAGTTGCGGTAGTTAGATCGAGCAACTTTTTGGCCGTATTCGTTGAGATCGTATTCTACAAATTCCCTAGAAGCAGTCGAAGGGTCACGTTCCTGGGATGCGGTCGGTGATTGGTCATGTTGCTGCTCAGCTTTTTCGTGACGGCTCTCTGTAGAGCGCTTAGTTGGGCTGATTCCCCTTGATTTTGCGGGCTCGTCATAAGAAATTTGGGAGTCGCGGTAGTCTTGTCTAAACCCCGTAGATCCACTCATGAGGGAAGGGTCGAGCTGTGAACCTTCGACCAATGATGCTACAGCAGATTCAGGGGGGAAGTTCTGGTGCACCATCTCAGCATTTCCTCCAACAGCATGAACCGCCCGTCCCGAAGTCACCCGGTCCAGTTCGCTATCCTCAGTGTATGTAGGGTCTCTATAGCCTACGCCTGAGCTCATCAGGCTACTAGCCTCATCAACAAACTCGCGGCCTCGAAGATTGCTCGGAACCGAACTAGGCGAGTGAAGATCACGTTCATACAGCGACTTCTCGGGAGACGAGAGCTCGCTAGCGGTATGTATAGTTCTTGAATCCCGGAGTCCATGGATATCGCTCTCTCCCTCCGTGAACCCAGATACGCTCTGGATCGGACTTAAACCACGCCGTTCCTGCTGGTACGGAACATAACGCAAAGGAGCCGGAACGTCCTGTGATCCATAGAAAGATTGCATGGGTGACGATTCCTCATCATACAGACCAGGTTCCGAGAGTTGACTGTTTTCATCATATTCGTCATCGTACCGATTCCCATATTCTTCATTCTTGTACTCCTCCTGATAGTCGGCATTGCCTTTGCGAGGGAGAGCTTTGAGGTCGCCATGGGAGACGTTGGCGTGTTGTGCACCCAGGCCCTGGATGTTGTGCATAGGAGACCTCGACGGCGAAGGGGTCTCTTGAATGGGTTCGACTGAAGCGATGCCTCTTGTGGCCTCCCTAACTGGAGTCATCTCTTCACTAGCAGAGTGGGGTCTATCTGTTTCCGCTGATAATATCGATGTTCGTGTCATATCGGATGGATTTATTTCGCTCTGAAGAGGCATAGGCGGCACTACCTTGTGCTCTGCTTCTTCATATCCATCTCCATATCTCTCATCAATATCGTGCTTAGGAGTGTCTGCGCGTCTCCTCCGCCGCTGTCTCTTTTCATCGCCTCTTGACCGGAGTGCAGCACCGGTAACTGCAGCGCCCAAGGCGGCATCGGCAATCTTATCATGGTCACGACGAGGTGTGAGCTCCTCATCTGGTATATCTTCCAGAACAGAGACTTGTTCAATGCTACTCTGAGGTGATAAATCATTTCTCGCTTCTCTATCACGGCGTTCCTTCGACTTCGTCGATTGGGCTGTGTCGGCGGACTTCCTTTTGTTCGGAACAGAGATCTCCTCGCGAGATACCGAGGTGAGACTTGAGAGCGACTCACGATCTTTAGGTCTCCGGGAGTCGCGTTGACTCCTCTCTCTCTTGATGGCATCTAACTCCGGTAGGATGAGCCGTCGGATAGCGTCCTCCACAGTTTCGAGGAGTTTCGGATTATTGATTGATACCTTAGAGGAGGAATGTGTATCATAAGAACGGTGGCTGGAGGTTATTTGCGATGA
This sequence comes from Daldinia decipiens, assembly GCF_022478715.1. Classification (NCBI taxonomy): domain Eukaryota; kingdom Fungi; phylum Ascomycota; class Sordariomycetes; order Xylariales; family Hypoxylaceae; genus Daldinia; species Daldinia decipiens. Next base: position 99,924 of record NW_026054557.1, on the reverse strand, counting down.
GAGCATGCTCGAATCGGCAACTGAGACAACGGATTCCTTATTACTCCCTTTGGACCTACGCCTCTCGTTTTCCTTGTCACCAGAGCTGCCTATTCTACTTTTCGACTTATGTCTTCGTTCAGGTTTGCTTGCCTTCTCAACTGCTTTTTGCATGACGCTCCGATCATGACTGGCGCTCCTGACCTTACGATGTGTCTTTTCCGAAAGGGTAGATTCATTCCTCACGGGGCTTTTTGAACGTTTCTCATTTTGTGTGAGCGAATTGCCGCCCGAGTTGCCGTCCAGAAAACTGTCAGAGGGAATGGCCGAGATATCGGACATATTGGGTGGTGGATAAGAAACCTTGCTATCAGCAGCGGGAATAAGAGGGCTTGATACTTTTCGCCGCCGATGATGGCTTCTCGGCTCTATCTCAACCTCAATCGGGTTCCGCGAGACATTGGACTCCTCAGTCGCCGATGCATAGGAGTGTAAACTCTTTACTTCTTCCGGGTCCGTCATATCTAGCTCACTCCGAGCGATATTCGAGCTTGCAGTTGGTTTCCTCGAAACTGACCTCTTTCTCGTACTCTTGGTCTCGGTGATCTGAATATGGTCGTTTCTGCCTCGAGTCTTAGAGGGAGTCAGACGGACACGGACGCTCGGCTTGCGCTCAGAGGTACCCGAACCGACAGTACTACTAGTCTTCCCGCCTTCGAAATATTCAATGAGCAGCGAAGTCTGTGAGCGATTCGGCCTATGGCTGCGGGTTTTGATTGTAACAGGTGTTCCGTCGTCGGGGAGTGAATAATGTGATCTGTCGTCGTCGGCAGGTCTAGAAACATCGGAGGGTGCAAGTTCGGTAGGTGTGGTAAGGGACTCGGTCTCGGTCGGGGCGGGTAACGGGGGAACACTGCTGGTGTCTATACTCACTCCCATTTTGCTGCCCGAGAATGCGACCAGTTGTCAAGGTATGCAGCCACGCCTCTGGTTGATTGGCCGCTTCCTCCTTTAACCAATCCTCTCCTTGCTGCGTTGTGTTTACCCCAGCTACTGGTCAAGCGGTGAACGGTAAACAATTGCGGTCGAGAGAGAGCTGAATGCGGACAGGGGTCCGCGACTAGGAAGAGCCGACGTTTTGCGCAAACATTGGCCCAAGTATAGGAGGCGAAAAGACACCGTGGGATCTATGTGTAATGTCAAGGTTAATATAGGGTAAACCAGTGGTGAGTGGTGAGTGGTCTATACAACGAGATCATACGAAAATCGAGGACGATATGATGATAGGAATAATGATAACAATTGGCTAATAGTGTTGTCGCAGAGAATAAATATTACGAATAGATAATATTCGATCCCAAGGGAAAGATAACAACATGAAAATGAAAGTGAAAATAAAATAAAATTGCAAAAGGCCGGATTCTGTTGTTTTTGGTAGTTGATAGTATGAGATGGGGATGGGGATGGGGATGGGGATGGAATAGAGACGGAAAAAATAAAAGCTTCAGTTCTTCTGTCGAATCCCAGCCCCCTCAATTGCAATTGCGCTTGAATTGGCGGCACAATCGAAACCCTGCAACTATGCGAATACGCGCGCAGAGGAACAATAACCCATGTCGGAATACAACCAAACCGAAGAATTGATAGATTTTATGAGACAACTCGATACATACTTTTCGAGGCACGTCAAAACATGCGATGTATGTGATGTAAATCGTTGTTCTGGAAGTTGAATAATACCCAAATGTAGGTATTATCTTACATCCCCTTTTATGGATTCTCGTCCGGTGCAGCAAAAATAAATGTGCTGGTTGGCCGACAAGAATATGCCTCTCTTTCTTGCAGGACGATGCGTGCAACCTTTCTCTCGTCCAATACAATCGATTATATATGTATGTACTGGACGTGTTTTTCCGATGCCACCAGGACTATCGTCAGACAGGTGCAGGCCTCGAGGCTCCCTCCTCGATTTAGCGGTAGAGGGTTACGAGTCGTGGGGTGGAGGGAGAAATGGGTAATGGGTGATAATAGGCTTATGAGGCTTTGTTATTATTTTAGAAGGAAAAAAAGAGCTTGAGAGAGGGGGGGGCTCTGCTAGGGAAACTTGCTGGGGTGGGAGTTTGATGCGTTGGCTTTGCTTGAGGAGACTGGCCAATAACATTACAGAAGACGGGTAGAAGACGGGGTGATGATAGAAGCTGACAGGCACGGTCCGGATACATACAAATGACATGGGATGACAAGGGAGGTCGGGGGGCGGAACTGCCCTAACAGATTAAAAGCCTTTACTGCTCCTCCTCCCCCTCAGCCCCTCTAACATTGAGGTACCTACCTACCCTCCTAGGTACCTGCGGCATGTGTATGTACCTTCCTGCTAAACACAGATTTACACCTGCAATCTTCCGTCAAATGATATTAATATATTAACATTATTCGTCCATCGTAATTAATCACATCAAGGCTTGATACGACCTTCTACTTTTTATTCAAGACCCAATTCAGCCAATACTAGTTAAAGAAACAGTAGTTATCATACATAATCTCTTTATCTTCATACGTGATTATCTACCTACCTACCTAAGTACCTAGTATATAATTTGATGTGGATGAACAAGAAGCTTAACCGATACAGCTTGGTTAGTTAAATATTCCAATCTCTTATAATTGATAAGTGGATATTGCGATAAAAAAATAAAAAAAAACCATCTACCAGAAACCCGATCCCGTTTGTAGCCCAATTTATTCTTTCCTTTTTCTATATTATTATTTACATTCGTCGACTCAAGCAGTTTAGTGAAGTCCAATAGAACGGACATGGTCCCGCAGAGTGGCTCTTGCGCCTCTTTGGCCGGGTGACGATCTGGTTTTACTGCGGCACGATGATGTGCACTCCACCTTGGATCCGGTTCCGCCTGGGCCACAACTTGGTCAACACCCTCGGCACACTGGGTCTTAATTGTCCACCATGCCTGACTAGTGATAAATCGAGTTACCTACTGACTGGCGCTCCGTGGTTCATCCTGTTTTTTTCCCGGTATGGGATGACGATCACATCGTGCTTTGCAGTGTTCCTACAGAGAGCCCTACCAGCTTACAGAGGTTGAATATAGTACTCACCGACTTCTTTTATATCCGAAAAAGGACCATAATACTGGTCCATGTACCTTACAGAGTTGTACTGGAAGCCGCTCTGCCCATTGGGACAATGTATAGACCTGGACTTGTAGCTAATCACAGCGCAAGATGCATAATCACACTGCCATCCGATCGTCCAAAGGCACGTAATACTACTTGAGTTCTCAGTACCTACAATCGTGCATATCCTTGGGGTCTACGGTCTACGGGATTGTCTTGCATCTGTCCAGTCGCCGCCTTGCGGGATAATTCATGTATAAACCCCAATGGGTCGGAATAAGTCAATGAGGCAGCTATTCCATTCAAGTTCAGTATAAAATACGGTAATACAGGCCTCAAATCACGGTATTCAACATCGTCACACCCACTCTACCACTTTACCTATCATTGACATCCATAGTATATAAGCCAGTAGATGTGGCGAATAAATGCGTGTCTTTCCCCTCCAACACTATTATGTAGAGCTGAGATTTGTTCTTACTACTTATGTCATTACTGCTGCCACACTCTTCCACAATATTACCTAGGTACCTTAAGTGGTTGCATGAAGCAAACATGCCATAGTACTTTAAGAGGTAGGCATACACGTACAACCAGAACGAGTTACGATGACTCTTGAACCATCTGTGCCACCCACCCAACCATCCTACCGAAGCATCTTACGATATGCATGTAGCCTTTCGCTTCGGCATGCAAGGAACGACGTTCTAGTAGAAGATAATATTATATTATATTGATCAAGATATATATGAAGTAAAAGTGAAATAAATTTTGGATTTCCAAGGGCAAGCCTGCCTCGTTCAAATACTCCCGCGCCCCTGCGTCAGACCGGCTTCTCGTTCCGATTGTGCATGTAACAGAACAATCAATTTGGGGGCTACACTTCGAGACATTCTCGAGGCTGAACTTTGGCTGGCTCATCTCACACGTATGGTGACACGGCACATGCGGGCAACCGTGTGCGTGTCACGTAGTTCTCCCGTTTGGGCATCCCGGAAGTCGGGTAGGTCTACGTATGTATAGGTATGATAATTATGAACAACATAAACAATATAGGAAAATGTACATAGGATGAAAGTCTAGATAAATACCTATAAATGCGATAGCGATGGTATTTTACTGGAAAGCGTAAAACTAGTATCTGATAACCAACGCGAATAGAAGAATATCCATAAAATTTGAATGCTCGAACAGAAGAAAGCGAATGGTGTAAAGGAATTACGTTAGTGAGGAGGAAATGATCCTTCCGCCGCATGTCTTATAATGCTTAATCAGAACCACTCTTCGCGGCTTTTTTCCCGTGGCCCGACCTCAACGCTGATTTGGACGGAGATATCCTGTCCTTCGGTGGTGACGAGAGGTACTCAGTCTTAGCGCCGCTCAGCAAATCTCTTACAACCGAGTTATTCAGGTAATGATTGGCGAGACCACCCCCAAGAACTGACTTGAGCATTTCTAACCGGGCCGACAAAGACCAGCTATCGATGGTGATGGTGATGTTCTGGATTCGGAATTTTTGCCGGTAACCGTACTCCCGATAGTCGTCATTGAAGTCTGCCCGGTTGCCTCCCGTGTGAGGGTTGCTTGCAAAGCGACGCGCAGTTGAGTATCCTGGGCCTTTTCCGTGCTCAAGGGAGGTTACGATACTGTTAAAGCTGCTGTGAAGCTGCCTTCTATCCCTCTTAGATATAGCCTTCGAGGACTCTCGAGTGAGGGCATTCAATCGCCGAAGGAGTCCATCCTGATCAAAGCGCAAGTTCCAGGTCTCGCCGCTCTCTTCCTCATATTCACGTGCAGCCTCCATAAGCAAAGCAATATTCGACCCAGCAGCGACTTGAACATCTACGTCGCTGCTTTCGAGCTGTTCCGTAAAGGCTTCTAGAGCCTGCGTACTCTGCTCTTCGAGGTCGTCAAGGCCGCTGGCAACAAATCCCCACATATTTAATGCTGCAGCAACAACTGGTCCATTGTCACCAGCTTCCAGAATGTGGCCATCACTTTCAATAATCTCAAGAAGAAACTCTAAAAGTTCTTCGGCTTCGGTTGCTGACCCTCCGCCGCACATTGTAGAGATGGCCATTGCCTTAATAGCAGCTACTTTGATCAACTCATCATCGTCGTCATAATTTGTATCCTGAGACACACTCTTCAACGTTGGGAAGACACGATCATGGATGCTCTCGTCCCCAGTCGTAAGGATGGTTATCATAAGAGCTCTCAGTGCCCATAGCACTCCATGGGAAGTTCTGCGGCCACGTATAGTCTTTAGTAGCATAGGAATAAGCTCATTCATCTGCGCATCAATTTCCTCGGTGCTGGGATGATGCCGAATTAGTTCAGTATATGCCGTTAGCTTTTCCTCGCGGTCTTGGCCACCGTCACGCTTCTGATCTAGCAAATCCACAATGCGATTGTGTAAGATTTCCGCCGGCGGCGTTGAGCCCAATTCCTCCCCATCCTCCGAGTTGATAATAGAACTAGCTAAGCTTTCGTTGTATTCATTATCGCTTGAATCTTCCTCCTCTGACGCATGGCGACTCGCAGCTCGTGAGGCAGCGCGCGAACTAGCTGGAGAAGGTTGAGCTGATTGTTGTCGCGAGCGCGCCTTTCTAGAAACAGTCTTGCCGCTCTCAAAAATCTTCTTGCGCAAATCATGCATTTCGGCGGTGTGCTCGGTGTAAATGTTGCGCTAATACGGTGATGTCGTTGGGGGTGGGTTGGTTGCCTATAAATATAGGAGCAGTAGAGCTCGTATCAAGTTTTAAATCCTCTTGTATGCGAACGATGAAACGATGGGTTTGTTTTCGACTTGAATTCCATGAGGATGGTTTTGAAACCTGCTACTGTGTGTGACGTGTAGGCTTTCCGGGGAGCCTTTGTATAGATAGTTGCGAAAAGTGTATTGTAAGAGTAGGTATGTTACAGCAGCTTGGTGCAACCGACAAACAATAAAGGACTGGTATAATAAATAACGGTACGGAAATGGGGCGGTGAATTAAAGGATTTCACCGGCGCACCAGGGGTTTGAACAAAATGACAAAAATACGTGTAGGTGTTTAAACGAATCAGTGGCAAAGTTGATGGAAAAGGAAAAGGAAAAGAAAATCAAAATTCTTATTTAAGCAGACACAAGAGCTCCGTACAACAAAACTAAGTAGAAAGCGCGCGTCATCCAGAAAGCAATAACTCTAAAAACCCAAGACACAACTCGTCATATGAACAGTCGATAAGTCGCGGGGTATTGATGTTCCCCAGTCTAATTAATTTACCGCCATTAAAGACATACATAGTAGTTGTAAAGTATCCCTTTGACCATTTAGTAGGACTTCTTCTATATAATAAAGCATGTATACTTCTGCGCTACTTGCATTAGCACGTGTCTATTCAATTAACTCAGAGCAAGGGTACATATTTCGGGATACCTCGGACAGTGTTAGAACCGGGCAGTTTGAACCTGCTTCCACTATTAGAAAGCATTGTCAAATATGTACCTATACCTAATCAATTTCATGGGAGTAGGGCTGAACATTTGTTGCCATCTTAACCGGACATCAATGGCTAAGCCTAATAAAAGGATTGAACTATTAATATGCAAATCCAAACCCTACTTGATGCCTTAGTTAAGGTACATATGTAGAAATCGGATGTTTGCTCTATTGTAAGTTACTGTATGTTAAGTACTTACCTACCTATTCAAGCCGCGCACCAGTTCAGCCTACCTAACATAGCATATGATTTGTGACGATATGTATTGTACTTTGTATGCATGCACTTTCCCATACCTTAAGTACCTTTAGCTCAACCCCGCCATTCCACTAATGTTAGTCCACCGGCCCCACTACATAGCTCAGCTCGTAATCCTTGCAATCTTTATCGTACCAGCATGTACGTCAGACAAGGGCTTTGATATACAATCGAGGGGTACCTTTCGCATTATGTGTTGTTTGAGTTAGGCATTGTGCGCAGTTGCCAGGGAAGCAAATATAATATGTTAAGGAATAAATAATAACAATTAGGTATATTGTGGTTTGATGATGTTTAAGGCATTGTCAAGAACCTCAGCCTCACCTCATGTACTACAGTACGTAGATGTGCTAGATCGAAGGTGGGGGACACGAAGCTGATAAGAGACTTATCAGGCTACCTACCGTACGTAGGTAGGTACTAAGTATGTACATAGTATTAGGCAGCCAGAGCCCCGCTCGAACTCGTCCGTGAAGCCCATGTAGGCTACTATTGGAACTTACCTAGGTAGGTACCTAGGTACATCATACATAGCTCCTCCTCCGTCTATGATCTGTAAATTATATCTCTCTAGATAAGCTGTGTTTACATGTATTTAGTCAAGAATATAATCAGCGCAAGAGGAACTAAAACAGTAACCTAATATTCCAAGTTCCATTTCTGTCTTTTAAAGTTTAACTATAGTAAGTTTATAGTGCTTGCTTATTACTTCCCCGCCCAACCGCACCTGCCCATAGGCACTTCCCCAAAGTAACTCTTGAATATTTGATGTAGGAACTACCAACCGAGTGCTACATTTTGCACTTTCGACCTTGTATAGGTACCAAGTAGGCACATGTAGGTATAGGTAGGCACTAAGCAGGCACCAAGTAGGCCAAGGTTCATTCGCTGTTCGACTCAGCGCACCGACACACCATTCTGACACACTTCCCCCTCCTACTCGCTCTTCTTATCATCTCCCATTCCATCCACTACTACTCTCGCTGCAGCTCTCAACGCAACTACCCGACATCAGGTCCCGCTATCTCGGTTCGTCTACTCAGTAAAATAGACTCTTCTAATAGTCTCTTCTATTAACGACCTTGTCTTCGTCGGGGTTGTAACAATTCCTATTGCATTCCTGAAAACCTCGGGTATCATTTTGATACTCAAGGTTTGGGAATAAATACTCCACTGTTGAGTAGCGAGTCTGAGCAAAATGGCGGCCGCAGACCACTTCAGCCGGAACGACGATGAAGGTAAGACGGGAACCCGCAGCCCAAACTCCAGAATGATCGAGTGTACCTTGATTGACCTATTCGTATAAATAGTCATTATCGTCACATTAGTCTGCCGACCTCATGGTTCTCATGTGTCTGCCTTCCCCAAACGTCAGTTTGTCCTTAGCAGCCAGAACCCATCTATCCGAATCGGCCGAGCCTCCAAGGTTCCTACAAAGGGTTTCGTTGCCTCTATAGATAACGCCTGGTTTGATAGTCCTGTCATGTCGCGGAATCATGCAGAACTCGTCCTCGACCTGGACAGCATCCCCAAGGTAAGCTTACCCGAGCAGCCTCTCTAGTAAACCTGGCCCCCGTGTTGCCTATGCTAATTGTATTATCAAGTCGGTGATCATCAAAGATATCGGATCACTTCACGGCACCTTCCATGTACCCCACGACGGAGTTGGGAAGGAGATGAGACTCGAACAACAGCGGCCTGTCAGGCTGTCAAACGGCGACTCCCTCCGTTTTGGAACCGACATATTCAGGGCCAAGGAAACATTTCCGCCGTATTCTGTCGAGTTTTATATGATAGGACAGGAACATGAGTCGTAAGTTTGCTGTTGCATTTGCATTTGCTTAATACTAACTCCTCGTATAGGCGCAGTCAGGATATACCGACTACTAATCAGTCTCCCAACCGAACCTTTACTATTCCATATGACGACCTCGATGATGAAGACGATGACGATGATAGCGTGATCGAGACATGTATGCCGCCCTCGCGAAAAACCAACGTTCAACGTGGCATCTCTATTGATCTTACCCAAGATGAAGACGACTCGGATGAGGACCATAACGTTGTTTCCAGCGCCACGGCCCTGAACCACTTTAACTCGGATATTATTGATCTGACATCGGAGCCTGATGAACATTCGGACCATGAAATTCATGCTCGGAGTCCTAGCCATTCTTCCGCATCCGTCACAGTAGAAGCACCAGCGATCCCGGCACTAGTAGCTGCATTTGCTGCTTGTAACTCCGAGTCGCTAGCAGGTATGGACCAGTCTGAGAAACCTATGGTGTTTGATGTTGAGCCCGATGCATCCTCCGATCATGACTCTAGCTTCCCACAAGATGAGGAAATGACCAGCGAGGATATCCATTTAACTGATTCCGAAGATGGTTCAATTCTTATCAGAGGGGACGACATGAGTAGCATGGACGGAGATTCCGACGGTGACGACTCGCCTGCTTCTGTATTTAATGATGACGTAGTCCGATCTGATAGCTGGGGGAGTGACAACGAAAGTAAGTCGATATGTTTTCGTTATACATTTTCGAATCATTCCACTGACGTCTCCTTCTCAGGTATCTTGCCATACTCGGAGTCTGATGATGATAGTTCCTCATCGGACGATGAGATGATGGATCCATTATCCAACTCGAGCTCACCAGCGCCCAGTTCGTCTCCCTTCTCATCACCTAACCCACCACTCCCGAACGGGTTACCCAACACAGATGCCTTTGCCGAATCGTCTAATACAGATGACCTCTTTGTGGCTCCATTCTTATTTACTACCTCTACGCAACAAGGGGCATCGGTTGTCCAACCGAGAGAACCAAGCCCATCTGATGCTGCTATGTTCAAGAGTCATCCCGTGCTTGACCGAACTGCAAGTATTTCTAGGGCACAGGTTTTAGGCGAGAAATCGGGCAAGCACGCATTTTTCGCGGCTAGGGAGAGTAATCGAATGAATCATTTGGATTGGAATTCTCCACCGCCTGTGTCTGCTATCCGAGAAACCTTGGGTGCTGATGCTGATCAGCATGTTACCGGCGTAGAATCTGATCATGCTTCTCACCCAGCTTTGCCAGTAGTTCGAGTTGATAACGACCAAAAGGGTTCAACAGGAGGAGCTGCTGACGTTAACAATGTGCCCGAACTTGCCCCCAGCGGTCCCACGACCATCCTCAGTGAAGAGCCAATTCCAGACTCTACATGGCAGCCATGGTCAGTATCTGGGGAGCGATTCCTCAACCATCCTCGAATTGAGGAGCTCCCTTCAAATTCCGAACGGCCTCAAAGTCCTGAGCTTGATATGACTAGCGCATATACTTTTCAACTAAGCAAGATTGCCAGTGAGAGCAGCGCTAGCTTTTCAAGCAAACCCAGGCGCGTCGAGATTCAAGATCTACTTACGCAGGAACCGAACGGGGATAACAACACATATGAAGACCCCCTTCCGCACATTTTTAGCGCGGCATCCTCTGCTCCACTGCCAACTAGTGAATCCGTACCGGAACCTAGCCTGAAGCGTTCCTTTGAAGATGCCTTTAGCGATGATGAAGACGTAATTGGATCGAATGAAGAATGTATCTCTCAGGAGAACGACAAATCCAAGTCTATGTTGCCGGGCAAGCGAAATCGGACTGGCTCAGTGACCAACGTTGAGTCAACCAAAGCTACTGCTCCCGAGACCCATGAACAAGGCGGCATTGAAGCTCAGCCTGCTACTATTCCTGCGCGGCAAGACAGCATCCAGCCGTCGAAGCGACGCCGCTTTGCCCAGGCAGCGGCCTATGTTGCCCTCGGCGGTGCAGCTGCATTCACTTACATGGTCTCTACTGCGCCTGTCCTCTAACGATATTAGGCAATCGGTGATTTATCGTCTATGTCAGTACACATTTTTCACTCTGGGGATTCCCATGGGCGATACCTTACGAGGTTTAAGTTACGTCTGGGAGCTGCAAGTGTTCTTAGTCCTAGGCATGTCATGAAAGGTGTAGATGAGTCCGGAAGCGGCGTTGTGGTTCTTTGTTTTAGGTGGATTAAGCTTAGCACATCTCATTGCATTTGTATGGTTGTTTGTAAAGGGATGAGCTGAGAGATGTCTAGGGAAGGCGAATCGAATGACACATTTGGCTTCCCGAGGTTAGGATAGGCTACTGTTTAGCTTGGCGTTTTCTCTTTGTTTAGCTATTGTGTGGACTCACATAGTTTCACTGAACGTCGGCATGTGTAAACTAGCAATACGTGTTGACTTTAACAATCCGTTTAGGGCATTCGTATGAATTCATTAATGACTACTTTCATTTTAACATGTTAAACGTGGTTGCTAGTGATATATTTAAAGATGTATCTTCAGATCCCCACATCCAAAACATTTCGTATTTCTCAAATTAACAAATCATTAAAGTAGACCTGTATGTATCCTTGTTATAGACAAGACATTGGGTACTAAATGTAGCTATACTACACTTGCCATATCGTTAACCGTTGTGATTCAAGATACTTCGGCAGCATCTAATAAATTAGAATCAACCAGTCCTCAAGGCAGACGCTATTATCTCACTGCTTGTAATTAAGCATAGCTGTACATTTTGAACCTAGATGTGACCGCAACCGGTTCACAAAAGCTCATTGTGTCGGTGTAACCTTTGTGCCAGCTTTTCTAGGACTTTCTTTCGTTCTCCTGACAAGACACGCACCTTTAAATACATGATCCTCACTTTCACGTACTTTGATAACTGGTTTATGATAATGATACTGAATTCTAGTAGTAGTACGAGGTTGGTGTATATTAGATGTAATTGTTGCCTTACAGCTATATGTACTTTATAGGTGAGGTTACAGTGTTTTATTTCTAATAATATTTCCTCGAATTTAGTTCTGTCTTATATTTTCTATCCCCGACCCAGGGGACCACCGAGTTCCGTTGTCTGTATATCCTAGTTCTATGATGGAAAACACAAGGATGACAAATCCGAGTAGCGAAATTGATAGAACAAAGTACACCCAAAACAGTGAGCTCCCTGGAAGGTAACTGGTATATGGGTTATTTTCAAGTTAGCTTCTGAAACTTATACTTCAAAGTTCCACCGTTTCAGGAGTGGAATGTATCCGGAGGGGATGTAGGATGGTATTACTTACTGTTAAATGTTAGTTATGAATGAAAGGACTTTAAAATATGTATCAAGAGCTAAGAGTGAGCGAGCTGAACTAGGAAGTTTTATACATACCGAATCTGCCATGCTGAAAATATAAGCTGTGAACGACAATGAGAGAAATATTATACCTAGGACCGTAAGGGCCTTAACACTTCTACTTTCGCGACCCGCTCTCTCTGCCTCCTGAAGCGATAGTTCTCCTGCCCTAACAGAAACGCGGTTGCCTGCGAGACTAGCTAAGGTGTCAATAGTACTACCTAACTCGTTTACACGCTTCTCGATTTGACGATAGCGGTGTAATAGGTGTTGAAAATCGATAGTTCTGTTAGTCCAGCTCTCGACGCGGCTGGTATCGGGGGATCGCGTAAGTGGCACGCCAAGCTGTAACATAGTTCCTTCTAGATCATCTTGGTATTCGGCAACCCGACGCTTCCATGATTGGACATCGCTCCAGAGTTCTTCAGCTGTAGCGACGCCGAAAGGTGTTAGATCACGTCTCCTTGACAGATGCCACAGTATTACTCCAGCGTTAGACTGTATGTATTCAGCTAAGTTAAGGAAGTGGCTGGCGATAATTTTCTCGACAAAGATGCGTAGGGATTTAGGATGAGTGATGTCTATTGTATCGGGGTGCTTTTGTAAATAGAATATTAATAAATCTACAGGTAGGGAGGATATAGGAGGTCCATACCGTGCTTTAATTTGATTTGATAGTGGCACGAAATCTATATATCCAGAGTTGAAACCACTTGTTATAACATCAAATCCCAATCGCCTGGTATGGTCTGTGAGAATCCGGCGGATAGGGGGGTCACATATAATAAGACCTGGCATTGTCAGCAACATAGTTTTATCAAGGCCTTACCTTAACATAGAGAGATATGAGGAATGGGGAAATACGTACATTTCCAGCCCCCGGCGTCGGTGGTTTTGCTCCAAAATGTACACTTACGCCTGCTAACGCCGACTTTTGACATCTCACCCATAAGCCTTGTCATAGCGACATGCCTCCCCGATGTGTCGCAGAGGCAGTGGAAACCGGTTGGTCATTGCGAAAGAACTAGCAGCAAGAGTAGAGGCATTGGTATACTCGGTAGAAGACTAACGGATCCATCCGGGCCGAACTGAAGTGCAAGAACTAGGACCTTGGCCCGACACCACGGCCTCCAAACTTTTGCTGGCGGTGGTGGTTTGTTTATAATGGACCTTTTCATCCGCGGGTCGCTCGCGCATAGTGATTTGATTAACTCTTCATAGCTCTCTGTTGTCATATTGTCGTAGGAGCCCGCATATCTTCTCGATTGATGTTGGTAGGTAACTACGAACTAACAATATCAGAAGCTAAGGAGGTAACTGGTCGAGGAACAACAGTTAGTTCACGATGTATCCATGGCTGTTGTAAGGCCACACTGTTGGCACTAACGACTAACATCATTATCAATAACGAATAAGGGTTTGAACCATAGATATATCCCATTGCTCATTTATCCTCTGTACGTAAAGAATGCTGCAAATGTGACCAGCACGTTTAAAATTTTATTAAAGCGTACATCATATTAGCTACTACGGCATGTTCCTCTTATAGCGATTGTTTCATATTGCGTATAAGTAATGTGTTTGTTGAGCTTAGAGAAAAAAAGAACCATATTATCCCTCATTAAATAAGAATTAATGAGTATGAAGTTACTGCTGTGTCGATCACACGCAAAAACAAGATATTACAACACCAACATCTAACCTTAGACGTCAATCGTTACTTAAACAAGTCTAGACTTAACCAAAAATTCAAATCTTTGACTTATATTTATATCTATCATATTTGAATAATCCCGTTGACATACCGCCCACATTAGATCGGCCGAGTGGGGCTACGCCGGCGCCGGAGAGAAACACTGGGCAGACTAGCCGCGGACAGCCGGCTAGCTAGGTAGTCTATCCAAAGGTCCGGATCGGTCAGACCGCCCCATACATGATATGACCAATATTTGGCATATTCTAGATCTATGCAGTTGCAGTTTGCTTTTATAAAAGTATACCTAGTTTTGTATTAACATAGCACCTCTAACCAATAACAACATCTTATTTATTTAATTTTTATGTTGTAATACTAAGGGTAGCACACGTGGTAGGATCGTGTGTTGATGTTGGATTCTAGCAAGGAAGAAAGGCCAAGAGCTAAGATAGGATCCGATATGCGGAAGTGGGTGTGAATAATCTTGATCTGAGTCTCTATTCACTACCTTGCTAAGACCTCCTACACCCGCACGGACAGCCGTGGACGTTCCGAGTTTCGAATCACAAGAGATACGGTATGTTCCGAGTATAGACGCTTCTGCGTTGGTCACTAGTAGTTCCGAAGCCACGAACGAGTGATATTGAATGTGCTTGAGATAGATCAGCGGTAAGAGTTGCAACGAATTCTGACTCGGGAACTTCCAGCCTTAGAGGAAATTAATCTGGGGCGGGTAACTGCAGGTGTATTATGCATGGCTAAGCTAATAAGAGATAGGGCTCGGGATAATATTTGGCGAAATACGAGTATATGACAGGTATATGATGGCATTATATATGAAGAAGACAAGCTCACAGACTAGAAGAAACACAATGGGAGATTTTATATAGAATCTGGTAATATATTTGACAAGTTGTCGATTAAAAGCATCTAGAAGTGTCAATAGATGACTAGGGTATACTATAGGGTCGCCGGATGCACGCTGCAGTGTTATATGAATGCGATAAGATCGCGTCTAGGGTTCGATCAAATCATCGGACGAATACTACTATTTTTGGCATAACCTAGTTGATCGACGTCACAGCTACATTAGCGGATCGGGATATCCGACACGTCATTTTGAATACTATACTGTATGCAAGATAAGTCCCATGAGAGCGCGGGCCGAGATCTTACCTCGCCATAACCTGTACACCCGAGGAAACCCGGCACGACATATCTACGTAAACATGGCGTCAAGACGTAGTCTTCGGAGAATCGGCAATACTCATAAACTACAATTTCCGGGGTCTTGGAAGCACAAGCCTCATCAGTAAACTACGTGGCTATCCCAGGTTTGCGGGGAGAGCAAGTTGTCAGCTGTGGCCCGGATACCCGCAGGTATAGAATGCTACATCGGATCGGTAGACCATCGGCCTGTCTGCTTGTCTGCCTGTCTGTCAGGGTAAATTACGAGGTATTTACCTAATCTGAAACAACGTTTGAGAGAGTTCGATGGGTTCCGATGGTCTGGATCCTTCATAGTAACAAGCGGGAAAGGGGCTGAGGTATGACGGCGGAAGCTTCTATTAATTCCCTGGCAAGAGCCAGACAGCAGGTGAAGAATGTTCCACGTATGGTCAAGAAAAGAGACTCTCGATTCGCTGATATTAGAAATCTCGTGTCACTATCGGGCCTTAAAGCTATAACACAGAGAGTATTACAAGTCTAAACTGTCGAGTACGGCAATAGAGAAATTGTCATATGATTGGAGACTGAATAGATAAGAGGATCTAATAGTAGAACTTATTTTATTTATTGTTTCTCAAGGGAAACCGGGTAGAGCCATGGCTATATCCTGTCACCGGATTTTTTTGCTACCCGATGTCCTTATGGCCAGTTTGAAGGCGCCATCGGGTAGGACCAGTGCCATTTAACGAGGCGGTGAGCCTCGAGGCTTGGAAGTTCCTTACCCACAGCCAAGCTTTCGGATCTTATAATGGCGTAATGGTGGCTTTTAAGGGTCTCATAAATCTTGCCGCAGACACCTTTTCATGTCCTCGAGGAAAAGGGGTCAACGATAATCCACTCATAAGCATACACACAGAAAGACAATAGCCTACCCATAAATTATAAGTCAAAATAATTCGACAATGGCACAGAAAGCGGATGCTACATACGGATACTATACCGGTGCATATGCTTTCGACGAGGACCGAGCTATATACGGCCTCGGGCCGAACCGTGACATGCCTTCCCTCTGTCCCAACTGCAAAGGCAACCCAAGAGAGTACGTAAATTTTATTGCAATAAAAGTGAATTGAAAGAAGGCTTAACTTGTTGGTATAGTCGAATCAATTGTGCTCACTGCGGCGCCACTGGTATGCTAGGTGTTCCGGGCATCAGCGCAGCTAGCAGCCAACGAGACAGAAACCACACAACCTCGTCTGGAGGGTCTAGCTCAGGACGTGGGAGCTCGAGAGGGGGGTCGTCCATATGCAGAGACTCTAAAAGATAAACATGCCGGCATGAGAGCTTTAGAAGGACTCAATGTCACACTACCTTACCGTCACCTCCATCGCTGGAAAATCGGCTGTATCTGTTTCTATAAGCTGGAGAGTCACCTGGGGTCCTCCCTGCTTTAGCTGGTATATGGTTTAGAGAGGAATAATTCTGTCTGCTTTCAGGGTGCTATTCGGGGCCTAATTAAGGAGACGATATACGGATGGAACAGGTTTCCACATCCGAGTCTGGGAATACTTTCATATTTATCTGACAAATCTATGCTGTTTATTTCTGATTTTAAGCTCATTAGAGAGCAATGTAATGTACTACTGATTCCTAAGAGAAAGCGAACTTTATCTAATATTTTTTCAGGTAGTTATGCTAATGAACGTGGTTAGAATTCTTTAATAACCCAATGTGTACCTAGGTATCGTTGTGAATTTTGGGACCGACATTGAATTGGATAGTGTGATTTTTAGTTAAGCATTGTAAATTGACACCTAGGATTGATTGATAGTTGGCTTTTGAAGAATGACTCGGCTCTTGAATCTAAATCTTAGGTACCTAAGGTAAACAAGCAACATGGCGATTTGATGACCCCTATTCTATTAGAGGTACTTTGTGAATGCCTCTCTTATTGCATAATCTAGTTTGCGTTAATTCTTTATACGTCCCAAAGCTGCATATCTTATCGATAAAGCTAGTACTACCATCTGCATTGACAATTGACAATTGACATCAGCTTCCGCGAACTTATCGTTAACCTTTTACACTTGATTCGATATCAACTTGGAATATCATATTTTATCCCCCAATCTTGTTACTATTTCGGCTGGCCTATCACTTTGATGGGCCACTGCTGAAGCTCTAATGTCTGTTATTCTTTGTACCGGTAGGCCCAATTCCCACCCCACCGCCACTGTTCTGCAACTCACCTGTCGATTAATATAGCTGGGTACGATCACACAATTAGGTATGCGCCTACGGCTCGGCCCGGCTATCTAGATGGAGATGGAGATCCTATAATTGATCCTATAATTGCATTGATAACTGACTAGCCCTATTCGAAAACATAAAGGTTCTGGGAGGCGCTATCAGGAATCTGCTCTCGAACAATTCAACATCCGGACTCGCAGGTGAATCGACTATGCATCTCGCCGGACAAGCGGTTCCTGGCAGCGGCCGGTCACCATACGGTTAAGCTCTACGATATCAAGTCGACGAATCCGAACCCTCTGCTTACCTTCGAAGGCCACACGGGAAACGTGACGGGAGTCGCGTTCCACTGCGAGGGGAAATGGATGGTGACGAGCTCTGAAGACGGCAGCGTCAAGATATGGGAGACGCGCTCCGGCACTATCCAGCGTAGCTACAATCACGGTTCTGCCGTAAACGATGTCGTTATACACCCTAATCAGGGCGAGATCATAAGCTGCGACAGGAGCGGCAGCGTCCGGGTTTGGGATCTTGCTGAGAATAACTGCTCTCATCAGCTCATCCCCGAGGAAGATGTCTCCGTCTCTAGCGTTACTGTCGCGAGTGACGGGTCTCTCCTCTGCGCTGCTAATAATGCTGTATGCCACTATACTACTTCTATACCCCATATACCCCTACTTTATACCCTCCCATCCTAACACCGTCATCCAGGGCAACGTCTTCGTCTGGCAACTAATCCAAACCTACGAACGCACGAATCTCCTCCCCGTAACGCACTTCTCCGCGCACAAGGAGTACATCACGCGAATCCTGCTCTCCCCCGACGTCAAAAAGCTCGCGACCTGCTCGGCAGACCACACGGCCAAGATCTGGGAAGTCACCAACGTGACTGGCACCTCGTCTGACGAGTCCTCTTCGTCGTCCCTCTCCAACGCCCCCGCGAACGGCATCAACGGCCACGACAAGCCCAAAAGCACCGGAGACGTCGCCGCCGGAGAGCCCAGACCGTATCCCCTGGAGGCGACGCTGACGGGCCACCAGCGCTGGGTCTGGGACTGCGCGTTCAGCGCCGATTCCGCCTACTTGGTTACCGCGTGCTCGGACCACTATGCGCGGTTGTGGGAGCTGCATAGTCAACAGGTTATTCGCCAGTATAACGGCCACCACCGCGGCGCCGTCTGCGTTGCTCTTAACGATTACTCCGAAGCGCGGTGATTGATTGATTGATTGATTGATAGGTCTGGCGAAGGGGACATGTTTCGTAGGCGTAGAAATGCCGAGTAGATAGATACATGAAGAGGAGGTGAAGGTGGAGGTGGAGCTGGTCTTTGGTACGAGCCTGTTTTTCTATATACCTAGGTATCCTCTGGCGTTGGAGTTTTACACGGGGCTCTTGCGGTTGGTTTTGTTATGCAGTTTTATTCTGACTTCTATTCGTATCTACTTGGTACGATATAACACTATTCTGTGACTTGTTCTAGATACCTAGGTGCTTACGAAATGTTCCGAACTGAATATTATTAGGTGGTGTGTGGGATGGGCTTTGCTTGAGGAATGGGAATAGCGGAGCAATTTGGCCGGAAGATATATCTTGCTTAATCTTATAGTCCTACCTTGGTGACCTATAGCGTCTGGCTTCATTTATATGGAATTGGCAGGCAAGAGCTGACTTTCAAACAAGTATACCTGTGAGTTAGGTATATAAAAGGTAGGTATTTATTATGTCTATATCGTATTAAAGCTTAGATTTAGTAATAACCACTTGATCCCCGGTATGCTAAAAAAAAGCAACCAACCGTCGGATGTCTAAGTCCGAGCCCATAATCCGTACACCAAAACGCCTTGCGATGTCCTTGCTCTTCCATCTGAACCAAACATTGCTTTTCCTTATCTACATCCTAGCCGAACACTACCACCCGTCTCCCCATCCGTCGTCGTCATCCGTTTCCTTAGGTTTCGTGTCAATCTTTTTTGCTACTACCTTCGCGGCTGGCTTGGAGGTGAGCGGCTTCTTGGCGGCGGTGGCGGCAGATGATTTGCCATTTGTCTTGGTAAGACCCTTGGGAAGGGGCTTGCTTCCGCCACCAGGTCCACTCTTCTTCGCTTGTGCCGCTAGCCATCCCGCAAAATCGGGCTCTGAGCCGTCGTCAAATGGCTTAGGTGACGCCGTCGGCTCTTTCTTCACGGGCTTCGTCGGCTCGCTGGACGCGTCGAAGAACGCGTTACCATCATCATCCATGTCACCCATATCACCCCAAGCGCCGCCTGCGTCATCCCTTACTGGTTCGGGATCCTTGAAATAAGCCTCGGCCGTAGAAGCAGACGAGTTTCGTGACAGAGGCGGTGCGGGCGATGGAGACTTAACAGCCTGGCGGTGGAGCGCAGAAGCCGAGGACGTCATTGACGGGACACGTCTATTGGGGTCAGGCTCGGGGGATACAGCTCGAGCATGTATGAGCGTTGCGGTTTGCATTTCGCCCGAGGCAGCCGACAACTTGTTGGTAAAGGATGAAATTGCCCACCCAGCCCAAGAAGATGCCTCACTCGGCTGCGGCGTACTCATTCGCGGACCGGCACCTTCAGTTGTCTGAGGCGGTGGTTGGACCGTATCAGGCATACCGTCCGCAGCCTTGCGAACCCTCTGCAAGTAAATTTCCAACGTCTTGTTGGCTTGATCTCGGACAAGTTTTTCCTTGTCGAGTAAGGATGGGCATATGGCCGGTAAAAGTCGTGCTGCGCAGTCTTCTTCGGTGAAATATTCGCCTGTGGCTGCAAGTGCTAGGAGCGCGGCGTTTCGAGCATGTACAAAGGGGTCTCGAAGCGATCGAGTAAATGCAGCAAGTAGAACCTTAGTCCGTGATGAAGCCCCAAGATTTTTAGCGATCTTGCCTAGACAAATTGTGGTGTTTGTCCGAATACCAGGCTGCTCATCGTTAGCCGTCTTGGCGAGTTGTTTTAGCAATTCGCCGTTGATTGTCCGGTCTGATAGCTTGGAGATGACGACGAGAACGGATTTTAGTGTCTGCTCTCGCACCACAGGTGCTACATCCGCGAAGCCAGATACCATGTTTGGGAAGATCTTATCATTGACCACCTTTTGGGATAGCCTGTCAATCATAACAGGTAGATTATCCAAGAGACAAACTCGTATGGCTCTGTCGGGATTGCCAAATAGTCTGACAACGACCGGTTGGACTCTCGACTCAAAATCTTCATTGGATAGCTTTGTAGATATCTTCATAACAACACCGAATGCTTTTGGCCCGCCTCCACCGAATTCAACCGACTTCAGTAGTTCGGGTAATACCTTCATCTTAAAGAACTCCTCAGGAAAATCGTCTGTAAGTTGGTCTAGATCATCTAAGAATTGTTCCTTTTCGGTTTCAGATTTGACACCGAGATTATCTATTCCCTCAGTCAACTTGATTAAAGGTGAGTCGAAGAAACTGCCAGATCGACGTCCTTGCTCTAAGAATGCTCCCACTGTAATTCTAGCCTTGGGGTTCGTATTGACAAGCCTCTTATAGCCCGCATGCATACTGGGCGGAATACTCTTAGTTTGTCCTGCTTGATCCGCACCCATGAAATCCCCATTGAACACCTCGAATATAGTAGTCCCAAAGTTGTAAGCATCGACAGCTGAGTGAGGACTTTTCTTGAGCGCATCCCAGCCTGAGCGCGCGAGCTCTGGTGGCGTGTATCTTGCGGCATCCGGCACTAGGCTTCCGTACGTGTAGACTACGGCATCGTCATCCTTCACATTACTCAATACCTCGAAACCGCCCAATTTCCATTCGCCACTCTCGGATGTGTATATCGATGCGACCCGAAGGCTACCATGGACAGAAGAGCCCTCGTCGTTAATGAACTTAACGGTGCGCGCAATGCTGTACAGCCCCCATTTGATAGTCTCGGGACTCAAGCTCTTTCTCTTAACATGCCACCTTAGAGGTACGACCCTTTCAGTCGCGATATATATGTATGAATCCGTCTCGACGGTGTCCAGGACCTTAATAACACCTGGATGGCGCATCGTGCGCAGTTTCTTGACGGCATTCTTCGCGAGGGGGAGTCGCGCCTTGTTCGAGGGTATATCGAAAGCAAATATGCTA
This sequence comes from Daldinia decipiens, assembly GCF_022478715.1. NCBI lineage: Eukaryota > Fungi > Ascomycota > Sordariomycetes > Xylariales > Hypoxylaceae > Daldinia > Daldinia decipiens. Next base: position 78,649 of record NW_026054557.1, on the reverse strand, counting down.
CAATTGGATCCATCGGCTCGTCTCGTGCCATTATATAGTGTCCAGATAGAGGCGTCTATATCAACCTTGTCGCCAAAGGAGTAAGGGAAAGGCGGCCCTTGGGAGATGGCGGACGCGACGGCGGATTTGAGGAAATCCATAGTACTATTTAATTTATTTCATGCGAAGGCGGAGAAAGTAGCAAGCCAATAAGACCGTTAAGGAGAAAGGGTCGCAGATCTAGAATGTGCAAATAATTTGTAAACACATGGAAATGCATGAATGCATGTTAACAAACAATGGATAATGGATAATGGATAATGGATAATGGATGGGTATTTTGGTAAAGTTATTTTGGTAAAGTTATTTTAGTAAAGTGTCCCCTATCTCCCTGTCTCCATGATGGCAGGATGGATGGCGCGCTTAGTGGGCCTGCAGGCGGCCCCGCACTAATCCTGACCGAGTCTAGCGTTGCAGCCGCTACCGCATCAAGGGTCAAGGGGTTCATATTGAATGTACTATGTACTTCGTATGTAAGTGAAATAAATCTTAAGAAAAATACTCCACTCATCATCATTAAGGAATAAACACCACTACGCAGCATTTTAAGCTGGTATAGGAACAGATAATTGAACAGATAATTGTGCTTTGATTTGATTTGGTTTGACAATGATCATATTTCTCACTAATGAGAATGCTTAATCATTTAATTATCATACTTATTGCTTCGAGGCTATCTTGAATCCTCCTGTCCTCTCACTCCAGAAGCCATCAGGGTCAACTTGAGATTGGACAGTCTGAGCCAACTGCAACTTTTCCGGCCTCAATCTGCCAAAGTAATCCTGTGGGTAGAAACAGTCGTTCATAAAAAGCGGCAGGTACACATCAGATGGGAGCACACCACCTTGCTGGTATCCCTTAACAATGCTCTGGAAACCACCATATGTAGCGCGCATCGTTATGTCAACCTGATCAAAGTCCAACTTGGAATAGAAGCTGTAGTCCAGCTCGACAATAATACGGTCGTGGTCATCATCTAGATCTAGCATATCTCCACCCTTGGATTTGGCAATCGTTGCTACTCCTCTTGGCATGGGTTGGAAAGCGATACTGGCAACGAGTCCTGGAACAAATTTGGTCGTATCGCTGACCTTCACCCAGTGGTCATAGATGGCCTGCATGACTTCGGGACCATACTCCTTGCTAGGCAATGGAATAGTTTCCGTTCCGATGGTATAGACACTGCCCTTCAGGACGGACCAGTTGTTCCCGCTGAGGAGGTCAGCATACCTCTGTGTCTTGCAGGTGTTGATGTTAGGCCCGATAGCGAGGAAGCTATCGAATACGCCTTGCGGTGGCTCGGGCCCGTTGTAGTAAAGAAACAAGACCCAGATGTCGATCAGTGTGCTCAGAGTTCTTTCAGACGTTACGATTATGCCAGCCTTCTTATCAGGGTAGTTTTCGGTAAAATTACGAACCGCAGCTAGGATAGCGGCGTTATTCTCTGGCGTGGCATCGAATTCAAGGTTGCCACCCCATATGTCGCCCTGAGGGTATGCTTGAAGCAGATACGACGTCACAATACCGAAGTTGTTCCCACCCCCTTTGAGAGCCATCCAGAGGTCAGGATGATTAGTCTCGCTAACAGTGACGATTGACGAATTTGCTAGTACCACCGTATATTCGAGAACCGAGTTAGCAGCCCAACCATATTCGGTGCTCATGAAGCTCAACCCGTCTGGACTCGGTCAGTATTCTAGTTGCAGCAAAAGGTTCTTCGGTCACTCTTACTCCCTACCAGATAACCTCCAACTCCCACATTTCCGATACGGCCACCAACGACAGTATAGCCAGTGGCGTCTAGCTGTTTGCCAACTTCATCCCATCGGTTACCGGGGCCAACTCTGACGGTCTCGGAGTCAGCGTTGAAAATGACCTCGTTAAGTCTCTTAGTCGAAATCAATGGTCCTCCGTCAACACTGGCAAAGTAGTTGTTGGGGTTGTGTCCTCCCGACTTGACAGCAAAGGTCTCGTTGTTTTTGCGAAGAATCGACACAATAGCAGCGACTTCCTCAGATGTTTCCGGCTCGAGGATGCATGTTGGCTTGAGGTCGCCGGAAAACGTCGACCAGTATTGACTCTGCTCCTTGTCGTATTCCAACGTTAATGCCTTGAGCATCGTGATGGAGGTTTGGGCTTCGACCGTCTGGCAAGTGTCTTGGGCAGCCACGGACGTCGCCAGGGCAACAGCCCATATTACGAATTTATTTAGAGTCATATATGCCATGTTGGATCCTATTTCTACCGTGCAGTTATTTGAAGGCGTCAAGGTTTGCCGGAGGCCTGCAAGTGCGATACGCGGATGCAAACGAGACTCCTCGCGACAGCTGAGGCTTCATCGCAAAATGCAGGAACTATGCGACTTTTATCTACAGCTCCTGCCGCCATCCCTACCCCTATAAAGTCCTCGGGCTATGTTACATCTTAAAGGGTATAGTATGTTTGCGTATGACGGCCCCCAAGTTGCAAGCAACGCATAGTTGCAGGACAATAGCCAATCTCGCTATCTGCACATATGCCACGTTATTTCGAAATAAGATCCGAATACGATAACTACCTACCTACCTAACCTAGGTATGTTTTGAACATGGTCCCGCACACCCTCAATAAGGGGTAATTATGACTTCTCTCGGCTCTAGGTGGATACATTATGTGGGGGAGGGATGTATGCATGTGAAGTGATGACAGACCAAGATCCGGGAACAACCCGTCGCATTTCCGGGGTCAATAGATCTCGTTTTCTCTCGGAGACGTCGGGGATTGTTCCAATATGTAATAGGTATCCGCTCGGGTCGCTAAGATATATGCTAGCTCACCAACGAAGCTAACGAGCTGACTTCCAGAATAGTCAAAGCAGGGGTGCTGATCACTATTTTCAGCAGATGCGTGAATTCAGGGCTGCACCTAAAATCCTTCAGTCCCCTTGGCACTCAGCCTGCCTCGAAAATTAATGGCCGGGTCTTGGTATTTGAACACTTAATATTAACATATATAATTTGACCAGTTTTAAAGGATAAAAATTACAAAAAGTACAATAGACAGTTAAAATGGCTAAATAACCTGTAAATATTTTTTTTTTCAATTTTTTATTTCGCATTACAATGCTTTTTGTTTGCATATAATATATGGTGTTGTTTTCAAAGGAAAATGCCAAGACCCGGCCATTAATTTTCGAGTCCGACTGGCACTGTACGTCAGTTGTTCCTACACCCTGTTAGAAATTACATCACATATTTTTAACTTGGGCACAAAACAAAAGGCCAATCGGAAGTTACCATCATGTATATATAATAAAAAACTGTTATCTTCACATGATGGATTTTGACTGCTGCGCGCGGCCAAACTACCAGAATAAGGAATGTAACTCGTTTGCAGCTGAACCGCTGCTCGTGATCGAGGAAGATACGGGAAAAGCGGCATAACCGCATGTTCCATCGAGCAAGCCTGATGTCCCCAGAATCTTGGAAATTGACACAAGAACAACCGAAAATTTTGGTTGACCTAGTTCCCTAAGCTCTACAGAACGATGAGGTTGCATAATGGTACCCATCTCGGTATGTATAGATTGGGGTAGTAGGTAGTAATCCGTAGCCTACATGAGGGCACCCCTGCGGTGCGCCACAATAGCCCGAGTTTACGGAGGTAATATAGTGCTGCCGGAGAATGGCGCGCTACGCGCGCCATTCTTCGGCAGCGGCACCTGGAAACATCGAATATCGACCTTTGCATATATATATAAAAGAAGCGTGTGAGATTCGAACCTAGGCTTAAAAGATATGTATTTTGAAAAAGATAAAAATAGAAACCTGGAAAAGCACGTGGGTAATTCTACTTATTTCGGGGATGCACCGAATCAAAACGCTTAAAAAGCGCCGCACGGACGAACTTCCTCTTTCGAAAAAAGGTCCCCAAGACAATATCCCTCGTAAACTCGGGCACTCGGGCACTATTGGATGCTAATGTTATTGGAGCGGTACAAGACATTCGCTTACAATTCTAACAGGCGTGATGTGGGCATTTCAAGATTTAATATCCCATCTCACAATGAAAGCCCTCTGAAATTGGTTAAAGAAAAAAAGAACACTTATACAACAGCAACAACCGTACTCATCGGCGAAGCTAAGTTGTCTATTTTTAGCCGTACTCGTCTATCCAGAGGCCCAAGATCTCCTAACCCGCAGCCAGTCTTTCGGTTTAGATAAGCTTAATTTGGGGGATGTTCCCAAGATCCGGAGTCAATCTTAGCCGTTCATTGGCCTATATGGGATTATAACGTGTAGTCACACGGGTATCAATTCAAAGCTCACGTGCTCATCATCAGCTTGACACTCATCCCCGGATAACCTTGGTACCCTCGGCTGGCTCCAGGATTAGCCATTGGCAGTCGATGTTTTCCTTGGTAAATCTGCTTATGATCTTCTCGGCAATCTGCTCGAAGTTGCTAGTAGCCAATGCTAAGATCGTAGGTCCAGCACCCGATAAGCAGACTCCTAACAACCCTTCCTGAGTGCTTGGCGACATGGACTCAACGATCTCGCCTAATCCAGGAATCAATGTCTGTCTGTACTGCTGGTGCAACTTGTCTTGCATGGCGAGATAGATGAGATCCGGATCCGGAGGTGATTGCCCTAACGCGACAGGCAGCAACGCTATTCGCTGCAGGTTGAAAGTCTGAAGCATGATCAATCAGTATGTCTATGGGGCAGGTGTCTCGGACAAAGACTTGTGACTTACAACATCCTGTCGTGGGTACTCTTTCGGGAGTACCTCTCGTGCCTTAGCTGTAGGCACCTGGAAATTGGGCACAATGGCGATAGCCTTGATCTCCTTGGACCAGGGGAACTTGATGTGGTGGCCAATACCGTGCGGAGGTTCCGGCGGTCGCTCACCCGTGTCAAGACCACCCGCTGGCGCAGGAAGTACTTCACTAAGTGGGATCTCGACACGCGCAACGTCCTCGGGCGTCAATGGCTTTAGGTACGTTCCTACAAATCCACCAAACAGAGCAGCACCCACGTTATCAGGATGGCGCTCTAGGGAAAGACACGGTAGGTTAGCTTCCTCATACTATAACATTTAACAGCAACCTAAAAAGAGAAGAAAATTCAGGCAAAAGATTAGCACCTGAGAACATCAGGTGTTAGAAGGAAGGCAAGTTATACCGATCATGAGACAGAAGTCAAAAAGCCGATCGTTGGTTAGATGATGCAGGCCTCCAACTTCCTTGCCTAGCATTACGCCGGCAACAACGGCGGCGCCAGAGGAGCCAAGACCACGACCCAGTGGGATGGGGTTGACGATGTGCACGTGGGTCTCAACAGGGAACGCTCGCTGGTCATGACACCGCAGAACATACAGCGCAACTCGAGTAATTAGGTTTGCGGACGGATCTAGGGGTACATCATCTGAATCTTCTCCTTGGCCCTCATACGTGATACGACAGTTAAGCGGCTCTTGAGACGAAGACTTGGTGCGATCGATGGTCACGCGCAGGTCAAGATAGATAGACAGGGCCAGGCCGATCACGTCGAAACCGGGTCCGATGTTGGCCGACGAGCACGGTGTCCGAATCGTGAAGGATTCCATGCTCGTTCCGTTTAAAAGAACCCTAGTGATCTACGTATAGATGATTTTGGGACCTTTGGCACAAAATGTCCGTGACCTAAAATTAGAGTCGTCTGATTCGGTGAAGGGAAAAGGGGACTTTGAAAAATAAAGAATTGAAAAGCCAATTAGGTAAGTTGGAAACAGGTAAGCTATCAGGAAATATTCAATGTTTACAATCTATAACTATCCCATAAGAAACTAAACTCAATGAGTCTGGCCTCGAAATCTTATTGCTGACCGAGTTTGGAATTTTTCAACTTTGTGCTAAGATCAGCCCCGATGACGGAGCTTGTGGTAGTGTAACCCGGATGTGGTCCGGCTGACGCAGGGCAGGGCGATTTCCAAAGGTGCAATTCCGTGATGGATCTACCTACCTAACCCTATCCTACTATCGCGGGGTAGCTATGTAACTGCCCTAATGAGGCGGCTTGAAGCTTGTGATTGGTCAATATTTGAATAATGATGGCATGTACCTCCCATTTATGTTTTATGTACTACATCTACGAAGTACTTACTATACCTACCTGCAGTTTAGGTAGGTAATGGTACCTACCTAGGTTAGGTAATTTATACTTCAGGTCGGTAATCCATTTTTATTCCCATTCTTATCCAAATCCAACTCGTGGTTTAGGATTAATACCTACATCTAATGGGTAACTCGTGTCGTATACGACGCATGACTAAATTACCTATATATAACAGTATTAACCCAGTTCCAAGCAATTAAAAACAAGGAATCCCAAAACACACCTGCATCTACCTCTCAATTTACCAACCGAAAGACTCGGTGTGCAACGTGATGATCTTGGCATCGCCAACAAGAACCTTCTTTTGAGCAGCTGACGCCGCATTTGCTAAATCCGTCCTTAAACTCTCTGGTCCGCAACCTAGAGTTAACTACATCAGTGTGTATCCTAACAACTCGTCGTTGCGAGTGGGACTTACCGAGAATAAACGACCGTTGCGCCGTGATTAAGGTCGGAAGCAGAGTAGGCAAATAGGGACGTTGGCTATGCACTTGTCCTAGCTTCGGGCTTACCGTCGCTGTACTCTTTTCGTTCGGCTTGCTGCTGATTACTCCATTATCGGAGTTTTTATCAGATTCTATGCTTGACGCCGCCGCCGTGCTTGAGTCTGTCACGAAAAAGTCTACTTGGATCAGATCCGGATGAGCAGTGATGAGTGGTTCTAACTCTTCCGTTATCCACTGTATTTGGCTGGCATATCGAACCATCCACACAAGGTGGATATTCTTGGTCACCGAAGTACCTTCAGTGATGCGCCTAGCCGCGTATTGAATCCACGGAAGGCATGCGGAAATCCCACTGCCTCCAGCGACGAAAATCAGCGATTCGTACAACGCGGGTACATCCTCAATAAGTCCACCGTACGGACCATCAATATGGATGGAAACAGAACGACTGCGATTTTCCGCGTCATCATGATTTATGACCGATGTAAGTAAATCAAGAGTCAGTCCGTGATGCGCGCGGACATAAAAGATCATGTCTTGGGTTTCCGAATCTACTTTCACACCCGGAGTATGAACTTTAGGTAAGTTCGCGATCGTGAAAGGATGGTTTTGTAGCAACGATAGGTGGGGCACTCGCAGCCAGCAGTGTTGACCAGGCCGCCATTGGAAGTCCAGGGGCGCAAGGATGGTCACCTTCGTCATACCGCCCGACAATTCTTCCAGCTTCGCCGGGAACCCTAGGAACCAGTTTCGGAAGATGCTGAATGTCTGCCACTTGTAGAAGAGGCGCACTAAACATGAGGCGAGCCAGATTGCAAGCGTCGAGTACAAATACACCCACGAGTCCTTCTCCTGCTTTGAATGCCAGAAGAGCAGACCAAGATACACTATGTACATGGGTATGTGCAGTCGGTAGAAAAAGTTGTAGAACCGATGGCGAATCCACGGAATGGACAACACGACAATTCCTACAAGTATACCCAGTGGTGGAGTTCCTGTATACTGTTCGGGAATTCGTGTCAGTCTTCACAGCATCCACACGGCAAAGAACCCGAATGGGCGGGAAATCACATACCTCCATGCCACCAGGTTTGTAATATTGTTTCCAGAGGGCCGCAGGTCCACCCTCTCTCAGGGGTTGGACGATGAAGGGCACCGTATGAACAATGCTCAGGAACAAGCACATGTACGATACCCAACGGTGGAAAATATTCAGCTTCTCATGGCTAATACCGGTAAGCATCGTGATGAAGTTGACCTTGCCAGCAAGGGCAACAATGATGGGTGTCAAAGCCTGCGCCATTAACCCAGTTCGGACAGCCAAAGGAGGAGAGCCATAGCCTCGTCGATCTCGATAGTAAGGGTGAACCAGGAAAGTCATTAGGAGGAGGAACAGAGAAGTCACGGCAATGAATAAAAATGCTCCGAGGGAAGGGAATCCGAAATAATCGGCCATGCGGCCTTTGAGGTGTCGATAGTTAACCACACGGAAGAGAGCGAGTACTTTACGAGTCTGCGTTAACTTTTCGGACCCGGGAACCCCTTGCCGAGCCCTACGGTTCCGGTTCAGACGATAGGCATAGACGAACATAGCAACGCCAATCACCGCCATGTAATACCAAGTCGTATAATGTCCATATTCATACTGGTGATCGTACGACACCGCTGCCTGCGAAGCCTTGTGGGCAGCCGCGAAAGCATCGCAAGCATCGCTATTACACCGCGGGTCAGAAAGAGGAAGCTTAGTGACATTCTCCGAGGGAGGGCTATCGCCCATAGGCATAGACATCGACCTTGCCATCATCTTGGTGAATCTTCCGGAGTCAAACGAGCCTACAATACCAATGAAGGATAAAATAGAAGTTCGACGCGATAATACGCTGCGCCTTCTGTGATGACTAGTTCATTTTGTATTTGCTTTTGGTTGCTAATCCATGCGGAATCATTTGAGCTGGTGTGGTGCCGGTTAATTAAGGCAAAATGTCTGTGAGCAAGTATTGGGAACCCAATTACCGTGCGACCAAACCACTCGTAACACACTACGACGCTATACTAAAATAGGGGAAATGGAAGAAAACAGCACAGCATCCTGAAGGACGTTAAACTCGGGTTACCATATGCCAAAATGTGGAGAGTGGTGTCTTGTTAAACTCGGAGTTGACTTACACTGGTGACGGCATGACGCTCACCGTTACGCATACGAATATGCGGGATGGAGTTTAGAGTCTTGCACAAAACTTAGTAGCAAGCGATACAACCGTATCGACAGTCTGAAAAACACAGGTTGGATATAATACTGTTGAAACGGTGAACATCAAGGTCCTCAAAGTGTACTATATTAGGTACTTTATATATTAAGCAGTGGAAGCGGGTTGTTGCCGTAAATAACATCGTGGTAGTTAAAGCTGGATCTCTTAAACGCCCAAAAGCACACGAGCCGTGACGGTCCAAATACCTAAACCAGCTCAAACGTGCTCACTCCTATTTTAAATCCCTGTCCTTGTCATTCAGCCGGTTCCGCATGGCACGCACCCTGAGGCGGCAGCTGAAGAACAAACTCGTTTGTCACTACCTATCCAATTCTGCATAAAATTTATATGGCTCTTGGCTTTATGTACTGAAAATATAATAAAGTAAGCGAAGCTTTTTTAATGGACGGCTACCCCCCAGTATCGCTGTCGGGATATATTGGAGATCCAGATGTCCGGGATTCTCGTCCCGTCCTGTATGCGACGCAGCAGGCGACACGTTAAGATGTCAGACTAACACTTGGTAACGTCGGAACTTGAACTTTCGCATTGGCTTATGGCGTAACTATCTTAATTAGAAAGGTTAGATAGGTTAGGTACCTAGGTATATTATTAATGGACGTGGATATATTGTTGATGGCTATGGCCATGCCATCCATACAGGCATAGCAAGTATCGCAAGTAGCGACAACATCTACGGACTTGACCATAGATATGAGTGGCGCTTCGACGGCAGAGGGCAAGCAAACGGATTCAGGCCAACGATATGGGAACAGGCGATTAGGGCGTCGTTTCACATGGTCCAATTCGCGGTGGCGTATTTCGTTATGTTGTGCGTTCTTGTCCCATGTTGCATTCCAGCGGACCTAAAACTGGTGAATCCGAAGACACCTCATGCTCACCTAACTAACTCAGATCGCAGACTCGCAATGTACTATAACGGCTACATAATCATATCCATCTTCGTCGGCGCTTACATTGGCGCATTTATCTTCCACTGGGAATATCTGGGCTGGGGGTATGCTGTGTGGTGGCTGGTCTCCGAATAATATTGCTAATCGCTTCGCTTCGCTTGGAAGATGTAGTGTGACGAACGAGAGTAAGGAGCCGACTGTGTGCTATGGGTAGTGTTACTATTCGGGTCTTTGGTGGCATGCTGTTGTATCACTATGTTGTTTTTGTGATACGGGAAGTTCGGGGGAGGTTCATGGGCCGAGGATGAGTTGGGCCCGGCGATAGAAGGGTAATTAAGGGGTTGGATAGACTAGAGTTGCATTTTCTTGTTATAAAGCGGCTTTATAGTATAAAACTAGTTGGGAGTCTCTTAATTTTGGTATTAAACAGCTGTATAACAATAATAATATAGTTAATTACCTGCCTTTATGGTAAAGATTCAACTACATTGTAGTTACTACAAGGGCTACCTATTCGCCGGTTGGCTATCTCCGCCTGGTTACTTGCCAAGCTATCGTGCTTCATTGGCTGAATATATGTTCGAATTGCGCTCTTAAAAATCCACTTCGAGAGTATCTTAGGATCTGTATTTGTATTAAGGAGAGAACATGTCTACAATAATAAAGGTAGAGTCTTGTGCCAGTTTAGGGGGTGTGTGCATTAGCATACTACCAGAACAAAGGATACTTTTAATATGTCTAACTACCTAGCTACTGACCTCTACAATCGCCTCACAAGACATATTATTTACTAGAGAATGGGATTGGCGGATTAAATTAATCTACCTATGTCCTTCCTAGTAGGTAGTTGATGTGCCGAATTGGTCTGACAATAAGAAAAACAACGCACAATGCTCATTTAGAAATCATTAATGAGAGGGCTGTGACCCTTTCAAGTCCAGCCGGGATCTAAGTAACTCGACATCTTTGGCCAACCGAGTCTGTCCAATGGATGTACATGACCTTATGTGTTAGTGTTCACTTTCTACCGCTATTTTTCTTACCCGATTGGATAAGCAACCCAAGGGCAGATTGCGCTGCTCGTTTACTAGCATCAGATGGCTTTGAGGATGACCCTGAATTGCCTTCAACCAGGGCCGTTAGGTAGGTTGTAGGCTTCGCGGGCTTTGGAAAACCTCCTAGTGCCTTTGATTTATTAAGACTGTTTACCATTATAGATATTTCAAAAGAAGTATCAAACTATGGCAAGGTAATGATAGAAATGGTGTTAATAAGGATGGCACTGGTGGAAGTGTTTAGCGAATAGAGAACCAATGACTACAGCTTACTTTGCAACACCGGTTTAAATAATATAGCGTTCCTATAGAGGCTCCTTAATAGTCAAGGTATCTTCAAGCGAGGCCCTAGCGATTGCTAGGAATTCACTACAGAATATGTGAGCCAGTAATTATACTGAATACCTCATAGGAACAATGAATTGTTCATAGAAACTACTTGTTTCCGATAGGATATTTCAATATAAAAAACCTGGTGTTTTCATTGTATCGCCTCGCATATTGCTGGAACAAGTCATTTGTTTCTGACATAGGCGTTGTAAACTCATGTTACCATAGCGAATATAGATATCGCAGGCTCCTACGTAACCATCCAATATAGCAATGAGTGATTAAATGATATAGTTAATTACGCCATACCATATCACAGATACACTCCTAAAAACCACTATGGATTCCAGGCCATGACCTCAACGGGTGGGAATTTCTCGTACCCCTTTCCGCTGACGAATGTATAATCCCAAGGTCCCTGCTTTCTGTCTTTTGCTAGTTTGAGAAACTCTTTAGCGTGGCCAATACCGCTCAAGTCACTGGTCACGTATGTACCATCAGCGTGCCTCTCGTCGAGATAATAAAATCTATAGAATCTCTTGTAAGTTATTTACTCGAGAGGTATCCGGTCGCATTCTGTCTCATTGTAATGGATTCACTTACTTATAGGGTTTGCTATCATACTCGGCCAGCGCCAAGTTCTGGATCATATGTGAGGTAGCACCTTTTTGAACTATAATGGAGTTAATAACGGCTCTTATTTAAATATTCCAAATAAATATATTTATATGACTTACTGGCAAAGCTCATGAAGCCCGGGAGAGCGATAGTGTTTAAACCATTACCCACAAATAGAAACGAGCCCCCGTCAGGGCCTAGACCATAAGGGCCAAGTTTTTCGAAGCTCCTAACCGCCTCCCGTGCTGCATAATAAGGGGAAGTGGTATTTATACTTAGGCCCCTTCGAAACTCTTCCAGTTCCATGTCAAATGGATTTTCTGGAGGGCTTGTGTGACCAGCGGCAGCTAGGAACATGTCAACATAGGGGGCGGGCTACGTCGGGGAAAGGGGCGACGGACAAATATAAATAACAACACTGGGCGCACCAAGGTCGGCGCTTACTTTCTCAAATAGAGTCGGCACTGTCTCTGGCTTCGAAGCATCAAATGCGTAGTACGGATACTTGGAATCTAACTTTTGGGTTCTAGATGCCACGGCAACTTGGTACCCGGCGGCTAAGAAGGTTTCGGCTGCGGCCTTACCGGTGTTGAGACCGGCCCCGATGATTAGAACGGTTGGCATGGTAAATGTGGAAAAAAATGTATAGCAAGTATAGAGTTGTATGAAGATAAGATTCTTGTGAAGTGAGCTTGTTGAAAAGAATTCATCGCGAAAGTTATATACCTTACTTACCGGCCAAATTAGTCGACTCATACGTCCGTGGCCGGCGGATCAGTATGTATAGGAGGTATGGATATGGATATGTAATTAGCGCCATGGCGACTTTGGCCGACCAAAGTGACATCTTACCTATGCGTTACAAATCTCACCACCCGGCGATATTGTATTTATCACGATAAAGACCGATGACATGAAATTGGCAAGATTTAAGTTTTTCATGTCCAATATATAATATACTTGGAGATCTTTGGGATATAATTTTTAACAACTTAGAAAGGGACAAAAAAAGCTACAATTATAAGTGAGGTTTGACTACATTAATACAGCTTAAACCAAGCTAGAAATGTAGGGTTTCATACTTTATCTAGTGAATCAAACTTACTATAAAGCAAACCTCCATACATTTTTAGATATTATTTAGCTATACGGTTTGGATTCACTTTAGACTGGCATATTTAAAGTACCTGATAACGTTCCATATGCTGTACCTAACTAGTACTAATGATGATTATCTAGCTTTATACATAGTGTGGTGGCCATCTATTAAATAAAGGGCATAGGGGCCAATTAATGGAAGTAGTGTATGATTGACCCTGATAAAGCCAGCAGTCTTCTTTTATAATTTGGGTATGCATAAAAAGACTCCCCAAGTGCGCTCCTTGGCAGGAATGGTGGCGATCCTGGTGTAAATGTTAGTTTTACAGCAGCGTTGAAAGGCATATCGTGCCGTTGATTCATACCAAAACTGCAGTGGTGTTGTTGTGCAGTGTCAATCCTTCAAGTTAACACTGCCCCATGCCGCTATACTACGCCTCACCGGTGTAGGGCCTCAAATGTTATAAGCAATCGACAAAGGGTTCAAGTATCTGATCCAAAACTAAGTTGAGTTATGTCTAACTACTGACCGATATATACCTAAGTTTGTTGAAAACGCCTCTATGCGTGCGCCCTAATCCAGTACTGATAACTCCGTGAACACATGATTCAACTTGCTACTTTCTTAGCGATGATGATACCTTCTCTGGTTTCTTCTTCGTAGAACACAATATCTTTGACTTCTATGCCTACCTCAGCTAGTAGTTGCTTCCAATGTGCCTCAGTTCTCGCTTCGGCGTTGAGCATTGCGAGCATGGTCAAGTCCAATTGTGTCTCATATCTGTGAGCACCACGATCTGGCAGTATAATTTCGTCGATGAGCAGCAATGAGTCTTGATCCATAGCATCTCGGACGTAGCTGAGGACCGACCGGGAGTATCTGTCCGGCCAGTCTTAACGTGAGGGGGACAAGTTTGTTAGCTGACGGTATACTATAAAAGGGGGGGCTATGTCGTAAGGGGCGGGCGGTTATGGACTTACTTCGTAGAACACTTCTGAAATAATACGATGCCGCACCTACGTCAGAATAGTTAGCCAAGCTATCCCATCTTCAAGGGGCAGTTTATGCTAATGATAACCTACCCTTAATGGGCTGGCCTTCGAGGAAGTTGATGCCCAGCTTTTCAATGCCAGGTTCGAGTTCTGCGTTGGCTACCACCTCTTCGAGATCCTCTAGGATGATTGTTCCTTTGAGGTTTGGTACTCGCTTCTTGAAAGCCTAGTCCTCGTATCAGTTCAATTCTAGTTGTCCACTAGGGATGAACTCACTTTGCATTGATGGCCAATACCGCCTCCAATATCCACGAAGGATACCCCTTTCTCTTCACCACCTTCCTTCCGGGAGGTCACTTTCTTGAACGCATCGGTGATTTCGTTTATGACCTCCGGGCGATCTAGCCATGTCCTCACGCCTGTCCGATGGGAGCCCATAAAGACGTTGAAATGCTTAGCATTTTCCGGGCGGGTTTTCAACCAGTCGAAGAAGGTGTCTTCCTCAGGGCTCACCCTATTCCCAAGCGCAAAGGCTGTCTCATTTTTTGCATCGGGAGGGTTGTATGCATGAAGCCGGAGAAAAGTAGGAAGATTGACCATGGAAACAAAGCAATTATCGACCCTAATTAAGGAAGAAGTCAATATTAGCTGCTTATTGTGGCGTTTGGGCTGCATAAATGAGAGCTCGAATAGCTTACATAGATGCGACCCCTGCACTCTGTCCGTTTCCTGATAGGTTGTTTCCAAAATGGCTTGCAGTCCAAAGTCCAGTATTAACTTCACGAATCATGCTCAGAGATGCCAGGTATCTCAAGATGCGAGCTAACAATTTCCTATCAGGATTTTTACCTGACTTCTCCGCAAGCTCCTCTGTTGTTAAGGGTATGGGTGATTCCTTGAGAATATTAAATATCTTGAGGTCTACAGCGATCCGAGCTGTAGGGGTTTCAAGAGCCTTTAGTCAACTTTGTTAGATGCTAGTAAAAAATGAGAGTAGTGTTACAGTTCACAAGGAATAAGTGAGCTCACGTTGTATAGAATCCGTTGGCAAGCTTCCTCGGGTGTTTCTAATTCGGGGACGAGTTTCTGAATCACCAGGAGGAGTCTCTTCCGAAGATGATCCTCCGATAGGACATCGGAGGTTATACTAGAGGGGTGAGAGGCTAACTTCTCAAGGAATACCACAGTTGACTCTAATGAAACCGTCATATTGAATGTGGATCTTTCTTCGGACTCAAGCTGTTGTCAGTGAAGATTTTATAGTCCGTGGCTACCTAACTAAAGGAGAAATGATGCAATCTCCACTTGTTGATGCTTTCCTGAACAGGTGTAGGTACCCTAAGTTTCTGGATGATAGATGAGTTCCAAGGGAGTTTTTATAAGACAGAGAAGATATATGAATTATGAATCTTGTTACTACACCATGTTTAATTCCTCGGCGCCGCTGATGGGTATACATGCCGACCGGAAGCTCGCGCCTATCGCACCGATACTTTGATAGAAACTGTCGGCACCGAGAGGATTTCAAAACGAGCTTGGCCGTGGTAAAAGCCGGGGTAATCCGTAAGCGTTCCATGGTTGAAGATTTCTTGGAAACGTTCCTAGCGGGTCAGTGGGGTTAGGGGAATAGGTAGACTGATCCATAATGACGAGAGATACGTATAGAGGAGCCTCATTACTCACTGTAGCCCTTTATGTTACCATGTATCTCGCAGTATTAAAAGCACATGTGACAACCTTAGCGAGTATGGTTACGTATGGTTAGATCAAGGTTGCATTCTCACTGCATAAAGGGTTGACGAGTTGGCTTACTCAGATGGTACCTAAATAATGCCAACTGGCTGGATATTGCGGCAGAGGATACGCCAGATTCAGTTGGAGGGTTCGCTTTGGCTACGATCATGGAGATCATTGTTAAAACGAAGATACCTACCTACCTGCCTAGGTACCTCTTATACATAATACGAATATGTATATCCATTGCTTATATTCTAACCTGTATTCTTAAACATAGGTAGGCTTCAGAATAAATGGAAGGTTCTCGTATGAAATAACCTGAGAGGATTACTTATAGTACTGTAGCTAGAGTGCACATATTCCAGGATAGATGCAGGTTGGTTTTGTTATAATAGATTTAGGCGCTCTGGTATGTACCTGCCCTCATACACTACTACATTCTCGCCTAGTTGAGACACTCCCCCCTATGCAGGCATTCCTTTTCTTTTCTGTTCTTTTATTTTTTTTCGAGAGAAGGATCTAACATCAACGTCCTGAATATAAGACAAATAAATGCATCGACTTGATGATAAAAATTCTTCAAGTATCTTCAACTTCATTACGTCTAAATAGCGGGGCGATATTGGATATTAAAATGTAAATAAATCTTTAAAAGCAATGGCGTCTTTGGCAAAACGTTCCTATCAAATATTCCTTTGCTACGGTTAGCACAATGTCATATGTTTATAGAATTAAAATAAAATAAACGATTTTAATACTCACAAGCATTAATGAGGTGTGCACAATCTATTTAATCTTAATTAAGCATAACTAGCCCAAATTATAATAAACAATGCTTAAAAAAGAACGTATTCCTTCTGGGGCTAACATTTAAGATCGTATTTCATTTTATGATCTCGTGGTTGAGACCCGAAATTCTCGTTCGGTAAATACCGTATGCATGACCGACGCCCTGTTCGCTTTTTCTCAAACGAATCAGTTCAACTACATGTATAGATGGTAATCCGTTCCGGTGAAATCCCGGTATGGGTGCTCGGTCCCGAAGAGTTGCGCTATCAGAAATTCTGCAGGATGACAACAGATAGGACTATAAGCCAATACTGATATTTCACGACCATACTAAATGCGCTTGGATCCTCTTGAAGATTAAAGCGGGAATGTAGCGCATATATGTGCCAAGAGTATCGCCAACCTGGTTGTACCTAGAATTTGACGAATAGTTGAACTATCCTGTGGTTACACGTTAAGTAGATACCTAGCTACCTATAAGGACACACCTTCAATCCGTGCTGCTTCATCATCATGTGAGAGTTGCTCTACCAGTCACCTTGACCTGTACATATTAAATGCTAAGCTCGTCATAAGATACAGTAGGTATTGGGATTCGAGTCCAATGCGGTCAACCTGCGAAGCCGGAATCACCTCCGCGGGAGAACTGTACGCCAGACATACTTGGTAAGTTTTAAAATATTATTGCTAGAAATTTTAACATCTTAGCATTGCTTCAACATGTCAATTAAATACTTATACATAGCAAGAACCGCCAACTGCTCCTTTTTAGCCATGATATATTACACATATAGAACGCCGTTACCAATATTAACTAGATACAAAAAAGAGACCTCGCTGATATTATCGTTATAACTTGGTGTCCCATATTACCACAAACTATCCACAAGAGTTTATATTTCACTACGGGCTTAACTGGCCCCAATCCGAGAAAGAATACACGATCATCACACTCAACGATTTATGGTGGTATTATATTAGACAGCATGCGTTATTGTGCCGGTGCTTATTACTGCTTATATCACGCGCCACGACGATCGAAGATCTCTGTAAGCAGTCGTAAAGACATGGTACGTTGACAGTCCCTCTCAAGCAGTCAGTACGGGACCGAGGGATAATGGGTCAAGAATGGTGATATATAATATCGAGGGCTTATAGAAACGCTTTCCACCGAACTTTGCATTCGGCTTATGGATCCCAAGCCAAGTATCATATCCTACTTCACTGTTATCAAACCAAAAAACGGTCTGACTCAGGTTTTTCCTTGGGCGCTGCTGGGCGCTGCAGGTGGTTCCATCTCCGTTATAAGAAGGAGTGTTCAACAGGTTTTCTCCTGATCAAGTCGGCTATCTGGCGCCGGCACTAACCAGGTAGAGTAATGCTATAGACAGGTAGGGCTGGGGATAGGAAGTGGAAGATCTCGAATGTCAGGCGAAACCATGGCTCTGTCCCCCCTTGAACGATGTACTCTAGACGTCTGATTAGCGCCATTGATGCGCTCGTTGTAGCTACATAGGTAGCTATAGCCCTAATAGACGTAAATATTACCATCACCATCATCATCATATTGAAGAAGACTTAGAAGTCTTGGTCTTGGATCAAGCCTTATTAGACCTGATATCAAGGACTTTTAGATGATGATGATATAATGAATGAAAAGGAAAAGGAATGACTTGTATTAAAAGTGGATAATACTATGTAAAATGGGTGTGTGCGACCATAAATGGTACTTATACTAAGAATATGATCACATGATCAGGGTCAAAGTCACCTGATACCCCAGCACCAGTTCAATATCCTACTTGCCGTCTCTAGAAAAGTTGCTACGCTTACCTACATCTTCATCACATTGCCCCCATTTTATTCAAACATTCATCATCATAACAGAAAAACCTCATCTATTCTTATATATCATGCGTAAATCTTACGTTCGCTATCAGCTCATCCAGTTCCTCCTCGTACGAATAGCGGGCTCTATTAAGCCCTGTAGGCTTAAGTTTCTCGTTTATGCTGTGCAGTGAGGCGTGGACTTCACTAAATAAAGGTATCAACTAATTACTGTTTGTTTAAGATAGCTACAGGGTGGTCAAGTAGCCTTGTAAGGCTGATGAACGAGGCTTGTGAATGCACTCTTTCAGGGGTTAGCCAATACCTAGCCTAGATACACAATAATCATTGATATTACACATGTCTTATTAGGGGATACTGATACAGTTCAACCATGCTTTTATCGTTCGAAATTGAAAGTTAGTAGATAATCGTTCAATTATTCTTGAATATCACAATTTCCTTACGCGGCGAGGATGCTAGCTCAGGAATCTACCTCATGTCTTCTTCTATAAAAACTAGGCCAGTTTCATTCAATATCAAGTAGAATAAGCTAGGACCTGATTGTATCACAATTTTGTATCGTTCATAACATGGAGTTAACTTCTATTATACTATCCCCATCGCAATTCATATGTCTATTTCGTAAATATAACTGTCCATGGCGCCAGTCCATAAGATCAATGCTGATACTTGTATTCTGGTACTCTATCTGAGAAGTCGATTGGTTCCGGAACTGCGCCCTCCCGAATCTGCCCCTTGAGTGACTCGCGACTATAGTAAATATGCCTCAGAACCCACCACAAACAGAATGAAATACATATCGCACCAAGGCTCCATGCATGACCTAGAGTAAAAGCCGGCGCCATCGTCTGTGGGTATATCTGACCCGAGATGATTCCACCTAGATTTCCTAAAGCCAAAGCAAGCCCAACTGAGGCAGCTCGCTTACCATCAGGTGCGGTATTAGTAGAGAGCCAAGCTACATTTGCACCACCCATGGTCCATGCGCAAGTTGCGATGAGGAAGCATGCAAAATACTTCACTCCGACAGAAAGGTGGTCACCGCCAAGAAGCATAGAATACCCTACCGCTCCAAGCGGTGCGCAAATGATACACGCTAGGAACCGTCGCGAGAAACGATCAGACAAGTATCCGCACACACCATAGACGATGGAGCCCCAAGCGAAGACAGGGATGCTGAGGTATTGAGATTGTTCGACACTGAAGTTGAAGCCAAACCGTAGAATAATTGGCAGGAAGACACTGAACCCGTATAATATTGTGAGGCACATGACCTGGATGATAGCATGTACCCAAGTCTTAACATCTTTGATGGCCATCATAAACTCGGTACGGGTATAGTGTCCTTGTCCTCCGCTGTAAGCTTCGGTGATTTCTGCTCTCTTTCGCATGACAGCTCGGTCGTCCTCGTTAAGGAAGTAGGCTGTAGTATAAGACGATGGGATTATGAAGTAGCAAACAGCAGCAACGGCGACGGTTACTGAGCCTTCGATGATATATAACCTGGTAAACCATCTTCAGTATAAGCCCACGCGTTTCATTTAATTAGGGCCTACCATCTCCATCCCGGATATCCAGCTGCTCCATTCATGAATAGAATGCCGTAAGCGATCAAACCACTGAAGGCACTTGAAATAGCCGCGGCGACTAGACACGCATATTAGCTCACACGCCGCGAACTAAAGGGCATATTTACTCTAGTAAAAACATGCTGAAAAGATAACTGATCCTTAATCCAATCTCATCTCTCTTATACCAATTTGCCAACATAAGGGTCAAGCTGGGCATCAAGAATCCTTCGAACATCCCCATCAACAAACGACACGCAACAAGATCCCCGAAATTCTTGGCGAAACCATTTCCCAAGCAGCAAAGTCCCCAGCACGCCGCAGCCGCCGGAATTACGCGATTGAAGCCCACCCGCTTCACGATCAGCGCAGCTGGGAACTCTGACAGAATATATAGCGGGTAAAAAAGCGATACGGCGGTATTAAGCTGCGTGCCCACGAGATTCAGGTCAGTAGTCATGCCCTGTGTCGCTGCAAATCCAATGTTACCCCTATCCAAGAAAGATATGAGTTGCAGTACGACGAGGATCGGGCAGACGTAAAGGTCGAGCTTTGCGACGACGCGCGCCTCACGCTTCTTGAAATCGGCATCCTCGGCATCCTCAGCAAGCGTTGCAGTTTCGACCTGTTGAGCCTGCGAATCAAGCTCCGGCTTCGCGGGAAGATCCTCGGACTCACAGTGGACAGTCATGGTGTTAAATCTCGATACATGAACTTGACGGAGAGCTGTCGACAGAGCTAAGCTTCGACAGAAAGGAAATACTTGGCTACCTATATACTGCATGCAAAATGATTCAAGCTACCCCGATGTCCCATCTGGCCTGGTCGGCAGTAAGTTTAATTCCACAGCCTGTCGGCATTTCCCCAATCCAACCTTTGCAGCGCGCCAAGGTTGTATATGCGACCCAATGTTTATACCCCTGACACTCGCCAAAAGAGACAATTTTAACATTTTGAAAACCTACGTGTATATGATAAGCCGTACGTACCGATGTGCTCTATCCAGTCTTGCCAAATCCTTTCAAGTCAACATGATACTATCTTATTAGGTACCTGGTTTACATAGATAAATCATATTATTTATCGCCAAGGGGTAGCAATACGGCGTCGTCTTTAATTCATGAGGCATCAAGCCTGCTTTGTCACGATCCCGACCCCGCAAACAAGATTAACATCAAAGCGAGTACCTTTTATTAAGCCGCTTCTCAGCGCTATCAATTCTCGCGATACTTTACTAAACTAAAGCCCAGTCCAGCAGTGCAGACCGATTACCCCAAGTCACCATCCTCAATTCATGTGGCTGATATCAAAAACACCAGGCCCCCTTTATAGGTTTTTAGTAAATTTGTACAAACCTCTCCCATCTAGCTTTAGATCATGATGGAGCAGTATCATTTGGTTAATTATATCAGTCCATATTTCACCATCCTTGGTTGGTTGTAGGTCATTGAATGCAGATGCAACTTCATTGAGTACTTGTTCAGTATGAGATAACTCAATTACAAGATTCCGCATAGACTGTAGAGCGCGTTCGTGTTTTGCCTCTTCAACAGTCCTTGCGTTTCTGTTCTTTTCCGGAGGCGGATAAGAAGCATGCGAAGTTCGTGGGGTTCGCGAACCCGGATACGAAGTCTCGCTCATGTACGTCGAATCCTCAAAAGTTGCATTTTTCAGATTATCTCTATGGAACTTCTGTTGAGGCATCTTTAGGAAGGGATGGTTTGTCTGTTCAAACTTGGAATCCTCCGATTTTATACTTGGATCAATCGAATATCGCCTATATTTAAATACATTATGTTCGGACTCGGTTGAGCTTGACCTAGGAGAATTAGATATTAGCTATTTCGGTGATGTGAATATAAACTGAAATGTATAACCAACTGACTTTATATCAGGTTCAAATAATCCATCGATTTCCATTTTATCGGCGGTTCTCTTCAGTTTTCTCATAGCCTTTGCCTTGATCAAGTGGTACACACTCTCTCCATACTTATTTCTTATATCATTATACCCGTGAAGATCAAGCTGGAAAAGCAACGGCTCGATATCGACGTCTTTGAAATCGGGGCCGACAGCCTTCAAGAATTCTATGAAGATTCTATTCTGGTAATTATCCCATGAGAACCGTAGACTAGAAACCAATTCTATGGCTTTAGTAGTTTCCCACACGAGGGAACTAGGTGTACGAGTTGAAGCAACATCCGTTTTCCCGGAATAGGAGATATTGGCGTATCTCGAGGACATGGTTACAAAAAGAATTTTGTCAGTGCTTTAAATGGAAGTATACGGTTTCGGTAAATATGATGCGATGAATTTTATGAATCTCCTGATGTTGGAAGATTGGGGAGCGCAAACTATTTTATACATAAACCATCCATAGAGTAAGACTAGGCCCGAACAGACGACCTGCACAGGGAATTATAGAATAAATGAGATGGTCAATCTATATCAGAGGTTCTTGGAGTTGGTTCTGGAACTGATATCGACAAAATGTTTAAGACTCTTCTTGGTGGCAAGGCATAGGAACAAGCCATCAAATAAGTGGTTGAATATATTTAGTTCTAGGCTAACTATGCTAGAAACTAATATTCTTCTAAAAAGACGATAAGTTTTGAGAAAAGAGTAAAGTAGTTGCCTCTTGAACGAGATACATTTGAAAGACTACTACCAAATCGAACTTACATGACAATAACCAGTATAGCTTCTTATGGAGATAGATTAGCCTGATAAATGCATATAAGTGTTTAGAAGACCGAGTAATCCGTAAAGATGGCCAATCAAAGAAGTAAGACTGAGATCCGATTAATGAATCTTACGGAGGACTGTGCGGTAAGAGAACGAGTAAAAGAACGAATGAGAATAACAAAGTCTAGAATAAATGCTCCACATCAATTTTATTCCCCATGTGTCGGTTTTCTTTCAGCTTTCTTAGAAGTTCAAGTTACAACTACAATGACAATTCAAGGCTACTATTGGCTGTTATTCAAAGATCTAAACCCTTAGGTACCTAAGAATACCTAGGATATCAAACCCCATATGGCACCCCGCGCAATCAAGTCTAAGGTAAAATCGGGTTGTCAAACCTGCAAGTGAGTTAGTTTCCGATGTAGCCATGGTTATGTTGTTTAGCCGCGTTGTTAACTCTACCAAAGAACCCGAAAGGTCAAATGCGACGAAGGCAAGCCCGTATGTTTCCGATGTTATTCCACAGGTCGCGTCTGCGAAGGCTACGGAGTATGGGGCGGAGGTGGTAATGATTACGGCCGCCGTCCCATCGGCTCCAGTCGCAAAAGCCTAACGTGTTTCTACACGCCAACGCTGGTGGAAACGGTGAGCAACGAGGAGACCAGATATCTCGAGTGGTTTACATACCGAAGTGTCTTGAAGCTTCCCGGGGTTTTTAGTTTTCAATTTTGGGACAGGCTCGTATTCCAAGCCGCTTCGAGCGAGCCAGCCGTTTTACATGCCATTCTCGCCCTGAGCTCAGCCCACAGGAAAGAAGGACTTTGTTTCGATACCTCGCCAGATGTCGCTCCGGATAAGCAGGAACATTTTACATTGGAACACTATACCAAAGCAATAGCCCATCTCCAGCCGCATTTTACTTCTAGAAGTAACCGGTCAATCCGTGTTGCACTTATCACATGTCTGATGTTTGTTACAATGGAATATCTCCGAGGTCATTTAAAGACTGGCTACGATCATCTCCAAAACGGGTTGAAACTTCTGAACGAGTTCCAGGCCCGCTCAAGCGCCATAGATAAATACAGTCTATTCCGGGAACCGTGTTGCGATTCGGCGGATGCCTGGATCATCCAAGCCTTCATTAGGCTTGACGTGCAGGCAAAGTTTCAGTGTCAAGGGTCGCAGTTCTTGAACATTACCCAGGAGGATTGTTCGTCAAATATTCCGGCCACCCCGCTGATATTCCAATCCGCCAATCAAGCAAGACAGCATCTTGACCGAATACTCAGCCAGATATTCTACCTGAACTATGAATGCCGTCACCAAGTACAGCCGTTAGATAATTTAGACCATCGGAGTCTCCCTTCTAGGCAGCGGCGTCTCCAAGCCAAACTTGATTCGTGGTACGACGCATTTAAAGCATCTAGAGCAAGCCTCGTAACCAGCAAGATCACACACAGCACCATAGCCTATATAATATTACGAATATATTACATGATCGCCGAGATCATGATCGATACTTGTCTCCGGCCAGAAGACCAGATGAGATATGATGCTCATACGAAATCGTTTAAGACCATTCTGGACCAGCTCAACTACATACGGAGTCTTTCGCTTTCCCCACAACTAGCCACAGTAATTCATTTTTCGGATACGTCCAGCTCGATAACCGATCTGGGTGCTATCCCCGCGCTTTATTATATAGCTCTCAAATGTCGGGTACACGCTATTAGACACGATACCCTTGTTTTCTTACGTTCGATAACCCATAAAGAAGGGATCTGGAGTTCGCACCTAGCAGCACGAATGATTGAAGAAGTGATAAATATTGAAGAGGGTGACTTCCACGCTCATTCTAATAATACGGTCAAAGCAGTACTTCCCGAGTCGCGTCGACTACACGATATTGAAGTACAGCTACCTGATGGCTATGAAGGAACAGCCATGTTGCAGTGTAAACGGAGATTCGACGACTCTAACTGGGAGGTGATTACTAGAGAACTCGCATACGATATGAAGACTGGAAGTTGGGTAAGTAAACCGGGGAGAACATGAAATTCGATTGCTGGCCAATGAGAATATTTATTCTTCATTCAACCGGGATAGATGCGAGCTTGATGGGACTTGTGATTTGTCCTATCAGTGCGACCCAAAGCTCCAAGCCAGCTTATATTCATGCTTCCGTTTATGCGCCTCTCAATATGCGCCTCTCAACTGTATAAAAACCAAGTACCCTAATCTGCATTATTATCATAACTTTCCCGCATGGCAACTCTCCGCCTACTCTACTGTCTTGGTTGAAGAGATCTACCCCTCATTCTTCGAGCAAGCTTGCTTCTGAATACAAACAGCTTTCGTAGCAACTACGATTAATTCGACCTCAGCTGGCCCAGGTTAACTTCACTACGACATCATCATAGATATCATCATAGATATCATCATACTTGCCTATTTCTACACATTCCTAATTGATAAGTGACAATGCCACAACCCATGGACACGGTCTAGTTCTAGACCGTGACCATGGCAGTTGTCCGGAATTGGCTGACCCCGGGCCTCTTCCGTTCCATTGCGGGCGGTACACAGCCTTTGCCCCCGGCACACTCGGCAGGCAACCTATGTAGGAAGCTTGTAAATTACCCCTGCCGCACATCACTCTAACTTGGTAGCCAATTAAGGACAATCACCCGACAAGCCATCATTTATTCTGACATTACCTTAATACAAACAGTTATTATAGCCTTATTATGGATCGGTTTGTAAGCGCACAAATACATGCGCCATACGCCGAGAGGGGTAATACGCAAGATTGAGTTGACAGGTTGACAGGATCTCACCGCTCCCGAGGGCACGGGAGGCTATTGCCGGTACGAAATCAAGGAAGATTGTTACCGTGATCGTGGGATTTGACCCATGTGAAATGGCGCCAGTCCCAAGCGAATGCCCGACGTACTGCCATGCCATCAAGTGATATATTAGGTCCACTTGATTAGCAATTGCTTACGCGGTTATATTGTGAGAGTATTAACGTCAGCTTTGGATGTGAATGTATGTCTTGCGGCAACACAATGGGGCAGTTTTTCTATTTCGAGTAAGTCCTTGGCAGCTGTCACGATCTAGAACGGACCCCATCTAAGTATATATGAGCGCATGGATAACTTGATTATTCATTAATGGGCCTCCTCTCCTCACATTCTAGTTAATATCTATTACTATCGATACAGCAACTATGAAGTTCACAGTTTATACGGCTTTCTGCGCTCTAGTCGCCACCACCGCAGCTCTCCCGCAAGACATCTCCGGCTCGGGGCAGATTTACGTCATTAACAGCACCGACTTTCAGAATGCCTCGCCCGCCGATAGCATCGGGTGTCTAAACGCGCAGGGCGGCTTTTCCGAGTCGGACTGTGCGACCTTTACTAGGCTCGACACTTATCCCAACACACTCTCTACCAGTTCCGGCAACTGCACGTTCAGTGACTCTACGCAGCCGGCCAACACCGACAGCGTGTACGGCTCGAGGTCATACTCCTACTTTTGTCGGGAAGATTACGCATCTTCAGTTACAGATTCTCTATATACCATCAATGTTCGTTATGCTCCTCCTATACTAGACGCTTAACAAGGGCCAAGGCACTGACGTTGCTAGGGATTCAACTACGCGTTCCTGTGCCACGGGGATAGGAACTGCTTCTATGATGTTAAGACTATCCCCAGTGATAGTACCATCGCACCTGTCTGGGAGTATGTATGGGGATCTCAGCAGACGGGGATTCCCGAGGGACATACCCAAGTGATGTGGTACTGGAATAAAAACTCCTAGTCCGGCGTCAGTGCTACGTCGGGCAGAACTGATGGGTAGCCAAGATTACGGGGCCTGCATTATGCAGCTATCCGGGATATCTAATGCGGAGTCAAGTTAGGAATTGAATTCTTTCTTTCTTTCTTTCTTTCTTGAGGTGGTATTAAGTTGGTAAAAGCGTGTGTTTAATGGCCTGGTATTCCTGTGTAACAGCGAATTGTTGTTACAAGCTCCTTAGTCGTATTCTATCTTGGCGTGAGACTACATTCACTTTATAACTCAACACTCCGTACCTTAAGAAAGAGGCTCGATAATGATAGCTAAAGTATATTGACTTAGAAGGTACCTAATTCAAAATATCGACCTACATTCTACCTTAGGTACGTAATCCAAGCTTGTTGAAAAAGAGGGACCAGAAGAGGGGGTTGTAAGACAATAAAAGCAGTAATATAACAACCAGGTTTAGAGGTAGTTAAAGGTTTAAGAAAGCATTAACCTAACCTAGTTATGTCATTTACCTAACTGGGATGGTGTTTTCTTAGAATAGGTACCAGGTACATACCTATTCGATTCTCTAGTAACGGCTTGTAGTTAGGACTCCCGAGTTGATTCGTTACCCCTGCCTTAGATATCTGCTCCCCCGTATTCCAGCAAGGGGCTAGCTATCACTTACACTATGTCGGCATTATCATGGATATAAAGCGTAATTTACTGCTAGCACACTTGGGGATAAGAGTTCAATGCTCATATTATTAACCCTCACTTAACCAGTTAATAAACACCTCACTCTCAGTTCACTCACTCAGCTCCCCCCTTGGCACCCTAAAAATCGGATACTCATCTCCCACCTGCACCGGGACAAGATTAAACCGCACATACGAATCAACGTTCTCCGGCTCGAGCGCAACGAACGCTAGCGCGGCATTTTTCTGCCGGCTACTGACCCGGAAGCTTCCCGGCGGAAGCACAAGCACCTCTTTCTGCACGGGCTTCGTCGTCACTGTGACTTGCACCGCGCCCTCGTAGTACCCCCTTGCGACCGATGCTGATGTGATTGTGAGCGCTTCGGCTGGGCCGCGATATCCGTCTTTGAGGGTCTCGACGACGACCCCGGAGTCGCGAAGGCGGGATGCTAGTTCGGACCATGTTCGTGGGATGAGGTATGCTTCGGGGCGGGTACGTGTTTGGTTTGCGGTTGTGGGTGTCGTGCTGAGGAAGGTCACGGGGACTTGCGTAAGCTGCCCGTCGGTACGGTTGATGAAGGTAATGTTGCGGTTCGTCGGGTTGGGGTAGTCTGTTAGTACGATAGGATCATCACTGTGGATGAACTTGTCTATAGCACCCTCGACCTATTAACATTAGGTACCTAGTTAATATTGAGCCTACCTCGATTTGCCTCGATTTGCCTTGATTTGCCTCTGAATACACATCAACTTTAGCGATCAAGAGAAAAGAGACTTACCGTCCGATACACCTCCTCAAAATTCTCCACCGCAATATCCAATATCCCCCCAACCATACTCAGCGCCGTAGAAACTCTCCTCTGAAAATGCTGATCCGCAAGCCTAATCCCCCTAACTTCACACAGAATCGTCACGCTCTGCGTCAGTGCATAATTATTCCTCCCGCTCTTCGCATCGCTCCCCGCCTCATCGAGCACGATATCCGATCCCGTAGACGCTCCCGTGAAATACGGTTCCCATCGGAACCCCTTCTGCACCAGACGCTGCCCGACACCTGCCGAGAAGAGCACCTCCGAGATGTTCCGGATGTCGGGGTGAGTGTTGAGGTTCTTGCCCGCGGCGATGAGCGCGTCCATCCCGTGCTTATATATCCCGCCGCTGCCGGAGGGCTGGGTCCCTGTGAACTCGTGCATGTCGACTGTGATGTGCGGCGCGAAGGAACTAAGGAGACGCTTATGGCCTCTGGATATTTCTCGGAAGAGCTTCGTATGCTCGCGGTTCGGATCTAAGTTGCTTGCCAGGGCGCGTTGGAAGTATGCGACTCCGTCCGGGTTATACCGGGGCAGCAACGTGATATCCAAACGCTCGAGAAGTCGTTCCCTCCAGTTGTAATTTGCATCCAGCTTGCCTAGCAGCGCAAGCACTGCCTGGTCTCCCGCGGGCTCATTTCCATGCACGCCTCCCTGGATCCAGACGCGGAGTTTTGGCTCCTTGGTTCTTTTCGAGGATGGGCTTGACAGAACGACGTAGGGGAACGCGCGTCCCTCCTCGGAGGTGAAATCTGCAACCTTATATTGCACCCAGTCATTCCGCTCCGCTATTGAGCGCAGAAATATGTCTGGGTTACTTCGTCAGTATAATGGTTAAATGGGAAATATTTGGACGCCTATAAAGACTTCTGTTCATCGTGTACATACCAAGTGTCGCATCATCGGTCGGGCCATCCGTACCATTAGTGAACCCCGGCAAGATGCTCCCTAGGTCCGTAAACGCCGGTGAGAACAGCGTCTCATTGGTGTTAGGGAAGTTTGCTGCTACAAGCTCCTCATCTTTCTCGACTGGGGCGTGGTTCTCGCCATAGCTAACTGCGGCAACAAAAGGACTACATAAAAACAAGAGCGTCTGGAATAGCGTCCAGCGCTCGAGCGCCAAGGGACTCATCTTAGAAGGGCGCTTACAGTGCTTAAGAAGGTAGCATACGAGCCTCTCTTTCATACCAATAGGTAGATAATCAAGGGTAGTTAGCAAGCCTACACCTTTAAAATTATTATCTCAACTAACCTAGGTACCTTAGGTAGGTAGTTATAATATTTCAAAAAGCGAATGCTATTTCATATGCAGGTGCACGACCACTCGGACATGGTTACAATTTAGCATAGCGTAGATGAAAAGACATCCGATAAGGCAGTATCCATTGACGTATAATGGCGATGCCAAGAGAACGTAGTAATTATCCTGGCTCGGTGAGGCAGGTCAAGTGTTCTCATGTGGGGGATGAGAGGGGAGCCTCTAAAGCGTAACCACAATTAGTGACGAAAGCTTTGCGAGAAATACCATCTAGAGAATCATGTTGCTTAGAAACCTATTGTTCTCTGGTCCTTATTTTCAGCACTCGTAGAGATAGCCCCAAATGGAAATCTAGCTAAGTTAATAGAGGTCGACTTGCTAACATTAAATACTAAAACGAGACCCTATCCTCACTTGCTGCTAAACTCCTCCTATGCATTCATCATTGCCATAAGCAATAAGCAAGTGTCAACCCGTGCTTCATCAACCATGCTTCGTTTCCCTGAACCTCATTCATATTATCACTGCCATCATCATACATTATCGTCAATCTGTCATATCACATCCGCAGCATGAATGTCATTCACACAATACCTCGCACTTACGTAACACACCTGGGAGGCAGCAAGGTCCATCGTGAACCTTGCTACTGCATTGACTTTTTGTTATGTAAACCACACCCCTTTCCACGCCGATACCTCTATGTGGATAGACACTTCCCTAAGACCGTAGAAAGAACGGAAACAAAACAAAAAACCGCAGAAGCAGAACCCCTTAAAATGCTCCCAGAGATGCAAAGGCTTCTCTCTTTCCTTCTATAAAAGCAGAAGAAACAAATGTGATATTTTCATCATTTCCATAAACCTCGTATACGGCTCTTCGTTGGACTCCGACGGGCTGGTATTCGCCCATATAAACCATTTATGTACTTTAGTATCTATATCTAAGTCATCGATAGATGAGGCGATACTATATGC
This sequence comes from Daldinia decipiens, assembly GCF_022478715.1. Lineage (NCBI taxonomy): Eukaryota > Fungi > Ascomycota > Sordariomycetes > Xylariales > Hypoxylaceae > Daldinia > Daldinia decipiens. Next base: position 48,614 of record NW_026054557.1, on the reverse strand, counting down.
TTTATTTCTGCTTCCCCTCACTCGGCGGCCGGCTTCTCTTTGGCCTTCCTGACCCGGACACTGATGAGGAAGATGAGGAAACGCTTCCGGTGCGCGTGCCGTTAGACTCCGGCGGCGAGATCCTCCTTGCAGATCGAGTAAACTCATCCGTAGTGCTTCCAATATTTTCTTTATTTGATATCATCCCTTCGCTCCGGGAACCAATTGAGAGAGCGCTGAGACTAGGCCGCGGTGCATACAGGCCTGAGTTTCTTGGTAATCTGCTCTTTCCACCGGAAGAACCACCACCAGATTGAATATCGCTCAGTCTACGAGGAGAACTGATAGGAATACCCGAGATACCGTCTTTGCTTCTAGGGCGGTATGCAACAGGATCCCGTTCTTGAGCCAGTGATACACCTGAGCGCTTAGGACTCGATGCTACTTCGATAAATGCGCCGGATTGGGACTGACGAGACGCATGTGTTGGTGTAAGGGGTACTGGAGATGCGGAATGGAGGGATGGAGGCGTATATATGCGTCTCCCAGACCGTACACGATTTGACCCGGTTGATGCCGTTGAAGCAGATAGGGGCGGGACGAGTTGATCCGAATTAGGATCTATATGGGAAACTACAAGATCGGATGCTAGGTTTCGCACAAGCACGGCAGAGTCCTTCTCGGCCAGGATTTTGATTGAGTCAAGTAAGTGTCGAAGCTGCTTATCTTTCAGATTCGTAAAGTAATCGGTTTCTCGTGCTTCTAGTATATTTCGAACAAGACGAAGAAGATTTAGGCGTACGACGGCCTTCTTCTGCGAGAGTTTCTGTTCAATTCCCGCATACATTTCCGATTTGCCCAAGGACGCGGCTAAAGATGGTGATAATCGGAGGAGCTTTAATAGGGGCTCTAAAAGGTTGGGATCAAACGCATTCGTCTTTTGGGTATTGAAGCAAGATAGGATTGCCTCGGGAAATTGGCAGTTCAGGAGATGGCTCTCGACTTTTGCCGTCTCCTCTTGCAACCTTTGAACTCGTTAGTACATTCCCAACATTCGCTAAAATCTGAGAGTTGCCTACCAAGCATAAATAGCATCTAATGCCGTGACCTGCCAGTACTGATCCGATATGAGCGAGACATAGAAGTCAAGGCCTTTATTTTGCCATAAGAATCGCCGCCCCTTACTTCCCGAATGGGCCATATCGCATAGGATCGGTAATGCAAATTCCTTTGGAGGCCGATCTGTTTTCATAATCTTTAATAATAAGGGGATTATTCCATTTACAGCAGCGTATTCTTGACGGTCCTTGCTTAAGCGACAGAGATTGAACATCGTATTGAGCACTTGATTAGAGATCTCGCGGAAATGGGGATGTCCTCTTTTCATACTACTACTGAGCAACTCAATGAGAAAATCAATGGCGTCCGCGGAATGGAGAGCATCGAGGGTTGTTGAGAGCATAGATAGGTTCTTAATGAACTTTAGCATCGTAATTTGATGTGCAGGTGTCATGCGTCGAAGATCCTTCAGAACACCTAGTTGTGTGTCAGCGTAAACTACCAGCACTAACTCGGAAAGGCTTACTCTTCAACACTTGTCGGTCAGCCACCATCTCTTTGACAAAGTTTTCGGCTTGGGAGAACAAGTAGAATATGTTGACGATACGTCCTTCGATTAGTTCCGCCAATTCGTTCTCGACGTCTTCGTCAAGAACGCGGTGAAGTACAAGGGCAAGCGGGTCGAGGATTTTGCTTCTCGAGAATATTCGGCAAAAGTCGTTTTTCGGAGTAGGTCCCTAGTAAAAGCGTCAATAGAAAGTATATATAACATGGTCGATGGTAACAAACTTGAAGCTCGAAGACGTTCCAAACACCATTCACACCAATAAGCACCAAGTCTCTCGCGCTATCATAATCCTCATCTAAGAATTCGACGAGGACGTTGAGACCACCAGCGCTGACAAACATCTGCAGTGTAAGGGTGGATGTTTGATACATCTGTCTTACAAAAGCCGCAGCTTCTAACCGAATCTCGTTCGAGTATTGCCGAGCTGCAAACTTGGTGATAATCGGGATCCCGCCAACAAAACATAGGTTCTCCTGCAGTTCTACGTCATCCAGGATAATCTAGCAAATGGTCAGTTAAAGGAAACGTTGCACATAAATCCTGGTCGTACGCACTGTATTGACAACTTGCAATAATTGTAGGATCAATTGCTGTCTGCTCTTCATGGTACCCAGGTCGAGAATCTCAAGAATTGGTAGTAATCCATGAGCGCTGATAATTAGGGTTTTAACTTCAGTATTTTCCCAAAGTAATCCCAGCTGGAGTTGGTTGTTAGTGCTGTAGCTATAGATCAAAGGAAAAGATACTGTCAGATACTAACCAGATCCTCTGAAAGTTCGAGTAACTTGTCCTCGCCCTCGGTCGTTTTGAGAGAGCGGACAAGTTCTTCGATCTTCTCAGCAAGTCTAGCGTGGCGGTCACGCGCGATATTAGCTTCCAAGTCCATTTCATCCCAGTCTGGATCCATAGACGCGAATGGATCGTCCTCGTCCTCGTCATCACCTAACCAAGAGTTGTTAGAAAGTCGGGACAACACCATAAGATTCCCGTCCTCGGAACCTCGGTCACTTTCCTCCTTCTCGGTCAAGTTATCAGCAAGGCCAAATATATCAGAGAAGTCTTCGTCTTCTTCGTCCTCCGCAAACTTTTGGATTTCAATAGATGATTTAGACCTTTGAAACGGTCTGTCGGGAAGAGCCGAAGGTCGCGCTGAAGCTGGTCTCCTTATGCTAGTCACGGGCGACTGCATGGACCGCGGCAAACTGGTGAGATCCGAGGGGTGAAATAATTGGGGGGCATCAGGCTGCAAGCTTGGTGAGCGACGGGGTAGAATGGGGGGACTATGGCTGAATAAATATACGTACCTTCTTGGATAGGCCCAATCGTTGGTTGAAGACACTTTCGTTGTCGTCAAAGATATCTGAATAGTCCTCTGTCGTCTGTTCCCTGTATAATAAATCGGGCCGGGAAGGTAATTCGAATTTATTACTGAGTTGACTTTTTGTTTGAGACTTTTGCCTCTGATGACTACTTCCTGTTCGCTTGCGAGGGGATGCTTTCGGTGGCTGCGGTTTTTGTTCCGCTATCTTCTCAATCTTCTCTGGGAACTTCCAATTGGGACGAATTGTCCTCTCCTGTGGATCCTCTTCTTGAACTGATTGTAGCTTATGTATCGTTGTTAGAAGGTCCCCATCAAAATCGTTCTCCCAGGTGGTAGAAAAATCGCGCGAGTTGTCAATAGACGCAAAAGCTTTCAGACGGTCAGCCGAAAGCATACCACCGAAGTGATCCTGAGGCTTGACATGAGGGAGTCTTAGGGCACTGGGTGAAATTGCAGTTGCAAAATCGTCATCCCAGTTATCGTCATCTGAAGAAAGTGTAAGTTACCAAGTGGCCTAGTTAATAGATTTACCGAACTATGCACAAATACGTACCCGCAAGTTCAGGAGAACGGAAGTCCTCGGCAGTGGGTCTTGGTTTTAATGCAAAGGGTGCCTTTGCTGGAGTGGGTACATTAGATCTAGGCTGCTCTTGGGATGAGAATCGTGAAGTTTGAAGACCGTGGTGAAAAGGGAATGCCGAATCGGACCCTGCTGAAACTCTAAGATTGGTTTCGGAAGAGGTGAGTGCTTTATTCCACTGCTTGACCTCTTCGACGGCTTGACTGAAATTTCCTGGGGCTTTGGCTACAGGCGCATCACTCCGTCGACAGCCTACAATCCAGTTGTGCTTCAGTAGTTTCCTTGCGGAAACACGTAGGTTGGGATCTTTCTGGAAGCATTGAATTAGAAAATCACGCGCAGCCTAATCCACAGTCAGTCTCAACTCTTAGGAACACAAGGCCAACACCGTGGCAGGACTACAGACCGAAGATACGCCCTCGGGAAGTGGCGGATGGTCATCGTTAACAATAGCAAACAGAGCAGGCATAGCTTGTAGATGGTGATACGGAGGTTTACCAGATAATAGCTCGATAACGGTGCATCCCAAGCTCCAGATATCAGAGGCCGGCGTGGCACCGGATAGCTCAATTATCTCAGGAGCCATCCAGTATGGCGTTCCCACTACTTGAGCTTCTTTATCAGGTCCAGCGACTGTGCTGGTAGACACACCGAAATCTGCGAGCTTTACTTTACCATCCTTGGTTGTCAGGATGTTGGCTCCCTTGATATCCCTATGTATCACACCTTGATCATGTAGATACTGAAGACCTTGGAGAACCTGGGTCATATAAACCCCAACTAGATTCTCCGGGAATTTCCCATACGCCTTGCATATCGAATGTAAAGATCCATTTTCGCAATACCTGGCATCGGTCAGCATCCGAAACACCACCCTACCGGATCCAGGGAGGTGACCTACTCTAATATAATATTGAGACAGTCCGTGGATTTGACAAACCCAATATACTTGACAATATTGTCATGCTAGAAGTTGTTAGAGTACAGAGTAGAGTCATAATCTTACCGTCAGAAAATAGGGGTCACTTACGTTTAAGTTTTTCAAGAGGTCGATTTCAGCCTACATCACATCAGCTCAGCCCGGCCCCTATTAAGTAAATATTGCTATGATACTGACATACCTCGATCATTCGGAGCTCGCTCTTTGGCAAATTCACCAATTTGATTTGCTTAACAGCAACAGCTTCACCAGTACCCCAATGGATTGCCTTGTATACAGAGCCGAATGCTCCCTTGCCTAGACATTCTCCTAGTCGCTATAACGAACCCAGTCAGCCTAATGTAAAGTACGTGCAACCCTACTCTTGAGGTATAGACGATGCACGTACGTAGTCTCTCAACCCCGGATCTTGCAAAGCTGCATCGCGCCTGCTAGCCTCCTTTCTCGGAGTATTGGGAGTCCTATCATGCCTGCTTGCTATTACGGCGGCCTTTCCGTTTGCAGGACTGTAACGTCGGTCGCTCGAGGAGGAACCATTGGAGGGGTGAGGGGCGTGTCCGGAGCTAGGCGCCATGACCAAGCGGTCTACACGTTATTCCCCTCTAGTTGACGTAAAAAGAACCGTCTGTCGAGATCTATAGAGAGAGAAATGTGTTAAGAAGTGGCACACGTCGTCGGCGGTGCAGACCCAAGTTACTTTTCACATTCCAGCTAAACACTATGCTCTTCCACCAACATTAGGATGATATACTCTCGAAGCACGGACCAGTCGATCGTTGGGCAAGTATCGGACTCGGCAGCAGTCGAACTATTATTTACTTAAAAGGGAGAGGGCGGTTGGATCAGGTCAGGTCAGGTTGGACTAGACCAGGTCGAGGTCGGGGGTTAACTAGGGCTGAGAAGCTTCGTTGCCATAAAATTCCCCAAAATTTTGGATTCCCAATGTGGGGGAGAAAGAGAAGTGCATGTGTTGTATTTGTGGTATTTGTGCGGGAAAGAATTTAGGCGCCCAATGATAGCTTCAGGTTACTTTTCCTTGCTGTTCCTGGAATGTTTCAAGAGGATCCAGCTTAATTGGCTAAGCACTTTATAGAGTAGTTCGACATCGGTCTAGTACCGATTCGGTACTGGTTTAATACTGGTTTAGTACTGGCTTAGTACTGGTTTGGTGCTAATAAATTGATTGTTGTGCCTTCCGGGATAAGGTGCATTCAGGCACAGCTGGAAGAGCCACTTTACTGGTTCGGCGGGGAATTAGAACAAGCGGCTACTGCAGGTTGCCATGAGACAAAAAGCCCCAGTAACGAAATAGGTTAACGCCAACTCGGCTACTAACCCCGTGTGGTATCAACTAACCTACCTGTATCAACCAACTACCTTGACATCTAAGTAGGACTGTTAGTAGGAAAAGTGTGTAATACCAAATAGAGAACATGACACACATAGACACGTACCTAAGGTATGTATAAGCTTTACAGCTCATAGAAAAGCATTGAATTCTCTAATCAAGTGTACAATGCTGTAAAAGATAAGACAGCTCTCATAATTCTTGGGCTACGTATAAGCTGCCACGATCAAACCCTTACTCCCATATCGTAATAAGCTTAGTTACAACCTGTAGCTTCTTCGTCCCCCCTGCTTCCTTTCCTTGGTCTCGATGGACACATAACACCCTTCATACAAGTATAATACAACGCCAACCATATAACTTCAGGCTTGCTCTGCTTAAGCAAAGTCCATCAATGTCCACACGCCATGACGCATATCCTTTTATTTTCCTGCAACGCCAAAGTCCAGGCCAAAGATAAAAACATAATGCAAACCTTTAAACCCCTATTTTCTCTTGTCCCCTTCACGGGCTGGGATCGTACATCGTTCTAGGAAATCCCTAATATCCCTCTGTTCTTTTCAAAATTCAAAGGGGCCATCCCAACGACATTGAACGGCTGAGGCCAGCTTGTTCCCACCATTCGTCAGGGATATCCTGTCTAGATGCAAGCCCGCTGACAATCCGATGCATACCAGAAAGCCATTCGGGATCGTCAGATGAAAGCCCTGTGCCAGAGAATGTGTCAGCAGCAACTGCTGCATATGATCGTCTACCATGAGGTGTCGGCCGCCTAGAACGGTCCGTGCCTTGGACATCAGCACCACTATCTTCAGCGGTGGGTTCTGGCTCTCCGACAGGGTCGCAAGGGGGTTCAACCTCTTCGGTCGGACTAGTAATAGAGGTGCGAGATGAAGGAACAGTAGGATTCAGAGACGCTATAGTCGAAGCTGTAGTAGAAGCAAACGAGGAACCAACACTAGGTGGGTGAGGGTCGACGGTTAAAGTCGACTGTAGGATAGACCAAACCCCATCCCCCTCCGGGCTTAAACTGCGGTCTCGATCGCCCAATCCATCGACATACCTAACTCGATTTGCTCGACGTTGATCGACACCAGATCGGCGTCGACGGTCGCTCATCTCTCGCAATGCCGTATGAATGTGATGATCCATGCTTGAAGCAGGATCAGTAATATTACCAGGTGCACGGTCCTGTGTTGGTTCAAACTCTCGATCTTCTTCTCGGAGGTGTCCAAAGCGATCTACAAAGCGATTTATTCTCGTTGTAGGCGAAATTATTCGCCGAGGGCGATTTCGATAAAAATCTTCTATAGATCTAGGCTCCCAGTCATCGGAATCGGCTGGAGATGTACCATTGTCACCTCTGTTAGAGCGAACGGTTCGAGCAGGTTGATTATTTCCAAACCGGGTAGAATTAGGGACCTCCTCTTCCTCAAGGCCAGGGAGTTCATCATCATCGTCATCTTCATCATCAGAAGCATCTAAGGCATGGGTATGATCTTCCCGAAGGAGGTGGGGAGCATAGACAAGGCGACCAGGGCGAACAGGGTGGAAGAAAGCAGCTAGGTCGATAGGAACCTCAGAATCCGGAGCGCGTAGTGCCTGTGATGTGGTAACGACGCGAAAGGGATTAGAAGCAGTCTCGTGAACAGCAGCTGGACCATTGAGGCTTAATTCGTCTTCGGCGTTATTGGCTTGCTGGGACATGAGCATGTTAAGACGCTGAGCTCGAATCTCACGTAGTTGACGGCGCCGGTCAGTGTTCCTAGAGCTACTGGCGCGACGCGGTGAAGTTGAGCGGCGAATCGGAGATCGGCCAGTTGCGGGATCAGTAGAGGATTTCGGCGCTGTTTTGGCGCGAGAGCCGGACTCGTCAGGCTCAACCCATAATCTAATAGTGAAAAGAATTAGCAAGAAATGCAATATTAGGGAGTTTATGAATACAAACAAGGTATGAATAAAGAAAAGTGAGGTAGAGCTATAATACAAATAGGTAATAAAAACGTCATAGGTGTTGTTTGTGATAATACAAGTAGCTATAGGTGAACGCGTTGTGACAATAGACTTACGGTAGACCCATTTTTGGTATTAGCTGATGCGCGTATGGCAAGAGGGAAGTAAATTAACAGGCAAGTCAAGATAGGATAAACCTGAGTTGTGGGTGAAGCTGAGAAGCAGCCAAATGGATGTAGTAGATGCAAAAGGGTATTGAAGGGCGAAAATATAAAGGTGAAAAGGCTGTCGCGTCGTCAGCAACGAGTATACCAACATGTACAAAGTACTAGGTTAATTCAAAAGGAATTTGTAATGAGGTAGAATGGAAAGTTGATCCGAAATCAAAAACGGGGAATTGATGGAATATGAATGATGCGCGACGATGCACAATTTTGGGAAACGTCGATTACAACGGGAAGGTGCAAGGTTAACGTTCACTTCCTTCGTGGGGTCGACGGGTTGACGGGTTGACGGTCTTGTGGAGTGAAAACAAAAAGAGGACTGGGAAAGTTGAAAGAATGCCCCGGGTTGCCTTTGGTTGTCAAGAAACGGGAGATGCGACGGTTGCTCTCCGATCCTTAAGTGGACAGTGCTCTCTACCTAGTGCGTTACCTAGTGCGTTAGTGCGTTAGTTCATGCGAGCAATCTAAGCCTATCGTATGTAGTTGCCGGGGGATGATAAATTATCTTATATGAGTACAGGTGAAACACTATATCTCTATACTATATTTGAAGTATCTCACTAACTCTATTAACTTTAAGAGGCATATAGGTACCTAGGTATACCTACCTATAGGTACGTCCATACTTTATATTGCTACGCTACCGACTTTAACCCCTGCTATCGATACCAATAAACATGCCAAGCATGTGTCTACAATGATAAAAATATCAAAATCGATAGGCTGAGACTTGCCCACTCTGTTGCGCTGTTAACTTCAAATCTCAGTCATCACTCTCACCATATCTACATATACGATCGATACTACCTACGGCATATGCTCATATCTCAAAGTGTTTTTACTCTGCAATAGATATTATAGATATTTTAGACATGTTAGGCGATTTACTTCGCCCAAGGTTTTACTCTTGATCTAATTACATGCCAAGCCAACCTCTCTGCCTCGTCAACACCCAGCATCATGGTGACCCTTGGGTTAGCACGAATTAGCGCTCTGGTCAAGTCGACGCCACAGACATGGAAAGCCATCCATGTTGCTGGAACGAACGGCAAGGGTTCGATATGCGCATACCTAACTGCCATGTTGCGCGCCAATCAGATCTCATGTGGTAGATTTACCTCGCCTCATCTCATAAACCCTCGGGATTGTATCACTATTAATGATAGCATCGTGTCTGAGAGCAAGTTCAGGTACTTCGAGGATTTAGTCAAGAGGAGAAACACGGAGCAGAAGATTGGCGCTAGTGAGTTCGAGCTTCTCACGGCTACGGCCTTTGAGATATTCGAATCCGAGAAGGTCGAGTTTGGCATAATCGAAGTAGGGTTAGGCGGAACTCTTGATGCTACGAACGTATTAAAACACAAGTGTGTCACCGTCATTTCCAAAATAGGCCTCGACCACCAATCGTTTCTGGGCAATACCATTGAGGAGATTGCTCGTCAAAAGGCAGGAATCATGAGGAAAGATGTCCCTTGTGTTGTTGATGGCAGCAACTCGAAGTCTGTTCTAGATGCTCTACAGAAACATGCTGAAGAGACAGGTAACAGCATTATTTTTGCAGATGCCAAGTCCAATGAGCTCGTGAACAAGTTACGAGATTTCCTCGAACCACATCAACAACAAAATCTGGCATGTGTATATGAAGCTTTCAGATTGGCATTTCCGCAGCATGCTGTCTCCACGGAGAGCCTCGCCTCTGCTGCCCGGAATGTAGTATGGCCAGGCAGGTTGCAGTGGGTGAGCATTGAAAAGGTTACAAATAGAAAGGGTAATATTTTACTTGATGGGGCTCATAACCCTCAGTCCGCGGAAGCACTCTCCGGCTTTGTTCAAAAACACCTACGGTCCCAAAACAAACCAGTCACCTGGGTACTTGCCGCCACTCGAGGAAAAGACGTATCAGAAATGCTAAAACTGATGCTACGCGATGGTGATTCCATAGCAGCAGTCGAGTTCGGCCCTGTTGATCAGATGCCCTGGGTCCAGCCCACAAGTTCGACAGATCTACTTGACACCGCGAGCAAATGTGGCGTTGCGATTTCGTCACAGTTCGACGCATCTGCAAATGTACGCTCAGCTCTCGAGTGGGCAAGCCAGACCGCGAACGAAGGGCCGCTTGTTATTGCAGGAAGCCTCTATCTAGTGTCTGACATATTCAAGCAGCTCAGATCCACTGAACTGTAGAAGTGACTATAATATCCAGAAGTCAATAACCACATTATAACACTCCAACGATCTCTTGTTAACTTCCAGCTTATCCCAAAGCCGAGGCGTCAATGCGGCAAATCAAGCAAATATGATGAATGGCTCAACTTGGAGAATTAATCCCTCGATTAAATTCTAGGACATTTAGGAGGTCTAGGATGATACCTATGCGAAATTTACAATGATCTATCTTATCAGAGACGTTGTAAACTACAATTCGTTAACCTAGGTACATGGTGAAATTACAGTCAAAAATGGGGACGATCAACTCTTCCCCAACTCTCAGATTATTTACCGGCTAGTAAAAGAAAGAAGAAGAAAAACTAGCCCTGTTCAAGGGGCGATTCAAGATATTGACCGTTCTTGGCTCATACCCTAACCAGTCGATCGAGTGTTTGATAATGATTCTTAAGAGGTAAGTTCCACGATGCATTTTACAGTGAGTTCAAGTGAGATCTTATAATTGCATAGCATAGCATGTATGCACATAGCCGGCCAAATTACCCATCAAAACACCAAATCCTAACGCCATCTTCCTCGACTTCAGCTCGAATAACGAATATACAATTACCATAAGCCACACGATGTCTCCAAGCCCGCCCGAACATTTAATCATCGTATGCTGCCATGGAATCTGGCTTGGTGGTCCCGCGCGAGGCTATGACGAAAATGAATGGCTCATCGCCGCATTTCAAAAAGGCGAAACACCAACTTTCATTGAGCATATCAAGACTGGGCTACAGGCCTTGAAAGAGAACCAGAATTCCATTTTAATGTTTTCCGGGTGAGCTTGTTTTAAATTATTAAATCTAAGCATAGCCATCCCATAGTCTCAGAAACTCATAGTTTGACGTACACTATTTATCGCATCAGTCTCACCGAGGGGTTGTATTCCTCAATTATATATATCTACCTACATAGTTCAGCCTAATTAGAAAAGCGAATCTGATGCTGACTTCTTGCTTATTTAGCGGGCCTACAAGAAAGGAAACTCGCCTATCCGAAGCTCGCAGTTATGCGAATCTCGCTATCGCCAATGATTTCTTCGGTATTCTCACCGAAGATGAAACTGTAGACAGGTTGCACAGCGAAGAGCGAGCATTGGATTCTTATTGCAACGTCTTATTCTCGCTCACCAAGTTCTGGTCTGGCTACGGGGCATGGCCGGCAACGATTACAATAGTTAGCCACGCTTTTAAACGCGAGCGTCTGGTCGACTGCCATTGTGGTGCTATTGGATTTCCTCTAAACCGGATTAGTTTTGTCGGCGTGGATCCGCCTGGTATGGTCGATGGAATAAACGAGGCTGCTATCAAAGGTATCGTTGAAGCTATTACCCAATGGAAAGAGGATCCTCATGGTAAAGGCGAGCTTCTTGCTGGTAAGCGTAGGAAAAGAAACCCGTGGAACGTACCCCAGACACTCTTCCTTAATGAAGACGATCGGATTCGCAGTGGCTTACAGTCAACTTCGACCAGGGAGGGAGAGGAACATCTCCTCGAAGAAGTCGCCCATCCATGGTCTCAACATATTTGCGCTTAAGTTTCAAAGTCAGCCTATATTCATAACTCAACTAAATCTTAGAAGGGATATTCTCCTAATTATTAGCTAAAGCTACGCTATCAAGAATAAACCGTACGGCATCCTTTCTCATTTCAGCGCTGAATTCGTGTCCGGCAGTCGGATAAACATTATCCTCTACGTAAACTCCGCCGTCTTTATACCAGCTATCGGTCGCAGTCTTGAAGAATCGGATGAATGGTTCACTCATGCTGTATGGTACGAGTTTATCCGCCCCTCCGGACAGAATCTGGAATCTCTTGCCGGAAACTCTAGACTCGAGTAGGGGACGCAGCCTCTGCTGCTGTTCCGTTGTGGTAGGCAGCGCGATCTCACCGGTTCCAAACAAGATACCCTTGGGGTCATATTTCTTGCAGGCATTTACTAGAGCATCTGGAAAGTCCTTGCTACCGATGAAAGAAGCACCATACCCTGACTCGTTAAATGTCTGTAGCTGTGATAGTCGCGCGCGGTCTTTCAAGAGAACTGCTAATGGTCAGTATTAATGCCACGATATTTACTTCACCTTCTAGCGAATATCCTATTCCCGTTTTATTCGACTGGAGTTGGGGTTTACACTTACCCATATAATCGGGACATCCGATCACTATGACCCCCGCCGTAACTCGAGGGTCCGCGAACAAGAGCTGCCACGCACTATGGCCCCCTAAGCTGATACCAAGAACGATATTGTGGTCAATACGCCTTCTCCCGCCGTTACTTAGCGTATGATCGTTGCCGCCGAAAAGGTGGCTCTCAAGTAGATCCATCAAATTCATCGTGTCCATGACGGTACCCGTAACGAGGCCGAACATGTCTTGGGCGCTACGTAGATGCGAGAGTTAGCGAATCTTGATCTAAAAGATCACATACATTTCCAAGCGGTAAAATCCAATAATACTGCCGAAATCATCTCCAATTCCCTGGTGTCACGTACTGGGTCTCATTCCCGTCAACCCATGACTCGTTCGCTCGCTTGTCAACGAGTCGCGAACCGTGATTTCTTTGGTCAAGCGCGACGGCGATTAAACCGCGCGTAGGCTCCGACTTCTCGTGGTAAGCGGAGAGAAACCGGTTTGCGAAAGGGGTCATATCCTCTTTTTTTCGCAGCCGTCCGTGGTGCAGCCATAGACACGACACCTTGGCTGCGGTTACGGGCAGTTCCGTCAACCCGTAGACGTCGACTTGCAGGCCCGAGACCGTCAGCGTAACGCGCGAGACACTCGGGACGGCGCCCGGGGCCGGGTTGTTTGTCTCGGCCATTTCTTCGAAGTATTATTTAATAGGATTGAGTCCGGCTGCGGTGGAGGTGGTTGATTAAGAGGTAAACTACCTAAGTAAAGGAAAGGCGTCTCGATTATTAATACCTAGGTAGGTACTATTTATTTCGTGGGGGAGTTTATTTATTTTTATTTAGCTAATGATGGCAGCGTTACTAATCGGCACCTACCTTCATCGCTGGATTAGCGCCTGCGTAACTGCGTAGGTAACGAGGACAACGGAAGGCATCAACGCGTCGGATCCGGAGTTGCCTATTTAATCTCCGAAGGCGTAATTACATAACTGAGACATCACCTATTTACACTTAGATACCTAACCTAGGTACCTTACATATCATCGCTCTGCTCTTATTTGATACCTGGTACATATGTAAGTAAGCCACGGTATTTACATTTTGAATAGCTATTTCAACAGTCTAGCCTATCTAACGGACCCAACCATCCATTTTTCGTGATTAGTGCCAACAAGCCATTACCCGATGGACCTTTTTACACCAAGACTCACAGCTTCAGCTCTTCCTCCTCCAACGCATCGATCAGCGTCTGCCACTTAGCCCACTCGGCATCGCCACCGGGGATGCCGCCGAACAGGGGCAGTCGCGTGCCGTCGGGATCACCCAGCTTGCGCAGCCTGCTGGTAGCTTCTTTGATGCCGACGGTGCCAAACTTTCCAATCAGCTCCTCCACCGAACTTAGCTTGAACTGCAGGAGGCGGCGCTGGCGGACCTCGTCGTCTGTGGGCTGGTTCTTCACCGACAGGTCGTACAGGCGCACCACGCTCTTGGGGAAGAAGCCCGCACAGCCGTCGATGGCACCGGCAGCGCCGATGGTCACGACGGGGAGTAACTGCTGGCCTAGCCCTGTGAAAGTGGCGAACTTGGAGTGGTCAATGGAGGGGTTGGATGCGATTTGCGCGTGATACGATACGTCGCCGTGCGAGAGCTTGCAGCCGACGATGTTGGGATGCTTAGCTAGAGCTTCGAACGTAGCCGGCACGACTTTGACGTTGTTTGAGACCCCCGGGTAGTGGTATCTATTTACCGGAACCCCCCCTCTATTAGTATCTACATCTCCCAATGCTTGTCAATTATAGCCGAGGGAAGAAAACTCACATTAAGATGGGTATAGGGCTCCGGTCAGCCACCGCAGTGAACCACCTGATGATACCCTCCTGCGTGCTGGCGCCGGCGAAGTATCCCGGCACTAGAGTTAAACCGTACTGCGCGCCGGCTTCCTTCGCGCCTTTCAGCTGCTCAACCGTCTCCTCGATGTTCTGTGTAGCAGTGCCGGCGATGATGGGGTAGTCCTTGAAGCCCTCGTTTTCAAACGCTTGCCTAACACCGGACAGGACCTCGAAGCGCTCCTTGTTCGTGAGATGTATCGCTTCTCCCGTGCTACCCAGGATCACCAACCCCCTAATTCCAGCTCGCGCCAGATACAGGGAGTGCGCAACCTGCGTTTCAACGTCGACCGGCGCCGCAACCGGGTTATAGTTGGCCGCCTTCTTGCTCACGAAGAAGGTCGGCACGGGGACGTATATTCCATGTGGGGGAGGGGCAGCCATTTTTGTGGATTCGAGCTTTGCGTATACCGAGTAGGTTAGGTTAAGTCTTTGTCTAACGAGATTATTCCTTCGCCAAGTTATAATCACACCTTGAGATTTTTGTTAATTGCTTTGACTTCTTTATATAAACTTGCTTGGTACTACTCTATCAACTACCACGGCCGACACTCGCTCCTATAAATTAGACGAATGACGCGGGGTCAAGTTAGCATTGCCATGACGCGCCGGCAGTTCGGTAGAGTCTATAGCGATCGGCTTTTTCGGGCGAGCGAATGGGGTTCGAGTATAGCTCTCAAGGCCCCCTTTCTAGTCTTCCGTCATCCACAGGCCGACTAGTGTCATTGGATATAATTGGCTATAACAATACGGGGTTGTCTATACCTGCAGACCTATCATTGCTTTACACTTCTCCGATGTTTTGAATAGTCTTAGTAATAGTAATGTTTATATTTCGTTATATGTTACTAACCCAGTGATTACTTAACACCTTTAGATAGTGCGTCGAAATGGATATCTGTTATATTTTATGCTGTCTGCCTGGACTAAACCTGATAATCCCACTAAGATCCCTGCTAGTTCTCACTTCATGGACTCGGTCGGCTGTTGAATGTCTGAATGCGTCCTTAACATGCCACCATCCGGAATCTCAAATTGTTTACCTAACCTACCTAGGTATTTATGAATTTATGAGAACTGTTCTTTGTTTACCTGTCATGTAGAGAGAGAAATGACCATCCGCTTAGAAGTCTAGACCGTTGATCCTAAAGCTGTAACCTAGGGTATTTCCAGTTTCCGCCCCCAATGCGAAATACATTGGGTCATAGCTTTTGCTTAACGGTGAGAAAATTAGGCATCCTTTTAACCTAGTTGTTGAATAGGAGTATTTTAAGGTTGAATAATTCTATTCTACTTCTTCGGAAGTTCTCTACTTTTCTTTCTTATAATTCGTTATCTTAACATTCGTCTTGGCAGCATAGCCGCCCAGTATTAGTGATATTATCACTCAGTTACAAATCTCAAATTTCTCTTTAAACACATCTCAGCCAATCATTTGCGCGTAGGCCATTTCATTACAAACACGGCCCAAGATGTATAACCTACCCGTCAAAACATCCTACGAGTCCAATGATATCCCCATCCCGGAAGAATTCCTAAGGTCGGAGCCGCACGATGCACAGCCTATCGCTTTCAAAAAGATAGACTTCGCTGATACCGTGCTGACGGAGTACAAGGGCCTGTACGCTGTGGTGCTGGACCATGTTATCAGCCCATCCGAGTGCGCCAAGCTCATCGAGCTGGCCGAAGCCAGTGTGCCCTCCAAGAACAAAAACAAGATAAACGGGTCTCCCTGGGCACCTGCGCTCGTCAATGTTGGTGGTGGATACGAGGCCGAGGTATTAGACTACCGCAACAGCGACCGCATCATCTGGGACCAGCAGGATGTCGTCGACCGTCTTTGGGCACGTCTAGAGCAAGTCCCAGAGATTAAAGACACGCTCCTCACGTCTGAGCAGCCAAAGGGAACGGTGTGGGACTTCCAGCGCCTCAACAAGCGCATGCGCTTTCTGAAATACGGCCAGGGCCAGTTTTTCAGGCCGCATTGCGACTCCCCTTACGGCCAGACTGAAGATGGGAAATCGGTGCTCACGCATTATACCGTGCACTTATACCTGAACGACTCGAAGCAGGAGGTTGGAGACGCGGCTGATCTAGTCGGCGGCGCGACGTCCTTCCTCTCGCCTAACCAAAAGCGGAAACATGATGTGAATCCTAAAGCTGGCCGGGTCCTAATCTTTCAGCACCGGAGGCTGTACCATGCGGGGGATGATGTCTTGGATGGGATCAAGTATACGATGAGGACGGATATCATGTATACTATACGGGATTCGGAGATCGTGAATACCAGCTAGAACGTTGTCGCGCCCTCAGTTTTCTTCCGAGACGCTCTGCCTATAGTCAGTAGCAATGGTTGAGAATATATTTTATTCCACATGGCCAAATATCTATGTGTTTTAATATGTCTAGATCTGTATGTTAGAATGTTAGCTAGAAGTAGAGTGTTCAGATGATGACGACTTACACAATGTCCTATGTAAAATGTGTTTTCATTTCCAGTAATCTAAATTCCAAAATAAAATAGGCAAGCCTCTTTGGGGAACGAAAAAAAGGGAAAAAAAGAAGAAGAAAAAAAGGCCGTTGTTGAACCGCCCCCGCCATCCGCCAAACTGTGGTGTGTTCTCACAAATATGAGGTGGTGAGGTTAAGTTACAACATGGCAAACCGCCCCTCCGTGGTCTAGGCTTCCGGTAATTGGAAAGAGAGGCTTTACCAATAGACCATCAGCTGCACAGAGCGGGTGTTTCTCGTTGAAGACCCATCTGTTGTTTGGATATATGAGGCATCCAGTTGCAGCCTGAGTCACTGGGTAACCTCGCAGTTCCAGCTGGCGGGAGTGCCAACGCGAATGATACCGCACATCATATCACGGCCATGT
Organism: Daldinia decipiens; assembly: GCF_022478715.1. NCBI lineage: Eukaryota > Fungi > Ascomycota > Sordariomycetes > Xylariales > Hypoxylaceae > Daldinia > Daldinia decipiens. The sequence continues at coordinate 31,539 of NW_026054557.1, read as the reverse complement.
CACGACCATATCTCCTTAATAGACCGAATCACCTTGCAATTCGCCTTGTGCCCTAATTCGCCCCAGCCCTGGACCTGACAAGCCTTGCTGCAGTACGCAACAACGCCACATCCCGTACATCGCATTAGCGGATGTTTTCCCTCACCCTCTCCCCCCCCCTCCGCCTCTTCCTTACCGCACGCCGCGCACCTCTTCCCCCGCCCAGCCGCCTCAATTCCATCCAGAATCGCCCCTATTTCAAAAACTTGTTCCAAGCTGGCGGGCAAAAGTCGAACACCAGCTCCCTCCCCCAGTGGCACGCGGACGATAGCCTTTTTTCCCTCGCCGCGGTCCGTGCGCGTCGCGCGCGGCACAACTAGCGTGTGACCCTTCCGGAAGCGCACGCCGCCCTGTCCGAGACCGCGATGGTCGCCGTCCTCAAAGGTGACGGCGAACTCTACTCCGCTCCGGTCCCGGACGATCACCGTGGGTTTGGTGATCGTCATGTCCTCCTTGATCTGTGCCAGCAGGAACCAGTCTGTTGTTGGCGCGGGGGGAGTTGATGAAGATGGCAGTTCGTTGAATGACGGGAAGATAGCTGGGTCGGCGAATAAAGGCATTTTGATCTTATGGGTATATCCTACCGCTCTTTTCGCTTACTTTTCTGTTTATTCTTATTTTCTAAAAAGAGATGAAAGACGGAAGAGAGGGTCTTTCGGTTTCGTGCTTTAGTTGTCTTGGCGCCGTGGAGATTAATCCACTAAATTATTTGACGACTTACAAGGAGGTGTGTAAGAATAGGCATACCTTGATATAAAATATTAACTACCTCTAATAGCGTTATGCTTCATTACACACACTTCCCTTGTACTATCTATTAAGTTAGGGGGAAATAGTTCTTCTTTCTTAAAATACCTAACCGTTTTTTCGAATATTAAAAGACGGAAGTTTTGAATGGAGTTTCCTTGTTTATGCACCTTGTAAAGCCCAGGCATAGCTTGAGGATTTTATAACTCATATATGGGCAATAATCATCAATATCTTTGATTGTTTGCTCGGCGGGGATTGGTTCGCCACTTATCACTTATGCAAGTTAGGTGGCAGTGCCTCTTGGAATGGTGTGATGGCACAGCCTCGTAGCTAAATCACTCCGGTCCTTACTTTCTTCGTCTTCTTCGTCTTTTTGTAACGCCTATATCGTCTTCTCTAGAATATCTGTAAAATAAAGAACTCGACTTGTCATCGAGAATGTCGTCAGAAAGCTCAGTTGGCTTTGCTTTTCAAGCGGATGTCGCCAATACTGGCTCTCTACTCCACTTACTGACGGGTAAAGCCCTCAAAGCTCTGAGCGACGGCGGAGTCGATTTCTACTCCATAACTGTCGCTATTACTCTCGGCAAAGACTTCGAGGTCCGAAATTCCTTAGGAAACACTGTCCCCGCACATGTCAAGTCTAAACGTGGTATCCAATCCGTTTTATCGAAAGTTTTGAGCATTGGATGGGGCCAGCCGGAGCTTGCAATTGCAATGACAAAGACCAAAGCGGGTGTGAATGCTCTTCTCCTGATTGATGCTCTGGCATGTGGATCTACATACTACCAAGCTGCTGAATGCTTTTCAAGCCTCCTCTCCCTACGAGGCTGTGAAGCTGACAAGTTGCCTAATGTCGACGTACTGAAACATATGATCGGCTATCTCGCCCCCTTTCTTCTCGGCCTAGGCTTTTCAAGAGTTGTCGCACATATTACAACGACTGCAACGCGTGCGATAAGATTGAACCATTCTAGAGATTCTAAACTTTTTGACCACCTTACAAGATCTGGGGACGCGTCAAGTGTTGCGGGCGCTATAAATCAATTGATGCTTACCTCGGGAAGGAAAGAGAGTTGTTATATGCCTACACGGTACGCCCTTATGCCCTGCTGATAATAGGGGTGGTTCTTTTAGTTTGCTAACTCTGCTCTTTCAAGCATGAGGGGTGCTTGGCTTTCCGCATTCGCAAGCCATGTACTTGGAATGGCAGTCGAGTTACGTCTCGACGATGCCATCATATGGGAAAGTGCAGGAAGCAACGGGACTGCTATTTTTGAACTGGGGGAGTATCAAGCCGAGGACTCCCACTTCCAGGCCATTGTAGGCCAGAGGATTACAATAATCGAATTACCAGATCCCGAAAACCAGGATTCGATGCTTGATAACTGCCTCCCGATCGATATGATTTTTGCATCAGTGATTGCTCATGAGCCAGATATTGACATCTCACTCCAGCAAGATATCCAGCGAGCGATATGTCGGTTTAGCTTCAAAATACTAAGATCACTCCAAGAACGGGCTCACAAAGTTGAAAATACACGGTTTTACACGAATTTCAAAGTAGCTGGGGCACTTAGAGAAACGCTTAATGCCTTTGGATTCCAGAACTCTATTATAGATTCCGTTGAGAATCAACCGCCTGCGGAGGAGATACCAACCAATATGCTAAATGCACTAGACTGGCAAGGCATACAGTCACTAGGTCCTGAGGCATACGATAAGCTGAGAAATGCTTGTGGGAGGCATGGAGATGACACTACGGGCGATAGCATCCATTCGCCGAACCGTAGTAGATGCCGTCGATTATGTGGTTACGTTAACCGCCTAATTGTTGGATTTACGTCTTCTGTATTGCTTCTGTAAGTTAGCATCCGTAACAAATTTCCTTTCTCAACACCCCTCCTCTTCCTACCCCGCCGATATCTTTTTCTTATACCCGTGATGTTTTCATTTATGGACCAAATTTCAGACTCGTTCGCAAATGATTGCTTGACAAGGATTTAACCTAACTACCGGCTATCTGCTATATAGATCACAGTGCCGATTTGATGCCAGCCAACTCAGTATTTACCCGGACGTTCTTTTGGATGATATTAGGAACCAGAAAAACATAAATGGTATACCCTACAGCTATTTACTAGAGGGGGATTATTTGAAGTCTATACTCTTGTTGGTAGACCACGACACAGAAAGAGGGCGTGGATTAATTCGCCCTTTCATCCTGGGAATTTCAGGTAAAAGCTTTACAGTTTGCCATACCTCTATACTGAGCTACGACTGTTTCGACAACCAGGGTCGCTTCCTAACTATATTGCCTGGTCGTGCATCAGTAGCAGGTGCCTTTAGGTCCGAAATAGTAGAGAAATACGCAGGTGATATGGGTGCAGAGTATTTAAAAGTTCCCGTTTCAACTCTACTCGCACCAGGGCTATCTCTCATGCCACACCATGCTCCCCCAGAAGGTAGTATATTCATGGGCGTGTCCTTTGACGAAAATGTAATTTTTTCGGATTTCAAAGTTAGAGACGGCGAGACTTTTGCGAGAGGCATATCCATCAAGAGTTGCACCAAAAAAATGTTAGACGCACAGAGTGTGAGTTGCCCGCATGAGCCTACATCGGAATTACAGGTGCAAAAGGAACAAAATTTAGCAGTTGTTGGATTCGGAGCCCTGAACAGCAGTAAAGGCAGAAATCAGGACATCATACAGCTAGTGGCTTTACATGGAAATAAACTTGAACAGCTTCTTACATTTGGGATGATCGAGTCAGACATGGATGCTCGCTATATGGGGTTCATTTTCCAACATATGGCATGTCTAAAGTGCTGCATTTCAACTGCGAAGAACGAGGGTAAGGAGATTGTAATCATGGGTGGATAAGAAGGCTATTTAGCATTATGATATTCCTTAGATTTACGACTACTACCTAATATAGAACATACCCTCGATTTCACGAGGCCGCCGGCGAAGATTTGGAGTACACGTAGATTTCAAGTGAGGAAACTTTGCTGGAAGATAATTCTGTGAATATCCTACATTGTGACGAGGCAGTCAACGGGTATATGTCACTACAATATACTAAAATCAAAGTAACCGCCGGCACAGAGAAGCTAAATGCTTGATATATTGGATACAGCCGACATCCATACACGCAATAGGTATTTAGAAGAAAAATGTTGTGCTGGGTAAGATTCGAGGATATAAACGCTGAATAATACATGTAGATATATGTAAAAGTACCCCTATTCAATCCCGTGTTAGCTCAAAATTTCAAAAATATGTTCTTCTAGCTTCAAAGCCTCGGAGTATTATTTCTGGACATCAACGTCTCTGTTTCTAGGCCACTTGAGATGTTAACGTTAACAAGGCAAACAACCTTTTGATAATTTTGTATAGTTGGACACACCTAACTATAACCGTGAGGATGTAAATACCTAGGTTAACAGGTAGGTTAATGGAGTTCAATACTGAATCTAAAGCTAGGATAATGATCAAATATCACAATAATCATAAAACCCACCGCTTTTCAGTCTCTAAAGCCACTCAAGGTACCTAACGTAGCTCATCCTACCCGGGACGCACTATAATTGACTCCCTACCATCATCCCAACCGTCCCATTTCCCCCCTCTTGTCCACTCGTCCACCGTCAAATCTTATAAACGATCTTCTTTCCCGTAACCCGTCCCTGCCGCAGTTCATCCAGCCCCTCGAGAATATGGTCCAAACCACCGTCCCGAACGTCCACCGGGTGCGGCTTAACCTTACCCTGGGCGATCAGCTCGCCCGCCAGCTTCCAGAACTTGGTGCCGAACTCGAGGTCCGCGGGGTTCGCCGTGAACGTGTGTCCGAACTTGAAGAACGTCTCCCCGGTCGCCGTGTACGCCACGGTCTGGAGCTTGGCGACGTCGTCGCGGGGGAAGTTCTCGACCGTCAACAGCGAGCTGTACTTGCCGCCCTTGGAACTAAGCGCCTGCGCCGAGATCTCGGGCGCGGAGCCCACCGAGATGCAGTCGAACACGTACTCGAGGCTGTCGTTGGTGAAGGCGCGGATGTCCGCGCCCACGGTCGGCGACTTGTAGTCGAAGGTCGCGTCTGCGCCAAGGCTCTTGAGCAGATCGAAGTTGTGGGGCGAGGATGTCGTGATGACCTGCAGACCGGATAATTTCGCGAACTGGACTGCTAGCGTTCCAGTTGCAGTGCTACCCCCGTAGATAAGAACCGGGAAGGGCTTCTTAGCCGGCTCGGTGGGCCAAGGGAGGCCTAGTGATTGGTAGAGGCCTTGGCCGACTGTGCTGATGCCCACGCCCAGCGTCGACGCCTGTTCCATCGTGATGGTGTCGGGGACCTTGATGGCAAGGGCGGCTTTTGCCACGATGTGCTCGGCGAAGGCGCCGTCTTCTGCGTTGCTCGCATTGGCGCCGGAGACGAAGCCAGCGATCTTGTCGCCGACTTTGAAATTTGCGACGTCGGGTCCTAATTCCTCGACGATACCTGAGTAGTCGCAACCAACCAGGCTGCCGGCAATTCCAACACCGTCGATGTGCTTCCAGTCGGTAGGGTTTAGAGCAACAGCTACCGTCTTAACCTTGACGTAGCCGGGGCGCACTTTGGGAATAGGAGCGTCGGTTACGACCTTCCCGACGTTTCCCTCCTGGATAATAAGAGCTTTCTGAGTTGCAGCCATTTTCTATTATGTGATTGGTATTATTCTAGTGTAAGTGTATGTTGTATGTTGTATGTCGTATGTGGTGTGTCGTATGTCGTATATGAGATGTCGAGTAGTGTCGAGTGGCTTTAATAGTGTGATGTAGTCCGCGGCAGCTCTTCTCAAGTGTTCTATTCTGTTCTGTTCTTAAATATATGCGATATGTTAAGAAGCTGTCCACATTTAATATGTAACGTCTCGACCCCTCGACCCCTCCTTATGACAAAGCTATCGCGATATTCTCTGCAATGTATGGCATGCACAGTAGTGAACCAATCAAATTTGGATTGGCATTTACGCAGTCTATGACTATTTTAGGAGATAATGTTATGTCCGACTTCATTAGTAACAGGGTTAATATACTTCCGATTACAAATTATGTTGTCTCCCGATTGTGTTGGAGTAAGTGGCTATCCAATTAACTTGAGTCGTGATATTGGCAAGCTGTTTATATAAAATACTTGTATCAGTCGATTAACCACCATCATGCAGGAGAATCCTACGAGCCTCATGCAAGACGAATTTCTAGCGAATGGAATGGTCTACTTTTTCTTTAGTGCTGACTATTGATATGTTAGTATATTTGAATAGAGTATATTTCAACTACTTCTAAATCAAATAAGTCTTTGAGTCGAATTAAAATCAAAATCACATGATATTCTCAATATTATTAGTTATTCTTAATCAAGTTTTATTGCCTATTCATGAGTTACTTTGATTCAATAGCGGAGTTAAACGGAGTTGGTATTCTCAATATTCTCAAATCAAGCATATCGGGATAAAGACGTCACCATTTATTGTGGACATTCGCAGCATCTGGCGCTGAAAATACTAACCCTAGTTTACCGAAGACTTAATAGGCATTTCCAATTAAAACCTATAATTCTCCTAAGAAAAACATGAATTATTGATGCGAAGTCGAGTAGACTACTCTTGATCATGGCGATATCGCCTAGCGCCAACTGCGCCGCAGCAACTTTGGCCTAACACGCCTCAATTATGAATAATCATATTTAGCACACCGACGACTGCTAAGACCGACAAGCCAAAATAACTAGAAGATAACTAACCTCCAATTACTAGGTATATATAATTGGCGATAATGCAATTCATCCTCATGATTGCTTATCAAGCTGTAGACTCGGGGCTGTCGGGTTCTAGATGAGACGTCTAGAATGAAGGATACCTTCAGTATAACCATAGGCTCCCATAGTTGGCTTAGAGTTCCTCGCGGAACAACAATGTCGTTTCCTTGCTTCTTGCTATCATTCCTATGATAGAATCCTGAGAGCCTCTAATTAACACGTGAAACTCAATCCAAATTAGCCGTAGTTCAAGTCAGTAAGGTATAGAAAGCATCGCATCTAATAACTTTTGCTAGAAGCCAGTCTGAAGTAGATCTCGACTAATATTCCCTCTTATGATAACTCGATCGTGGCCGGCGGCTTGCTGGTCGTGTTGTAAAATACACAGCTTATGCCATCGACTTCGTTCACAATTCGTGTGGATACGTTCATGAGGAAGTCCATGTCGAACTTGTAAGCCTCGGCACTCATGAAGTCCTTGGTCGTAACTGCACGCAGTAAGCAGAGGTATCCTTCGTAGCGCTTATCGCCCTTTTGGAATATTAGCAAAGAGAATAAGAGGGAAATAGATCTTTGGGTTTCTCACCATAACTCCTACAGCCTTGTTTGTGTCAAGACCAGCATAAGCTTGGCTGATCTCGTTGTAGATACCTGCCTCCTTAATCATACTAATGAAGATCTTGAGCAGTATCAGCATCTATAAGCCCCACGTGTAAGCAGGCCGTATTTATCTAAACTTACGTTGTCTGCTTTCCTTGCAATCTCGACTCGCTCTGGGGTGACCTCACCGAGAATTCGGATAGCAATACCAGGGCCAGGGAACGGCTAAAAGGCATTTAAGCAGTTGTTCAGGTGAACTGGATTCCAGAGTGACCTACATGTCTCATGACGAGTTCTTCGTTGACGCCCAACTCACGACCTAGGGCTCTAACTTCACTGTTTTTTTGGTGTTAATACCTCATCAAACCCGTTTGCGACTATTATGCAATTAAAACTGCATCCAGGACACTTACTCCTTAAATAACTCCCTAAAAGGCTACAACTAATTAGCCAATATTTATATTCAGCAAAAGAATATCTTACCTCGATAAGCTTGAGACCTTGACCGTCCATCATTCGTTGCGGCAGACCACCAACATTGTGATGCGTCTATTAATTTGAAAGTCAATTTTAAACTTCTAATTAGGTAAAATGATTGGTAGGATGTACCTTAATAGTCGCTGAAGGGCCCTTGAAGGAGATTGATTCGATGACATCCTGCATAGAGAAAAGTGTTAGAGAGCAGATTCGCTGGTAATTCGGTACGCATTAGAAGTATTCTTACGGGGTATAGAGTGCCTTGGAGAAACCATTCAACTTTTCCGGCGTTTGGCGTGTTCTCTGCGGCCTTCTCAATCTTAATTGCCTCCTCTTCGAAAATGTCGATGAAAGTGTTGCCGATGATTTTTCGCTTTTGCTCCGGATCTAATACACCTTTCAATTTGGAAAGGAAGTTTTGCGAGGCATCTATAACCGTCAAGTTGATTCCAAGATGCTCGCCAAGTGCTTCTTTCACTAGCTGGCATTCATTGAGACGCATCACACCATTGTCCACCAGTACGGCGTGAAACCTATCGCCAATTGCTAGTTTCACTATAGGGGCGTTGTTAGTAACCATAATCCTGATAAAATGGGCAAAAAGGTGGCATGCCGCAATCATCATTTATAACAAAGACAAGAAATAATATGGCATTGATATGGCATCGACTTACTTAACTTTGCAGCAACTGTCGAGTCCACACCACCTGAGACGGCGCCGATCACCTGGCCGTTACCCACGAGTTTACGGATTCGAGCAACCTCCTTGTCGAGGAAGTCTGTCATCGTCCAATTTTGATTAACAGCGCAAATGCCGACTGCAAAGTTCTTGAGAAGCTCGGTACCACGAGGGGTATGTGTAACTTCAGGATGAAACTGTATACCAAAGATGGGTTTGCTCTCATGTGCGATACTAGCGTACGGAGAGTTTTTAGTGGTAGCTATGGTGACGAAGCCATCCGGGAGTTGACTCAATTTATCACCATGGCTCATCCAGCTGCCATTTGTTAGTAGGACTCTCCATCTATTTGATAGACGTACGTCTATTGAACGCCAAATGCTAATATACTCACACTCTCATACCCGCATCTCCATACATGCCTTCGAATAATCGGTCAACTTGATTGTTGTGATGCTGTGGTATGAGATCCTGATTGATCATGGTATTAGAACACTAAATTTAATGATCGAAAGGCAGAAGGGAGTTGTACCGCTTGTCCGTATTCTCTCTTGGTTCCGGCAACGACATTGTCCTTGCTCGAGTTCCAAGCAATTTCTTGAAGACCGTAGCATATGCCTAGGATGGGGACTCCCAGATCGATAAAGGCCGAGTCAACATGAGGCGCATCATTGTCATAAACTGAAAATGGTCCACCAGATAGAATAATTCCCTTGGGTTTCCAACTTAATTCTGAGAGCTTCGTAGTGCACCTATTTGGGGTATTATTATTAGTCTTATGAGATTGAGATATTTTCTCATTTTCAATAAGAAAAAAACCACGTACGGGAGCATCTCGCTGTAGACGTTCAATTCTCGAAGTCGTCGAGTGATAAGATGCGTGAACTGGGACCCGAAGTCCAGCACCAAGATAGTGTCGTAGGCATTGTGAGGAGCCTCGGCCTGCTCAATCTCGGCCGACATCTTGATTATTTGATATTATACGCAAGAAAGTATCTATTTTCGAGTTCTGGTATGGTCTTGGTTTGACTTGTGACGCTGAGGTAAGTATTTGTTCAAGTATTTGTTCGACTAATACTTGAAAAAAAAAAAAATGGCCGCGCAGAGGGGTTTGAATTTCTTATCTTTCTTATCAGTCCTGAAATGGTTTAGTGAGGGGTAAATTATTATCTTTGCCAGTACTTCGTACATAGGTAGCTATGTACGCAGACACACGATTTGATTGCATGTGTTGCCAAGTTCCACGTGATCTCAGCTTGGCAAGTAACTCGGTACATAGTTGATGGTTAAAATTCGTTATACGACTATCACCTATACAGGGGCAGATTCCCTATTTTCGAAATCCTCTCTTAAGGTCTCGGAACAATCTTATGAATTCAGCTTCATTACCTAAATAAACGTCCGTTTCATTCTTGGCATGATTACACATGTCCAAGCTACCCCTGAGACAAGCCTTCCTAGCATTATACCTAAACCACCTTGGCCAAAGGTGATTCGTGGTCCAAAATTAAGTAACAAAGTCAAAAGCCAATTCCCATCCACGGGAGAACGCTCACTGACAACCGCTGTAAACGCCTCATACCCTTGTGGTCGTGCTACATATTTCTCTTTCCATCCTAGACGCCGCCATATATGCCCTACTCGAATGGGATCCTCGAAGTGCCGTTATAACCGTCTATCGGTCCTCAAAATGATATTGGTGGCGAGATCGCCTCGTGTTCGTTCGCGATAGCGATGGTAGATAACATCCATCATACTCCGATACTCATCCACCCAAACGTCCCAACCGCAGAAGCCAGAACTAGGGCGGTTAGAATACCAGCACCTGCTCTGTCTCCTGTTGTTATTGGCGCTGGCGTGCGCATAAACGAGTCGCTTCCCGCTCCGGCATTCGGATCGCCTTCGCTCGTACCGCCGGATGCCATCGTCACTGGTGATTTAGCCTTTCCGACCAAGAGAGACGAAACAGCTCCCAGAACATTCATTGTCTGGCCAGCACCGACACTATTATCGAATGTGCCACTTGCCCACCCGAACCCGCAGGTCTTCCCGGCTGGCGGCCCAGTACACTGCTTTACGGCAGCCTGGGCCGAGTCCTTTAAAACCGGTAGTACTTTCTCGGCCGTGAACGGGGCGATCTGCGTCATAGTTGTCATCCATCGGTGTAAGTAACCCTTGAAGCTCAACATATCTGTTGTGCAGGTCATGTGATCTTCGCATGCGATCTCATAGGCAACATTGTTTTTGAAGAAGTCGCGAATCGTTGCATCTAAGAGTCCACTAAGTCGCTGTTCCCATTTCGAGTCTCCACCAGTCTAGAGACATGTTAGTATCGGTATTAAGGGGAAATCACGGATAGTTCGTACGTAGTTGTACATATGCGCCGCCCCTAAAAGATAGACAGCGTTATTGTATGAGAATTGGGCCTTGTTGATATCAGTACAGTTAGTCTCAACATGGGCGCCATCGTATATCCTGTAGTCGCTATCCATCAAGCCAATACTCTGGACCCAGTCCCAAGTTTTCTCTGCCCAATCGGCGTATGTTTCGTTATTCAGATAACGTGCTAAGCGGGCGCCAAGATTGAAGAAGCAGCCGTTGGCGATACCTAAATCGGTATTAGTTTTGTATGTACAGAGTTCAAGTATTCGTTTATCTTACTGTTCTTGTAGTCATATCCATTGTTCGCGAAAGGGATTTGCCATCGCAAACCACCACCACAGGTATCATCATGGCGACTGGGGTCGGCTTGAGTATTAAAGACAGCTTGGGCTAGAGATAGCCATTGAGGTTGGTCGGAAGGAGGGTCGGGGAAATTGAGCTCAGCCGCCAGCATGGCAGACATGCCCCAGAATCCCTGATCGTCATTGCCAAGCGAGGCGGTAACGTTGGGGGGCATATAGTCTCTATTTGGACCAACCTGCCAAAGCATGGCTTGGGTAACTACGTCGTTGTAGGTGGTGTCGCCAGTGTAATGCCAATAATCGATCATTGCTCCCCAAAGCGCACCACCTTCCCACCAGTAATAATCACCTGCAGGTGGAGGGCCCGGGAGGATGCCGGGTGTTTGTCCGGATTCATTCCCGTGGTAATAGGTCATGAGATTTTGAGCGAGAGATTTAGATGTTGATATGACATCGTCTGCAGTAGCGATGTATTAGAATAGTAGCCTACGATATTATGCCATTTGGAATATTACAAAAAGCAAAAGTAATAGACATACCATCCGAATCTATCTGGTAAGTTTGCGCGGATACGATATTTCTTGTTAATAGTAGCGCAACTGGGATTGCGTGCAAAATGAAAGGCGACATGATGCTAGTAGTTGGGAGATTTGACATTCGAGAAAAGTTAACGAGTGACGGAATTAGAAAAAGAGGAAGACGATGGTCGCGGCTAAGACCGCGTTTTCTTCAATGCCAATCCGGTATATCGCACGGGATTATAGATCAAGGCGACTTTGCGATTGCTATGATGAATACCGTCTCTTTCTCTGTACGAGGGCAGATTTGGGGAGAGAAGGTGTGGAGAGATGGTGACTGGAATTAGAGTTTCGGACAATAATGGAGATGTAGAGGACGAAATCCAAATTGATTGTCTACAGGTAGTGGGTTTTTGGTGTAGTGTAGGTTAGGTACATATGTGTGTGTACACCACATGCACCGGGCAGGGTGATGTATTCACTGTGCAAGTACTGTAATGATATTGAGCGTCACAATGTACTTTCCATATCAACTTGCTAGTAATTCAGCCAACTGTATATTGGCCTTCACTCCGCATCAAAGGCATGTTTAGCACTGTGGGGTGGAAGGTATTGGAGGGTATGTATATGGCTGATGACGACTTAGGGACCCACAGCTAAGAAAGACCCGCATGATCACCCTTGCTGATTCCCCATCGTTTGCTGCTACGATTCGTCCCCTAGGTCAGAAAGGGTCTGGCGCCCCTGCTTCCAAGGAAATACAAGCTTTTAAGAAAATACAACCTTTTCTACTTATGTACATGGAATCCTTTCATCGATCGGTAGCCGTCTTGGCAAAACGCGACATAATAAATCTAGAATCTAAACACCCCACGCGATTGAAGTTATTGTCTCCATACATATTCGAGGCAGTAAACTATTTTTTGCCATGTATATTCAGCGGGTCTAGAAACATTTACGGTCATAAATTCGATAGAACTGAAAAGAATCATCTTGGAGGTGACAGTCAAGGAAGCCCATTCAATAGTAATGTTACGCACACACTGTGACGAACACGGTATAGATCAGCATGATGATCCCTAATTATGGGAGGCTAATATGTACAAATACAATCGGTAAACCGGCATATGCGTAAGACAATAAGGTTTAATTGGTTTAGGACAAAGAACTTCGTTTCCGATAATGGCCTTTAAGCGCAACTGCGCACAATAGAATTTTCACTATCGAAATCCTTCATTGTTGTCTCTTATCTCTTAAGTGGTACCTGCCCGTCCCTTTCCGGATTTTAATAGGCTTGAGGCTTAACAACGGTCGTTTCAGTAACTTGGAGGCACAGCTCATTCGGTGGCTGGTATGTAAAAGCTTGGGATGCAAGCGCGTAGCCCACGTGCGTACCACATAGCAAAATTTTATTTTTAGTAAGCATCTTAAAATGTTCGTAGCCTTAGGTATTAGATTTCTACTTGTCTTACAACATCCGATAATATATCTCACTATCCATAGCAGGAATCTCTTAAGCACTCCTTTCGATGCCTATGCATGAGACTTATACTTCTTAACGTGTATATGTTCCATAGCGCTAGTGAGTGCAAGTTTAAATGGAATAGTCAAACTCAAGGTATTCAAGAGAATTTCAACAGACAGAAATTTCATACGCATGGTGTAATTTAAAGCACTCGAAGAACTTTTGAAAATAGCTAGGTGGATGTTCAATCCGCATAAGGAATAATAGATTGTTTTGTCAATTACTTAAAGAATACACTTAATTTCAAAGCAACTTATAATACTTTTAACATAATTCCTATGTTTTGTTTTAATACGGCTTAAAGGCTATAAAATGCAGTTGCATTATTAAAACTGTATATTTAAATCATTAACATTGTACTTTATAACGCATCTTTTTACATACCACACTATATCTCACACTATTTTAAGAGTTAAATAATGGCCCGTCCATTAGATTTATAACAGCCCAATCTTTTTAAACCTTAAATAATACAGTGCGGATTTCCTATTCACACATTATTTTCTCGAGGCATGTAAAGACTTTAGCCTAAATCTTTTTATATTGCGATACAAAGAAAAGATAGTCAGGAAACTAATACATAAGCTAATATTTATTTTTATGCAGCTCAAATATAAACCGTTTGAACACATGTAGGGAATAATATCATAGTAAATATACGCTAGTCCAAGGCATAGGAGGATAGCTGCAATGTCACTTGGGGGCCAAAAAAGTTCATGATAGTCAGCTTATTGGAACTCCAATCAAACAATATATGCAACCATCTAAGAGTTTCACATTTCGATACTTCAAGCTCAAATCACACATAGTTACTCATACCATAACTGTTAAAAAGACTCGATGGAATCGATGATTTGGTTATTTCAAGACTATAAAGTTATGAGGTAGTTAGTTAAAGTCTTCTAACTCCGTGTCTTATAATAGTTATTGTCTATCAAACCCGAAGGATCCTTGGCGCAGGAAGCACAATTCTACTAGCCGAAAAATCTAAGGATTTCAGCTTAACGCCTACAATATGTGATCACACTAACCTGGGTTACTTGCTTACGCATTTACGCATTGTGATCTAGCTTCGGTAGGGTTGCATAAGCCCCCAACTGTCGTATAAGTCTGGCCCCCTTGGTATACATAAAAGCATCAGCTCACGCCTCTTGAAACTATTCTTACGTTTCCTGGTATCTAACGTTTCGTATCATCACGCATAGTTTTTACCATAAACCTAGACATAATCCCATCCTCCCATCGTATAATGTGGTTTGTTTGAATTCCGGTAGCTGTATGGCGCTCATTTATTATACGAATTTTATTATCTACCACAGCAGGCTACCTCTTAGTTGAATTGTGAAGAGTTTGGGGCCCTGTATTGATATATTCGGCCGCAGGCCAGAGCAGTCTAACCATGGAGGTCGTGGGTTCAGTCGCGTCCATCGCGCAGTTAATAGAGATCACAGCCAAAGTCTTCCACTACTGCGTCACAGTAATTGGCGCTTCAAAGATGATTGACGAGCTTGGTCGTACGTCAAGTATGATGTTACAACTGCTTTATGAGGTGAAGCGACAGGTCGATGCAGATGCTTCCGCAGCAAGTAGCCGCCCTCTAGGACCCGATGACCTTATTCGAGAGTTACAAGGATGCATGATCGACTTATCACGCCAGTTTGATAAAATGAGCTCTAAAGGATTCATGCAAAAAATACGATTTGCTCACATGGAAAAGGATATACAGACGACGGTTGAGAAGGCATCTCGTATGAATGGCTTTCTTAATTCCTGGCTCACACTGGACATCAAGCAGACAACTAAGGCGATTGACGACGGTGTCAAAGCACTCAACAACCATGCGGAAGAGGAGATGATCAATGGTAAAATAGATCGCATCGTAGAACACTATGCTCCTGTTAGCTTCTCTGAGAAGCATGGCAATGTTGTTCAGCAGAGGCAGGACGGGACTGGCCAATGGTTTCTCGAGTCAGTAGAGTTTCAAGACTGGATGCAATCCGTCGGGGGGGCTATGTGGTGTTCAGGAGCACCGGGAGCCGGAAAGACAGTTATGGCCTCAATAGCCATCGAATATCTCCGGGACAAGGTCAGTGAGAGTGGAGATGGCCGTCTTGCATTTCTCTACTGCGACTATCGTCAACGCCAAGATCAGAAAGCATCGATGATGCTTGGTAACCTTTGGGCACAGCTTTTCCGACAGCGAGGTCCCTCCGCTACAGAGGTCGGGCAACTATTTGGAGAAATATTAGCCCGCTTCGACTTTAAACCATCCAGGACTCAGATAATTAACATGATCCGAGACGAATTAACCAATGGTACACCAGGGCAGACATACATAGTCGTTGATGCCCTTGACGAATGCGCGGACGAGAACGAACGGAATGGCTTCATTGATAGTCTGCGCAGCTTGCAGCCTTTAGTTAATATATTGGTCACATCCCGGACTACACATTTTGACAATGCAGGATTTGCTGATGTGCGGGCCTTTCGTTTTATACCCACCAACGAAGATATGAGTACTTATATAAACGCACGAATACGAGAATCCAAGAAAATGTCTGGTTATATAAAACGGAAACCGGAGCTGGAGGGGGATATTCGACGCCTGGTTATCGAGAGGGCGAACGGAATGTAGGTTGCAATTTAATGATATCCGTCATCTTCCACTCGATGATCAGATACTGACTACGCCGCGTAGGTTCCTCCTATGCAGAATGCATTTGGATTCTTTGAGTAGAGCGATCACTCTTAAAGACCTGAAAAGGGAGCTGGACCGCATCCCTGAAGGTGAAAACGTGATCAAGGATACATATGACCAAGCCATGGAACGAATTCAAGACCAGGGCGTAAACATAGAGAAGTTTGCTCTGAAAGTTATTAGATGGGTCTGTTTCGCAAGACGTCCCCTTCGACTGGCAGAGCTTCTATGCGCCTTATCTATTACCCCGGATGATACAGAACTCGACGAAGATGCAATTGGCGAAGAGAGTGACATCACTAACTACTGCGCTGGCCTTGTGGTTGTGGAAGGCGAAAGTAAGACCGTGAGATTCGTTCATTACACCACGCAGGAGTACTTCAATTCGCTGAAGTATGCACGTAACTTTGCCCATAGCCACGGGGAAATAGCTTTAACTTGTATCTCCTTCCTTGGACTCGATGATCTGACCCTTTCAACAAACGGCCCCTTGGCCCAAATCTGGACTATAGGAGATGAGGCGCCGTTCTTTGCATACGCGGCTATACATTTTGGATATCACTACATCCAGGAGTCAAATCTCCCTGATCCGGAACAGTCCGATTACTTAGAGGATATCACTGAGTTGTTACTGAGCTTGCTTAAACGTCCGGAACACGTTCAACGCGCAACCGCATCGATACTCAGGAATATAGAAGGTAGAATCTCCGCAATTTTTAACGATATTGATCTTGGGGATGAAATGCCCGTCAGGGGTACGACGATGGATTTGGCCGCATTCTTCAACGTGATTAGGAATGAATCTGATAGTCGTCCGTTTGGAGTAACAATCGAATGGTTGTTAAAGAATACGTCCGGAGCAATGGATTGCGATAGAACACGTTTCGGAAACTCGCTCCATTGGGCATGTCTTAACAACTCAGTTGAATCGATAAAGGTACTTTTGGAAAGCCCGGATATCGAATTAGATGCGAACCAATCTGCTGGACATGGCGTCGGCTGGACAGTAGCAATGGTTTCTGTCGCCTACGCTTCTCTCGGCAGTCTTCAGGCCCTCTTAGATTACGGAATCGATATTTATAAGAAGTCTGCACAAGAATGGCATACGACACTACTAGAGGAAGCCATATGGTGGGCCCATGCTGTGAAGGGGTCTGATAAAACGATCCTGATAGAGGCAATAATGCAAAAGGATCCGCTTGGTAGGCTGCTACTCTTACGTGATGTTTATTTCAGCACGGCACTCATAGAGGCAGTGCGTACGGCGGACTTCAGCGTGTTTAAGTGTATCATGAAGCATCATAGTAGGATTGAAGAGATTGGCAGAAAGAATGAATCAATCCTCACTGGCGACTTCCATAGAAGAACGGTGCTACATTTAGCTGTAGCAGATTCCTCTCTGGCGTTCAAAAGTTCAGATGGAGGTGCGAACTCAGGCATCCTTCGAATACTCGAGACACTTTTGGATAGTCCATACGCCGGCCTCCTCCTTAAATGGCGTGATACAAAAGGAGATACGCCGTTTGAGGCAGCTATTCGCCGGAATAATATCCAAGCTGTCGATACTATCCTCAAGAAGCACGATGAGCACGAATTCCCCGATTTCTATCCATCTCAACTGGTATCGGGACTGCACCTTGCTGCTCGAGTCTCAAGTTCCTCTGTGATTGACCTGTTGTTAAGCAAAATAGACGATAGCCTTCTACAAAATCCCGGTGTTGATAGCGTCTTGCACTATGCTGCTGGTGGGAGCAGACCTGAAAATACAGAATTCCTGCTGCAAAAGCTCAAACATCTGTACCTTTATGGAGCTCCGGGCTCTAACGGTAACCGGCCTGTTCACTACGCGGCAGCAAGCGGCAATATCGACGCTGTGGTAGCTCTGTCGAGGCAGAAAGGATTTAACATCGATTGCCAAAATGACCAAGGGCAGACTGCATTACACCTAGCCGTACACGGAAACTTAATTGACATATGTTCAAGTCTCTTGAAGGCCAACGCGAGTATCAACGTCAAAGACCTCAACGGCTCCACCCCGCTCGACATTGCTATCAAGAAACGCTTCGCAGAAGCCGTACGTATTATGGCCCAACGTCCAATAACAGAGATTAGCGGCCTCAACGACGAAGACATCGCCTGGATACGGCAGCAACCTTGGGGAAATGCTTTGATTCACGAGCCTGCTGGCTCCTCCAACTCAGCAGCAGATCCTGAAAAATGGCCGAGAGAAGAAGAAGACACCATAACGGCAGCGTTATGTCTGCAAAGAAAGCTTAGACGACAAATAGGGGCATCTGAATGCACTCACGTGTCAGCTTATCTCATATCCCGCATCCTCGATCTAGCAGAGTACTGGGTCAAGTCTACTAGCATCCGAGTTAGTATCGAAAGGGGCGGCGAGGTAAGAAGATGGGGCGACCCCTTAACACCGTACATCACTAGCAAGGCCATCAACAGCCTCTCATCCCGACCCGTCCGGCGCATCGTATTCGAAATTACAAGCCACGACCAAGGCTACTGTTCCGACCCAAGCAGAGGCGAGAGCTGGACCTGGTTCACGGCCGACGTCCACCGGCGCGGGAACACCTTCTCCCAAGATCTGGCAAGCCCACAGGATCAAGGCACCACAAATAGGGAGATCTACCTCGCGCATAACCGCGGCGCGAATATACAGTGGCATACCCATACGCTATCGTGGAACCTTGGAGATCTCACAGAGGCAGATGCCGAGCGTGGCTCTTGGATCAAGGCCCTAGCATCGGGGGATCGAATTCTCGTCTTACCACACGCGCGGTACCCGGGCTGGGAGAATTGGGTGCGCCGCGTGAGGATCGATGTGTATACTACGTGTTTAAGGAGTAGTGGGAAAGGGTGGCTAGAATAGGAGAATGGGAGAGCCTGGTTTCTTGGGGATCTTTGGAACGGGATCGTGATGGTGTGCTACTACCGGCCAACTTACACATTGAAGTCATGGACGATGAATATTTATAATACGTGAGTGAAAACACTCGAACATTCTCGTGCCTAGGCGCAACCCTTTGGTGGATTTGGGGTGGAATGTAATATATAGTATATACCCAGGTAGTTTGGCAAACATATGAAGAATCTTCGATTCACTGTAGATAATAATACGCTGCGAGAAGGCATAGGTATATGGAAGAGCAGCACTTGCATCGAACGCACATAAACGATATCTATATCTATACACCTAAGTAAGTAGCTGAGTGTATTCAATCTAGCATATAAAAATAATTATACATGGTTCCTAGATACGTACCTAAGGTTAATAGGATCAATTAGATAGTGTCGATTGTTGACAATAGGGGGCGAGGAAAAAGCAAGTTATAAGAGTCTTGATCGTGTAATATAATAAGATGACTAGATTAATTAATAGCCCTCCTAAAGGGGATACTTTCTATAGATTTACCAAGGAGCCGAAAGTTAAGTCTTTATATATGACATTATCGTTATTATTCTTTTATAATGACATGCTTCCTTCGGTGATTCAACAGTTACGACGAAAGCTGGTGATTTGCTCTCATTGGATGATCCTTTCGATGGCCTATCCCGAATCGACAATTTATTGCACTGCCTACAAATAGTACCTAGGTTAATTCGTTTGCCTCACACCCCTGGCATAAGCAAATGTCGTGCTCTCCCCAATCTCATCTGGCATGTCGATCGACTTCGAAACATTCAGCCCTAAATCATTTTATCGTATTTCCCCTTTATATTTCCCAATATCATTATTAACCAACTTGGCCATTCCAACACTAAGAAGATAGATCGTGAAATAAAGCTAACAAGATGACCTTGGCCTACAATCATTTGAAGTTGCTCAATGCCGCTATCGACACCACACCCCTCATTGATAACCACGCTCACCCGCTACTCACCGCCGAGAACGTGAGTAAGCACCCTTTACTGTCTATTGCTACCGAAGCAAACGGGGCCGCACTTGAAGACTCCAAGAAAAGCCTCGCTCATCTTCGGGCCGTGAAACACCTATCTAGTGCTCTCGGCTGCGAGCAGACATGGGAAGCTGTAGAAGCTGCTGTTGAACGGAAACGAGTCGAATCGCGCGATGCTTGGGTCAAGCGCTGCCTTGACGGCATCGAGACTATTCTGATAGATGACGGACTGGATGTGCAGGGGCAGGCCGAGACTTATTCGTGGCATGACCAATTTACCAGGAGTGGATGCAAGCGCATCGTTAGGATTGAGACTGTAGCAGCAGATATCATAGCCGAGCACTTTATCGGCGGTGATCCTTCTGTTACGAGCTGGAATATAGCACTATTTATATCCCGGATGGAAGGTGAGATTTGGCGGCTTGCTGCAGATCCCAATGTTGTTGCTTTCAAGTCCATCGTTTGTTATCGGACTGGGCTAGACTTTTTTCTTTCGAAGGACATAAACTTGGACGGTGCGGGAAACGCTCTTGCGGGTATTATAAGCGCGGGGGTGACGTCTGGAACACCCATTTCTGGGTTTTCACTGCGGAAGAGAATAGCGGATTCGTCCCTCAACAGCCTGATCCTTCATGCTGTTGCTCCCATCGCTCAAGAACACGGAAAGCCAATCCAATTCCACACAGGCCTCGGCGATAACGACATTACACTGACCAAGTCATCGCCGTCTCATCTACAAGCTTTCATCGAAGAGTATCCTATACTCCAGATCGTACTTCTCCACTCAGGTTATCCTTGGACAAGGGAGATGGCGTACCTAGCAGCTATGTATCCGAACGTCTATGCTGATATCGGCGAGGTGTTCCCCTGTATCAGCCGTCATGGCCAGGAGAGCGTCCTGAGAGAAATGCTAGAGTTATGCCCGTGGTCTAAGATCCTCTGCAGCACGGACGGACACGGGTTCCCGGAGATGTACTTGATCGCGACGACTCAGCTCCGCTCAGTTCTAAAGACGGTAAGTACCTAACCTACCTACCGAACCTATCTTTGTGGATTCTCCCTACTACCTTACTGACGCGATTCAGGTGCTGGGAGACTTGGTCCAGACTCAGCAGCTTCAAGAAAAACAAGCCGTGCAGCTCGTTCAAGATATTTTGTTTTCCAATTCCAAGAAGCTCTATAAACTCGAGACTAAATCTACTCTCCTTAGTCTTGCGCAGATATCAACCGTCTCAACTACCAACTGGAGTAACCAGACAGTTATCCAGAAGCTTCAGAGCCTTAATGCCAAGTATCTGCGCATCTACTGGCACGACTACACTTCCAGTAACAAGTGTCGGCTTATCCCGATCAAGCAGGTGTTCAAGACGCTGTCGAGTGACAAACCCCTGACAGTATCTCTTACCAAAGCTAGTTTTGGGATGACGCAGGTTGATGTGATGATTCCCCAAGTATCAGCGACTGGCATGTACACAGCCCATCCAGATTGGTCGAGTCTGAAATCAGGCCCTGTCGATGGCCATGTTAGCTGTTACGCAGACTTCACAGAACTGGACGGCTCGGAGGCGATACTATGCCCGAGGACGATCCTGCGCAATGCAGTTAATAAAGCAGCGGATCAAGGATTGAACTTCCTCCTCGGTTTCGAGGTCGAGTTCCTCGTCATGGAACGCAATCCGGATGCACCCAACTTGGACAAGTTTCGAACACTACGCAGTGACGGCCACAGCTGGTCGGTATCAAGAGCATTCTCTGATTGGGGCCGTGAGGGCAGCTTTGCCACAGCCATTGACGAGATCCTGGATAGTCTGGACGCAGCAGGTATCGAAATCGACCAGTTCCATCCCGAGAACGCGCCGGGTCAGTTCGAGCTTGTGTTGTCACCACTACCACCGCTAGAAGCCTGTGACAGCGTGCTGCATGCGCGTCAGATTCTCGAATCCGTCTCGGCGCGCCACGGGTTCCGGGTGACACTTCATCCCAAGCCATTTGCAACAAAATGCGGATCAGCCTCGCACGTGCACATGTCCATCTCCTCTCCCGGAGGTGACCAGCCGGAGGTTTATGAGCCATTCTACGCCGGCATCCTGGAACATTTCCGTGCCATCATCGCCTTTACGAATAGCAACATAACGAGTTACGAGCGTATGGTGGACAGTGCCTGGGCAGGTGGAAGATGGATCTCTTGGGGCACGCAAAATAAGGAATTGCCGCTGCGTAAGATTGAGGGCAGCCACTGGGAAGTTAAAGTCCTTGACGGCTTAGCAAACCCTTACTTCGCTGTCGCAGCGCTTCTGACTGCTGGCACGGATGGTGTCCGGAGAAAGGCACCATTGACCTGGAAGGACTGCGCGGGAGATCCCGCCCGCTTTACTACGGAAGAGAGGGCAAAGTTAGGTATCGAGAAGATGTTTCCGGCAGACTTGCGGGAAGCTCTACAGGCGCTCTATTTGGACGATACCCTCGGCCTTGATCCTGAGTTTGTGCAGCGATATATCCATATTAAGGAGGCTGAGCTCGCAATGCTAGAGCCTATGACGCCTGAGGAGCGGCGCGAGTGGATAATAGAGAGATATTGAGAGTAAAAAAAAGAAGATGAATAATAGAATCTAGGTTAATAGAGTAACCGAGGGGTATTTAGATATCTCAACTGTAGAAGGTCATGTTGACTAGATGGAACACAAGAGTGCATCTTAGAAACCATAATATTACAAAAGTAAAAGGTGATAATTTCTTATTTCGCGACTTACATGCAGCGATGTAACTATCACATAGAAGACTTAAGCCACCCTTTACGGATTCATACACAAGATGGAATATCCATCAATTCCGAACAATCTAATCAAACGTAATCTTCTTGCCCTGAGGCTTAACAACAGCACCAGTAAGATACGTTGCCACACCCGCGTCTCCATACTTAGGCTTCGCAGGCTTCGCAGGCTTCTCGCTCTTCTCCCCAAACGCCGCTCCATCCTTCTTCCTATCAGCATTCGCATCCCCATCCGTCCTCCGCGCCGGTCTAGGCTCCCTCTTCTCACCCTGCGGTCTCTCTCTGCCGCCTTCCCTCTTCCCCGCCCCTTGAAGACCTCTATCCTTACCGAATCTCTTCTTATACCTTACCTGGTCATCCTCTGCCAACTCAATCTTCAGCTCGCGCCCCCGGAGACGATTGACCCACCATTTGCGCATCTTAAACTTCTTCTCCTGCGCCTCTCCGTCTCTGTTGGCTTTTTCATCCGCATCGCGGAAATCTTCCTCCGTCTCGATTTCTTCTTTGATTTTAACGAATCCTTTTACTGCCCATCCTGCTGCTGCTGGCTCCTTGAACTTGACCCATCCGAACCCCTTGCATTTCCCACTGTCTTCGAATGTTGCGACTTTGACCCATTCGATGTCGCCGCACTTATCAAAGTGGGAGCGTAGGTCGTCATCGGTTGTTTGGAATGAGAGGTTGCCAACGTAGATTTTGCGGCTGGTGGGTGTCTTCTCTGCTGTCGTCTGGTTGCCGTTTGTTGTAGCGCCGGTGGCAGCAGCAGTTCCATTCTCAGTTTCCTTATTTGGTCGTCCCTCATACGAATTGGAGTTTTTGATCAATACTTTCCGACCGCTTAATTCTGTTTCCGTAAGCGCCATGGCGGCAACAGATGCGGATTCCACGTTGAAGTCCACGTATGCGAAGCCCTTATTTTGAGTCTTTGGCGCATCCTCGCTGTTGCCGTCTCTCCTATCCCCGTTGTATTTACTCGTAGGCATATTAACTCTTGTGATATTTTCCTCTTTTATCATGCCACCCGAGCTTTCCACCAGCCATTTGAACAATTCCACCCTCGTCAAGGTAAAGGGCAAGTTTCCTATCCATATGCCATGTTCAGAGCGCTGGGATTTCTTATCTCCCTTCCCGCCTTTAGATGCGCCGCCCTTGGGTATAGGTAACCCATCGTCTGATTCAGCTTCGTCGTCGCTCTTTGGTTTTTCGGGAAGGGGTTTGCCTTTCTTGAGAAGTCGCTTCGCTTTTTTTGACGGAGGCTCTGGTAGCGACAAGTCCACCTCAATCTCGTCGATTTGCGGCTTGCGCTTCCTAGAATCATTGGTTTCTGGCGCGGGGTGTTGCTCAGCCTCGGTCATAACCGCGGTTGCCATTATGGTTCTGATGTTTCCGAATTGAGTTGATTTTTTGTATTATTGTTGGAAAGGCACACCGGTATGTGTATTCGCCTTCATTCGACGTTGAAAAGTTGTAGAATGAATGTAGCTTTTACAAAAGTTTTATGGGGCTGATAAGATAAGGGCTATTCTATGGTAGTTGCATATCTTATTTAGTTGTATAGGGGTATCATATGCAAATAACAGGTCTACCCCTGAACCACGCTTCATTCTATCAAGAGTATCAAGAGGCAGCACTTTGCAAGCTACTTTCATCAAATACGTGTAAATTTTAGGATTCTTTTTAACATATATATAGAGAATATGTTCCGCTTGATATGCTGCTCATTTATGAACCCACTTCCCATCCTCTTTGCTCTTTATGATCTCATGGACATCAACCCTCTCCTTTACAATCTGCGCTCCATTCACAAGATCATTCTCATCAGCACGTTTACCAGCTTCCTCCTCGCCCTTCGCAATCCCGGCCTCGACATGTCTCTTCACTAGTCGCCTCCTCGCCGTTTCAAAGTCTACATCGACGAACCACCTCTCGTCCATCAGCTGTGCAGCCTCGCGCCACTGGAGTAGTACGGGTTAGCAATCATCTCTCTAAGCTAGGGGTACTAGAATATCCTGGAAGTAATTTGACTCTCGAGGCAAGCCAGTAAGAGTAAAATAACAAAGAATTCCTGAGGTGAGACACATACCGGCTCCTTATCCAAGCACACGTAATTCCCCTCAAAAACCACAATCCTATGCGCCGGCAATATCGCGATATCATTCGGTTTCGGGTCCTTAACCGCATGATCAAAACTCGGCGCATACACCGGCTGCAGAGGCGGAGGCGGCACAGTACGCAGCGCCTTGACCAGGGCCAGGAATGCGGGCCCGTCAAACGTGAACTCGGCGCCGCGGCGCGCGTGGGCAAGAGCCGGGTCCGGCATGGCGGATAGCTGCGCCCGCGTTAAGTGGTACCCGTCCATGGGCACGAAGACGGCGGGCGGTACGGCCTCGGGGACTTCTGGGTGCAGGCTTGCATGCCGCGCGTTGAGGGCTGCGGTAACGATTTGGGAGAGGGTTGTTTTGCCTGGGGTTGGTTAGTGTGTATTCTGTAGTATAGGAGGGGGAGACTTACCTGAGCCTGGGATGCCGGCTATGGCGATCACTGAAAATATCATAGGTTAGAGATATAAGAAGCAGTTTAGGATCATATTCCATGTGACTTACAGAACCGACGGTCCGCAGACAGCTGCTGGAATTTCTCCCATGTTTTATCCACGAGATGAGCTACCTGGTCCTCCATTTCTCTCTATAACGAGGTTGCAACTGAATATAATATCTATAAAAAGAATAAAAAGAAACACTTGAATTAAAGTCAAATAAAGCAGTTTAAACAAGTATCACAGATCTTTATGATACGCAGATATATGTTGTGTTAACAAGGTACTAGATCTCGCATTTGGAGTTGTCAAGTTCCTTGTCTAAGTCAACTCTTATAACCAACCCCATTGGCCCATCCCCTCACCCGGGGCGCGGAAGCTTTATGCCCCACTAACGGAAGAAGTAATCCGTAGACGCGCGCTGATGTCAAAGCCGAAGCAAACTTCGTCTAATATCTCGTTGCAATATCTCGTTGCACCAAAGCAATTTCCCCCGTCAACGTAACGAGACGCAATTCTAAATCCAGTTCTCCTTTTCCTAACCCCCGTGCAAATCGTCAATTATAATATTGAACACTAAGCTCCAAATAGACCGTTTTCCCCGCAATGGATCCGGATCTCGATTCCGGCCTCTTCGGTATCCAGCTGTCCGACTCCGAGGACGGAAGCAACGACTCAGAACCCGCTGAAGGGACTCGGCCGAAGAAAGGAGGAGCAAGCACGCCCGTGGACCGGACGGCCCAGTCGGAGGAAGAATTTCAGGCCGTGCAGAGGGAGTACCGAGTTAAAGTTGAAAACGGAGAAGTACGTATATTAACACTTACACCTTCGCTCGCACGTGCACACTTTTCATTCCATATGCAAGTGCAAATGCAATGATACAACGGTAGAAATTGTTCAGGGATAGAAGTAATACAAGAAAATGAGTTCAATGAGTTAACACATCACAGATATGGAAAACCATCCAACTCCCCCTAGGACCAGGCCGGGTTCCCAAACCCGAAGCTCAAGCCCTACTACACGCGGTTGAAGAACTATACTTCTTCCGGCGGTACTCCGAGGGCGCGAAACTTGCGCAAGCTATTCTAGGTGGGGATGAGAGTGAAAATATTAAGGAAAAGGGACCATCTGGGCTTGACGAGGATACTAAGAAGTTGCTACGGTATTATGAAAAGAAATGTAATGAGAAAGTATAACCATAGATGAAGAGAAGACTAAAAAGGCTGATACCCCCCGCTACATAAAAGTTTACCACAAAATACTACTATTGCAGTTCACAAGTCTATAAGCCAGCTAAAAGACAATTAATAAATCAATAGGAGAAGAGTGATTATCTTTATCCCATACTCTAAGAAGAGTATTCTTTATATATCTAAGTCTAATATGTGTGCTCCCGTTCGTTCGGTCGTCGCGGCGAGGCAAATCGCCTACAGCCTATACCAGAACGTAACCCATCTAAATAGCCTCTTTTCTATGCAACACAGTTTGGTTGTTGGGTATGCCGGAACGCCGTGCTTTTTCGAAAACAAAAATTCAAGTCAACTTCACCACCCCTAATTTTTTTTTTCTCTTCAGTACTCCGGAAATGCTCTTGTTATGGATATGGTATGTCGTTGTTTATCCCACTCGTCGTATGGCTTATGATGGACGTCGTGGTCGTGATTTGATGAAATGAACTGGCAGGTTACCAAATTCC
The DNA here is from genome assembly GCF_022478715.1 of Daldinia decipiens. Lineage (NCBI taxonomy): Eukaryota > Fungi > Ascomycota > Sordariomycetes > Xylariales > Hypoxylaceae > Daldinia > Daldinia decipiens. The sequence continues at coordinate 4,861 of NW_026054557.1, read as the reverse complement.
TAGACCTACGCCATCATCTTGCCTTCAACTTGTAGCCTCTCCTTTTCCCGCTCCTCGGCGAAGACTCGTCGGCTCATGGCAAGGACACACTCGAAGCCTTCTTTACCCTTTGTCGCGTTTTCTCGAAAGCGGGTAACCAGGCTGTCTTCGATACTAGTCTTGATCCTCTGCCAACCACCGCAAAGGGCTGTTATCCGTGCGTCCTGCTCGAATTGCGTCCTATGGGCATCTAGGGGGCGATAAACCACCGTCTCTTGAACATTGACCATATTTGCCCAAGTGATGTTTTGCGATACCATAGTGACGGTCTTTGCGGCGGGGTCAACATAGGACGTCTCGAAGACCTGACTCGTCTCCATGCAGCCGATGATAGATTTCAGCCATTCCGGTGCTGATTGCTTACAGGTGATGAGACGCTCTGTTCGTAATATACCAGTGGCTGGATCGACTTCTCGAGCGAGTGTATCGACGGCTATGACGTGGGTGGACTTGTCGTTCCAAGGGCAGTATTTCCGCCAGTTTGCGGTGGATACTTCTTCCCAGGAGTAGTTGAAGGTGTGGGTATTGGAAAAGACCTTCATCTCTGACGGATGATCCCAATACGAGCCGGATTGATGGTTGGGATGGTTAAGGGATGAAAGAACCCTTCCTCAAGGAATAGACTCAAAACTACGGATGTAGTTATTTTTTATTTTACTTTTGAAAAGTCCGTCCGGACGTTCAACCGTTGAGGTATAGCAGAGGAAGTATGCAATGTCGGTCGGAAAGTGCGGACCGAGATAACAAATTCTGTAGGATCGCAGCGGTTTCAAAAAGCACCGAACAAAATGTCTCGCGTGCTAATCAGGTACTGTGACGAAACGGACACAGACAATTTAAAAATCGCTCGTGACACGATAAATGATGGTGATGTGGCAGAATGGCCAAACTCTTAGAAATTTTTTGAATGAATGCTAAGGGTGTCGAGGGATTTTGGTTTAAGTTATTTTAAGTTGTTTAGGTAAGTAAGATGCGAATTAAATTGACAGGAAATGCAGAGGCTTTTGAGAAAATTTCAATGCAAAGGTCCCGACTGCCCGATCGGCATTGGCGACAAGGAATCTTATCGCGGATTCCTTTTTTGCCTTCCCGGCAATGTTCGGTACTGTCCCTTATGTCCATTAGTGTACATATGTCCCCTTACACAGTTCTTCTCGCTAAGACATCCTAATTAGGATTAGCCTTGCCAGGTCAGAGAATAGTTCGGAGACGGCGTCAAAGCTTTTTATCAAATTTCAAATTTTTAATTGGCTGGTTAGTCCCTGAATGGACGCTAAGTGGATTCCGAGCTTAGGCCAAGTGCCCAAAAACCTGGAGCAGGTGCGGAGTCGACGAAGCGTCTGAGCGTCCAGACTTTTGTTAATGCTTCGTCACTTTTTGCATATGACAGAGATGATCTGCTGGGGCTGGATCCACGACCGGTGAGCCTCTCACAATCTCGACGATTCTCCTATGATCATTTCTATGACTTCAACCCCAACCCAGACCCTAATTAATGACCATGTACTTGATCGATCCGTGATATCACTTCATAGCCGATTAAACCCTAATAACTACATACATACATAGTACATACATGGTAGGGCTATCAATTTATCGATAGGATCGGCTTTAAGAATACCTACTCTGTACTATATTCTGGTGATAGGGTCCAACGTCATTGTCTCCACCGCCACTTACCTATGTAAGTAGTCTGCTAGTCCAACTGAGGTGAGATCTCAATTACCCGATACAGGAACTCGGAGTAAGGTGAGCTTCAAGTTGATATCTGCGACTTCGATATCAACCCTACAAGACCGACATTGTTCATTCTGTCAAGAATCACTTCACTCTTTTTGCAAGTCATATCCCTCAGACAAGGAACAATAACCCCAAAGATCAAAAATTCTTTCATATTGGAATACTGGGATAATGGCACTAGCCTATCAAGGAACAAGTCGCCTTTGTAGTATGAGTTACTAACCCGTTGTTGTCATCCAACTCGTCAATCTATCTAGTAATCATCTCCACGACTAATGACCTCCTTTACGGTAGGTCGAAGCAAGATAGTCTGTAACCTCAGATCAGCACAACCAACATCTACGTCATAATCATAATGCAAGGAAAAACTCACGTGCTCGAATTGGGCTGTATACGACCCTTTCTTGTCCAGTAGGGGAGGGTAATCCTCTACAATACCAGATTGGACGAGATTGTTCAGCTAATGCGCGGTTAATATTATTCAAATATGTGTGGATTATTAGAATGCTTACCCCCAGCAAATATTTCTCCTGGCCGAGTCTGTCTAGATATCTTCGTGCAAATGGAATAGTACCAAAGTTCTTCTTGATAACATTTAGAAGAGACTTAGCCGAGGACAAACGTAGGTCGACCTTGGGGGCATCGCTACGTAGAGCATAGTGAGATACCTCTCCCTCGTCGTGGACATAACCGTTTCCGGTACTGCCAAACGTCTCGATAGCGAAGACGTCGCCTTCTTCCATCTTCGTGTTGTCTTGCGTTTTAACAATGGGTACACTCTTGGTCCCGTGGATGCTATACGGCAAGATAGTATGGCCAGTGAGGTTACGAATCGATTTGATCGGGTATGTAGTACCGTTGATCTCGCATTCGTAGCTCTCCATGGCCTCTTGGATGTATCCACCAAGTTCCCCGAGACGGACGTCGATGCCCGCCTCCTTAATACCCGTGTTGGTTGCATCCTTTACGGCTGCCAGCAGGTTATCATACATCGGGTCAAACGACATGGTAAAGGCACTGTCGACGATCCTCCCGTTGACATGGACGCCAATGTCTACTTTCATGACGTTGCTTTGCTGCAGAACAGTCTTGTTCCCGGCATTCGGGGTGTAGTGGGCAGCAATGTGATCCAAGTTCAAGCCCGTCGGGAAGCCAACTCCGGCAACCTTAGCGTCACCTTCCGATAGCCCATCGTGGCCAACTAAGCGCCTGATGCTGTTCTCAATCCCTTCAGCGATCTCGGTCAAGGTTTGACCAGGCTTGATATTCTTCTGAGCCCACTGGCGAACTTGACGGTGTGTTTCGGCAGCATGGCGATAGTCAATCAGGAAGTCGGTGTCCAGGTTGTCCAAGTGCCGTTTCTCTTCGCTAGTAGTACGATAGCGGTTCTCATCTTTATATTCGACCTCTTCACCCTTAGGATAGGTGTTGTTCGGGAACAATTGGGACATCAGGACGCTTGGGGGGTCTGTCTGGGCGGTAGGAGCCTTCTTCTTCTTCTTTGGCTTCTTCTTTTTATTCTTCTTCTTTTTAGCGGCCCCGGGCGCAGGTTCAGCGGTTTGATCATCGGCGTCATCTTCGGAATCTTCACCGGAATGCTCTGCAACATCGCCGTCCTTGGTCCCGCTGGCCCCCGCGGCAGCCTTCCCGTTGGTGGCTCCCTCGCTCACTAATGAATATTAGAGGATTATTTGAACTATGATTATATTAGTTTTAATACTAACTACTGAGCTTTTGGAGCTTATCCGATGGTGCTTTAGCAGCCATTTTGCGACGAGTTAAGGCAAAGCTTTTCGGTTGTTTGAGTCAAGAAATCTGGATCAGACTTAGAGCTCGGAACTTTTGAACCCCACCAACTTTTTCTCCGTCTTAAGCACTGTGGCATCGGAGGGCGCGGGGCATCCGAAAACCCCGTTATATGCTTGGACCGCCCCGCAATTTCGCTATAAGCTTATCCCGTCTCAGGACCGTCCAACAACATTGAGAGCTATATGATTAACCTACCTAACTAACTACATTTATTCATAACTAAGGTTTGATCGTATAGTTAAGTTTAAACTACTTGTTTATAATAACAACGCTTTTTACTTAATTCCTTTTAAAAATAAGTAACAAACCAAGCTAAAATAAAGCGGCAATCTTTTAAAAATTATGGTAACCATTTAAACGCTGCTTATTAATCGATAATATGTGGGTTTAAACATTGCTTAAAAGGGTGAATAAATTATGCCATACACAGTGGCGGTACCTCACCTCATTCTTTCAACGGCCTTTTCCCGAGTTGAATAATTTTTTTAAAGGCCCGGAATTTAAGCCTCACCATTTAATATGCTCGCTACGTTTACCTATTGCGTGTACGGTGCAATACCTTCTATGATAATGATAACTTAAAATGATATATCATTTAATAACAGAGCTAGGGTAAAGACGGTTGTTTAAAGGACGAAAATGCGCAGCGAGTGGCTTAGAGATAATTCAACGAATAGCATCGATCCAGTTTTGGCCCGACCAAATAGCTGTTTTACCAACTTTGCTTAAGAGCCATTCAACGAGAGCTTGTCAGTAACCCCTTAAATACACTTATTATCTTTGGATATTATAGGTCCTTAATGTACCACTCCATGTTGACCCAACAAGCAGCGTTGGCATTGAATGGTGACAAACTACTCATCACTGCCTACCATCATTGGTGGCTAAAACCAATTAATATAAACCAATTACCAACAGTAAACTAGGTTCGTATCTTGTAAGCCTTACCTAGATGATGCGTGAATTGAGGGTTAAGCAAAACCTACCTAAGTTCAGGTATAAAATTGTTGCCTGAGGAAGATGCACGAATATACACGATTATTTGAGTCGTTCAAAGTATAGGTTATTTTATGATTTCCCTTTAGCTACTCTAAAGTTTGATCCTACACCCAAAATACACCCAACATATCCAATCGCACATCAAAATTCTACTTTAAATACATACGGGCCTCCAATGCGGGGGGGGGGGGGGGGGGGGGGGGGGGGGGGGGGGGGGGGGGGGGGGGGGGGGGGGGGGGGGGGGGGGGGGGGGGGGGGGGCGGGGGGGGGGGGG